>NW_025999960.1:5276813-5295270 GCF_001458135.2 Marmota marmota marmota
ATCTATTATCTATTTATTTTTAATATATTAATCATGGGAAATGTGAAGTCCTTATCGACTGATGGTAATTTCTGGACCATTTTTCTTTTTGTATTGATTATTTGATCTCTTGATTACTTATCATTTCTCTCATTATTTGCATTGCTCATAATTTTTTTTTATCATATGCTGCATACTGTTGAGAATACATTGCAGGTTCTCTGGATTTGGCTTCTTCTTCTAAAGAGGAACTGTTAAATTTTGTTTTTGCAGGCAGTTAAATTACCACCATATTTCCTTGATGGTTTGAAGCATGGCTTTTCGGTGGACATATTTTATTTGATCTTGGTGTGTGGTGCCGAGATACCCAGACTGAAACTTGGCTGTCACTCCAATATTTCCATAGCCTTGTGAAGTATCTGAAATCTAACCTCTCCAACTTTCCAGCATCATCTAAACTGCCTATATTCCTGTCCTGTGCATGTACATTTGTTCTGCTATCTCAGAACCCTAATTTTTGTTTGCTACATTCAACAAGATCTTTGTTCTTTACTTGGACGCTATTCCAATGAACTTTGGTTTGGAAAATATCCTCAGAAAGAAAAGCAGGATTAGAATGGAGCTCACATTTTTGCAGATTTTCTCTTGGGAATTATATTCCTGAATTGATTTTTGTCTCATGACAGAATACAGATGTTTTGTACATCTTTGTAAGGTTCAATATCAGTCAATCATGCTTTGTATGAAGAGTACTATCGAAAAATTAATTTGAATTGTCTAGATCAGCATTAGTAGTTTGAATACTTTTTTAGCTCTATTTTTATATTCAAATTACCCAAGTCTTCAAAAGTAGGAAGGACATCCGTCTTCCTACTGCTTTCATAATATAAATTCCTTTCTTCTACTCTGGTGTAAAGAATGTGTTCCCATGCCAATAACATGACAATTCTTACATGTTAAAACACATATATGAACATTTATTCATAAAACATTTATATAAATATTTACATACAGTAAATATCCCCCTATGTAGTTTAATGGTGCAAAGGAATTGGTGATTTAAAAAAAAAAGCCATTGTATGAAATGGCTACTAAAAAAATGTGAACAGATGTTTCATTTTAATTTTTAAAAGATGATGGTGGCAAATATGGACATAACTGTCTTTTAAATTCAAGTGAGGATTTCAACCAACTTCCTTTCAAGCACATGAATATCATATATAGAGAGAGAAAATGGATTATTTTCCCATGTGAAATTTTTGCTGCATGTTTTTTTATTCGGCTCTGATCATCTGGTAAGCTGCCAATTCAAACATCTCACAAAGTGATCAACGAGAGTTGTCTGCCAAAAGCTGGGATCTGAAATTACGGTTTCTGCTTTCCCTGTTCAATGTAGCTAAAGCCTGACTGTTTCCAGAATGGAGATTAGTAGCACATGACCAGCTGCCTCTGAACCAATTTCATTTGTGTTACCAAATAATGATCAAAACACAAAACAACATCTCTAGTCAGACTTACTATCATGGTGTTTGATTATTTTATTAGTACTTAAAAGTAGTTTTAAACAATACATTGATTTTTTCTTGGTTTATATTATCCATATTTTCAAATTAACTTAAAGGTCATTAAAGTAGTTTGAAAACTACTGTTGTTTATTATAAACTATATAAAGTAGAAAATGGATTTATGATGAACCTTCAATATATATTTTGAGTAGAAAAAAATATATATGTGTGTGTGGTACATATATACATATATATCATATGTATACAGTTATCATATATATATATATATATATATATATATATATGGTTGATATATCATATAATACATATGTATATATACATACATATATATGGTTGATGAACCAGATTTCTTGAGAAGATGATTATGTAGCTGGTGTTCAAAAATGAAAAGAAGGCAACTTCGACTAGGTACCTAGAAGGTGCTAAATAATTTGAGAAAAAAAACGACATGAATGGCCTTGTATGTAATCTTTATAGCAATCCCACAGTGGTACTATCTGCCTTATTTTTTAGATGAGGAAGTGAGAAATGAGGCTTAGAGCAGCTTATGTGTGTGTGTGTGTGTGTGTGTGTGTACTAAGAATTAAACTCAGGGGCACTCGACCACTGAGCCACATCCCCAACCCTATTTTGTATTTTATTTAGAGACAGGGTCTCACTGAGCTGCTTAGTGCCTCGCTTTTGCTGAGGCTGGCTTTGAACTCGAGATCTTCCTGTTTTAGCCTCCAGAGCCTCTGGGATTATAGGCGTGCGCCTTGGAGCAGCTTCTTTACGTGTTCAACATCAAATAGTTTATAAATGGCACAACTGGGATTCAAGTAAGTCAGCCAAACACTATGTCTATGCATTTGAATATTCACTCTGAAGCAGAACATACAGAAGAATATGACCTGCATTGTTCCCGAGTCTCTCGAATTTATATTTTTACTTACTTTCTCTCAAAGTTGAAATAAATGTTGGAGCTCAGAACATAATGTCCCAAAGTATGGTGGCTTGGCAGGCTGAGAACTTACAACTGAAGGGCATTGGAAGGGCCTTAAAAGCAAAGTCTCTCTTTCTCCTCCTCTCCTCTGTCCTTCCCCACTTTAAACCCAAGTTGTAGAAACCATGGTGGATCATAGGAACTACAACTCCCCTTCTCAAGGAATGCCATCAAACCTAGACAGTTTTCTCCCTTCTCCACTGAGGAGGCTCATTCCCAGGAGTCCTTCCCTGGAGTTGTGGGGAAAGAATGCCACACAGAGGCTGAAAAGGCTTGCTGGGTTTACTCCTCAGTCAGTAACCATTCGTTCACACCTTCTGTCCAACCACGTTTCTATGTGGCTGCCCACATAGAAACCTGAGCATAAAGAAGTTAGTCTTCTAGAGTTTTTGTCTTCATTTCTGAAGACTCCTATATCATACAGGTTTTACTAAATAAATGTGTTATGCTTTTCTCTTGTTAACCCATATTTGGGTCTTTGATTTGCTAGTGTCAGCTGTGACCTAGAAAATGCCTGGGGGAATGTATCACAATTTTCCACCCCTAAATCCACAATATGGTTTGCATTCTTCAGCACTTTGTGATATCCACTCACTACTCACGCAGGCTAAATGTACTCTTGATCAGCTTCTCTGCTGTATTTCCCTCTGGCTATTGTGCATCAGCTTAATTTTTCATCTTTATAATGTCAAATGTGGCAGGTTTAGTGTGTCCTTTATAACTAAAACTCCTCAGCTGAAGATGTGCTTATTGCTGGATACATTTCACATTTACCGACTGTGGGTATGATTGATAATTTAAATTAGAAAACAGTTATGTTTGATTCCTTTTTAAAAGTGGTTCATATCTTGAAGCAGTAATTTTTTTACAGTCTGATTCATCAGCCCTTGACCAAAATAACAATTAAAATACACATGGCCAGTACCCAGTAGCCAGAGAATTCTATTTTCAGGAGAATTTTATCACCTCCCATGAGGCATTAAATACATTCTTATTATAATAGTCTCAGAAAAATTCATTTTTCACGGCTTGAACCACTGAGTCAGCATGCCACAGTTAATGTAGCATTGTCCTAGCACTGGATATTTAAATGTTTTTGAAAAATTTCCCAATCTAAAGTCAAAATAATGATAATCTTATAAGGCCTTTCTACACTCTTAATATGCACATATGCTAAAATAACAGTAAATTTCTTGTCAAATACAATTTGATTTTAAGGCATCTGATAAATATTAACTGCTCTTTGGAAATTTTTTATTTTCTATATTAAACTTGAGTATTTTTCAAATGTAAGGGAAAGGTAACAGTCTCTTAATAACAAACACATACTCACAGACCCTTTGATTCCCTAATTTAATTTATTGCAAGCATACCTCCACTAAAAGGAGCACTGTTTTCTCAGTATGAAGTAATCTCAGATCAAAGCACAAAACTGCAGAAAGAAGTGTAAGTACAAGAAGGATAGCTAAAAAGAAACACTGACCATTTAAAATAAATGGTAAAAAATTGAAAACAAAAATCTGAAAGAGTTTCAGTGTTCTCATAAGATTACAAAAAAAGCCAGTTATGTTAAGATAATTAAAAATTAACATTAAGATAATTTTGAATATTGGTGAAATATTAATATATTGACTTACGTATTAATATATTGAATAATGAGATGTAGCAACAGATCTAATAACTAGAAATTTGAAAGTAGCATATGTTTATTACTATATTATAGGTTGAGTATTTCTTATCTGAACTACTTGGGATCAGAAATGTTTTATATTTTGAATATTTTCATATTTGAGTATATTTGCATATGCAAATGAGATATCTTGAAGTTAGGACTCAAGTCTAAATACAAAATTTATTTATGTTTCATATATACCCTATACATATGGCTTGAAGGCAAGTTTTATGTAAATATTTTTAGTGCAACTCTGTCTTAATTAAGACCTGTCACATGAGGTCAGGTATGGCATTGCCTATTTGGGGCATCAATGTTGGCACTTAAAATTTTTCATCTTTTGGTGCATATATGGGAATACAGGTTTTTGTATTAGGAATGCTTAACATATATTTTCTTTACTAAGTTAATATTTATATACTATTCAGATATTCCTAATTTTCTGGTCATTTCAATTGATTAGAAACATTCTTCTGTTTTGCCAGAACATCAAGACCAAGCCTGGGGGCTTTTAAGAACAATGCAACAGCTCAGGCTGAACCAAACATTTAGCACAATGAGTCTCAACAATAAGATTAAATACCTAATTATAGGAATAAGATGTGCTCCATGTACAGCTTTAAAATTCTTTAGGGTTCTAGTATAACTTACTTATGAAAAAGAATTGCCTGTTCCTTCAGGTAAACATTGGATTTGGTGTTGTTTTTGCAATTCTCCAAAGAATATTAATCTAGCAAATATTTGATAATGTCCTTACTGTTGCCATATCAAGGTAAAAATATTAGCCTATAAGATTATGTAATAAAATGTTATAGCATTGTGTTCGATACGGGTCCAAAATTAGCACATTTCCATACCATAAATTCTATAATCTTTTTTATTCTTTTATTTTTAAGTAGTTTTCCTCACTTATCATTATTCTTGTTATTAGGAGTTGAATTTTATTATGAAGTTCACGGTAGAAGTACAATCTGTTCAACCTCTTATTTTTCATTATGTAAACAAAACATCAGTGAAACCATTAGACAGCCCTTTCCTAAGAACTTGGAAATTTATTTTCTCTCTTGGCAAATTGAATAATGGCCCATCAATGATGTACATGGTCTATTTTCAGGAGCTTGGAAATATGTTATCTTATATGGTATAAGGAGCTTTGCAAATATGACTCAGTATGGGATCCTGAGAAAGGAAGGTTATTCTAGAATATCCAGGTGTGTCCAATATAATTATAAGGGTTCTTGTAAGAGAGAGTCAGGAGGAAAAGATACAGAGAGAAGAGATGTGAGGGTGTAAGCCACAGTTCAGAGGATGGATGATGCTATGCTCCCTGTTGGTTGTGAAGCTGGAGCTCAGCCCTGAGCCAAGGACCACACCTGGCCTCTAGAATCTGAAAAAGTCCAGGAAACTGGAATTTGCATAAGGAACCCAGAACTAGTAACAATTCAATAGTAAACTTCTGACCTTCAAAATTGTAAGAAAATAAGCTTGTGTCAGTGATATGTGTGTAGTAAAGAAGCACTTAGAAACTCATGTCCTCCCCAAGACTTAAATCACGAAGAAAGCTACCACGGACCAAAGGAGTAAAATGCATAGTCAAAATGGTTCATAGGTTAGGGTAAAATTTGGATGGAGATAACAGCATATTTAAAGGGAGATCAAGTTTGCAATAGTATAGATAGCACAAAATGTCAGAAATACAATACTCTGGCAGAGAATCCAAGGATGATGTGTGGCAAAGACTCTCTTATTCCAGTTGTTAGGTAGGTTCATTAGCCATGAACAGGTGGGTAGAGGGAAAGGACAATGAAGCCCAGACATCAGGCTTATACATCAAGAAAAATCCAGGAGCCATAAAACCAAAACCCCAGGGAATTTTATCTAAATAGGCAAGCATCTGGAAAGGAGATCTGGAAGGTCTAATCTTCCCCAAGTCGTACAGAACTATAATCTCCTGAAGGAATTATTACTTAAATTCCTAGGGAATACAACTAAAACAGATAAGCATCAGAAAAATGGGGTCTGATACATCAAGACCCCTCCCCCATTACAGCTAATTATAAACCCTCAAGGGGCACAATGGCTTCCAGATAAACGCCAACTTTGTCTCGTGCAACCAACCCTCCCTTATTACCAAAACTATCTCACAATCACCTTGTCAATCTGAATATTGAGGGACTCACAAAGAAAATTTGCTGAGAGTGATCCAAAGGTTAATAAACCAATTAAAGGGAGACAGGGAAATCAAGGCAAGAATAAGGGACTTGGTTTCCTTAAAAACCCAGCCCTGTGAGCACCACACTGTCCTCTCTTGAGGTGGTCCATGCAGTCCCTATGCTGTGTGTTACCCTTGATTCTCATTCTATTAAACTTTTGCTTACAACTCTGTGTTTCCCTGGAATTCTTTCTGGTGAAGTCACAAGAACTGGCACCCAAGGACTGCTGAGGCTGCCTCTGCTCAACCCGGGAGGCTCCCAGCCCCATAACACAGTGACACCGAATAGAATTTATAAGAGAAGACTTTTGAGAAACATCCTACCTAGATTTTAGTCTTATTTCAATCACTTAATAGCATCAGATTGGATAGTATTTAGCCTTCCTGAAAATCAGTTCTCGCTTTTGTCTTATTAGCTACTTTATAAAGCTGGTATTTACTAAGTGTTCAACCCTTGTGATTCCAGATATGTGAATCTACCTTCAGATTACAATTTCAATGCAAAAGCAGATTTCTCTATAGTTAAAAATGTTTGGACTAGAAGAGTTGAATATCCCTTCTTAACAGCTGAATTTATCGTTGTGAATTAATACATTTGCAATGTTTTAAACATAATTGATATCTATGTAATAGACTAACTTAGTTCATGCATAGTGATATAAAGAGACAAAAAGTCAAATTTCATGCCTGTAAAGAACAGGACCAAGATATATCTACATCACTCTTCTAACAATATACCACCCACAAGGTTCACAATCAGCTTTTACAATGTTTACAAGAGTCTGTTTCTCACAATTTTTCACACATGCCATTCTCCCTTTAGTTAACTTGATGAAGTTTTACAACTAACTATTACTTTAATATAATTATTTTTAAGAAGAAAAATTTACCATAATTAATTCCTAAATACACTATATAATAGTAGAATAATAAGCATTTGAGAAGCATTATGCCAACCCTGGGATTAAAAAATCTTATTTTATAGCCAAGGACACTGAGGCTCAGAGAAGTGAAGTGACTTGTTCTAGATCACACAGCTGGGGTAAAACAGAGCTGGGGTAAGAGCTTGGCTCTTCTTGTTCTGGACCCTGAGTTTTCACGGTTGCCTTATGTTTCCTCTCTAATTGTAGAAATTGACCACTCAGAAGTAAACTTAGGATAAGTAATTATTTCCAATCTCTCTTACTATGGTCTGAATATATCTGTTCCCTCGAAATTTCTATGCTGAGATCTAATCCCAAATACATTAGGATTAAAAGGTGAAGCTTTGAGGAGATGATTAGGTTGAGAGAACAGAACCCTCATAAGTGGGATTACTGTCAGTATAAAAGAACCAAAAGGGCACTTGCTCACCCTTGTGCCCTGTGGGGGCATCATCTTGGAGGAAGAGAGCAGTCCTCATCAGCCATCAAATGTGCCCGTTCCTTGATCTTGAACTTCTCAGCCTCCTTAACTGTGAGCAGTAAGTTTCTGTTGTTTATAAATTACCCAGTTTTGGGTATTTTATTATAGCAGGTCCAAAGAGACTAAAATACCTTGTATAATTGTTTTGTTCATTAGCTTAATTTTAGTTACATTATGATGCAATAAATCTTCTGCCAGAGTGAAACTGAAAATTTGTGCTTTATTCAAGGAAACAAATGTTAGTCATAACTTTTATCTCAGACAGGCCTGTATAGAAAATTGTACAAAGGTTTTGGAACCTTCCTAAATATATGAATTGAAGCCACTGGTTCCCCAGAGCCATTTTAGAATAGACTCTGTGAAGGCAATGATAAGATGGTGGGTTATTCCTTACAGAATATTAAGTTGGAAAAAAACCATCAGCCGACCTGTCATGATTTTTTCAGAGTCACAGGACACACAATAAGTGTAAATTGAACAGAAAGGGGCCTCTACCTCAACAGAAATTGAGATCTTTATTCTGTCTTTTCAAAGCGATTTTCTTCAAACCCCCAACTGTTATTTAAATTTAATTAGATAGAAATGGCTAGCTCAAGGCTTTTCAGTCCTCAAAGCACCTGTGACAACAGGTGCTCAAGATTTTGTATTAGTCATGACTAATGAAGCCCTTGTTATTCAATGTGTGGTCTGTGGGCTTGCAGATGGCATCACCTGGGAGCTTGTTAGAGATTCAAATATCTGTCACCTCACATATTTGGAAGCAAAAGCTGTGCTTTTTTTTTTTTAACCCCAGGTGATTGATAGGCACCTTAAAGTTTGAGAAGCACTGGGTGAGCCTGATTTCATTTTGCTGTCTAGCCAGGGGTAAATTTAAGGCTATTCTATTCAAATTCATGGCTCTGAGATGGGGTATGATAGTATTTTTAACTTAAATTACTTAAAATTTATTTTATAATGGTTCACGGTTACTGAAAGCTTAAAGAAAATGAAAAAAAAAAAATCTTCCTCCTAAGAGAATTTTTTTTTTAAACTAAAAAACGTCACTGGAAAAACACTAAAACAATTTCAGAACCCACTGAAAAATCTTCCTTCTCTTCTACCACACTTAAAATCAACTAAGTTATTTGTGTTCACAGAAAAATTGAATTTCAGTGGTTATATTTCACTGTGCTCAGATGTAACTCAAGATCACTCCATTACTGCGAAAGAAATCAACTCTTCTATGTCCCAAAAGGTGAAATTCTTACATCTAGTCTCTCCTGGAAAGGTTTTCAGAGAATGGAGTCCTGATCTCCATAGCAAAGCTTTTAGATTTAACATTTCTCAAAAGTAGAAAGTAAAATATAAATGAAAACAAGTATATTATCAAGATGAAGCTGTAATGATCCTTTACCCTTCAGTTGCCTAACATTTGAACTGAGGGTTAAGGAGTCATTCATATTCATGAGTCTTGGAAGGGAACAAATGCAGTCTCCTCTTTGGAAGCTGAGAGTCCAAGTTCTTTCCCAGGCTCCCCTGCAGCTGAGACACAGGTCAGCTCACAGACTCTGCCATTTCAGTGCACCCTCATCAGAGTCCAGGAGTTAGGGGCACAAAAAGACAGCAGAGACTTGAGCTCCTAACACACAAACAGTGTTGACCACAGTGTCTACGCTCGGTAGCAAGGACAGTGGCATCTTTACCAAACAGCACTAAAAAAGGCAGTGTGGGTCATTTGTTGTACCTGGAATGTTAGTCTTAAGTGTGTTTTGACAGCTTCCCCAAATTTTGTTACTTCAATCAGCCTAAGAAAGCGTCTGTTGACGATAAGTAGAAATACTGGCAGACACTGTGACTGTATTTGAATTAAACATCACAAATAATGTACATCCTCACTTTACTCTGGCATACCTGTATGAACCAACTATAATTTCTCAGTTTTGGAGGCAACCTCCCTATGTAGAGGGTGCATCTCATCCCTTCTGCCTAAATGAGTATGTTTTCCTGCAGTGAGGTGAGATTATGTGTCAGAATCTTTTATTTCCAGCTATTGATCCTCATGTGACTAATGCCGTATTAACTAGAATTCTATGGCTTGTGTAACACAAATTGTTCTGCAGGAGCAAAAGGGCCTCATAAAAGAAAGAAACATCCTCTCTTTAATAAACTGATATTAGAGCAAATTTGAGTGTTCTTTTTCAAATTCATATAAATGTTCATTACCTCATTCTTGAAAGCATAGTGTTATAATTGGGAGCTTGAAATGCTTTGTCATATGTAGTTAGATTTGAAAGCCTCTTCTATTTTACCTCACCATAGATCTTATTGATTACTATGTCTGAAAAAGCTTATTCTATAATCAAAAAGATATAAATCAGACACTTTGGAAAATTGGGAGATGGGAATAGAGCATATAGATATAGGGTAACTATGTCATCAACATTACATGCACATTTCCAAAATAGTTCCTTGTTAATATGTCATACCAAACAGTGAGATATTGAATAAACTAATATAAATAGCAAGATTTAGAAAGCTTAGGAGTGTTAACTCTTAATTACTGCAAACCTTATGCCAGAGCTTTTCACTGAATTGTAAGTTCCACAAAAGCAGTAATCTTGATGTTTTCATCACCAATTTATAAAAACTGTCAATGACAGATAATAAAAAAATTTGTTGATATTGGCTTATTTTGTTTAGCATTATATTCTCCAGTTCCATCCATTTACTGGCAAATGCCATACTTCGATTCTTCTTTAAGGCTGAGTAATAATATGTATATATAATATTATTATATATTATATATCATATACATATCACATATAATATATATGATATTACATATATCATATATATTATATACATATTATATATAAATACATGTTATATAATATATCATATGTGGTATATCATATATGATATATATATACACACATATATAAATCACCTTTTCTTTATTCATTCATTTGTTGAAGGGCACCCTTGTTCCATAGTTTAGCTATTGTGAATTGAGCTGCCATAAACATTGATGTGGGTATGTCACTGTAATATGCTGATTTTAAGTCCTTTGGGTATAAACAGAGGTGTGGGATAGCTGGGTTAAATGGTGGTTCCATTCCAAGTTTTCTGAGAAATCTTCATGCTGCTTTCCATAGTGGTTGAATGAATGTGTTTCTTGTTAAAAATATTGACCACTCAGTCTCTACTCAGATTTCTAAATGAGAATCTTTGTTAGTAGGGCTGGAAAATCTGAATTTTCAACAATCCTTTCAGCTTTTTTATGGGAGAAGAGATGTCTCTGAAGCAAGGTCCAAAGAGTTCCCAAAGAGAATGGAGAACTCAACTTGAGACCTGCAGGGTTCTAGGCATATTTGATAGAAAAGAATTTCAGCACATACCAGGCAGAAGCATAGACACAGGTTTACTTAGGAAAATATTCAAGGGAGAATGCAGGCCATCTTGGGAGTGAGAGATGTGTTGTGGTGTTTCTGACTCTTCTTTAAAGGAAACATGGTAAGGAGTAGGTATGGAAAGGTATGTAGGAATGATGTCAGTCTAGTGATCTCAAGATGGTTTCTGGTAGTCTGGTTAGGCTCAGGATCCTCAGGCTGACATGGTTTTATTATCTGATCAATAGACAGCATTGAAAAGTTCCCTAAATTATAGGTTCTTCAAGATACCATCTCTCTCTTTATTTATTTATTGGAGGAGTTAGTTAACAGTGCACAGGTAGACTTACAAATTTTCCTGGAATTTGGGAGCAGTAAGCTTGGGAAAAAGACTGGTTCTGAGGAGTGACAGATCTAGAAAAGTATCTGGAACTTCTGAATTACATTCTTTTTTCTTTGTCATTCCTCTATGTCTCCTTTCTACCCATTTCTTATTCTATCTATTCTTCCTTAAGCTAACTATCAAAACTTGGAAATGACTCTTGCTGAGGTTCATTCAATAAACTGTTTAACGAAAGGAGTTAATTTGACTGTAAAGAAATTTGACTTTTTTTGCATGGATAAGAGCACCTATAGCTGTACCACCATTAATATAATGTTCTACTGCAAAAGGAATATTTTGGCATAAACTATTTAGATGAAAGTCCTCATCTGTAAAATCTCTAAGTGTCATTGTCCTTGCCTTCAAGAGGGCAAGTCCTGGTGACAGAGTAGCTTGGTTTCTTCCCCAATGTCAAAGTCATTCTTCCTCCCCTTTAATTCTCATGTTTTCATCAGCACAGACTGGTTTAGTGCTCACTGTATTCCCTGCACAGACTGCATGTAAAGGAAAACAGATTCTAGTGTTAGCAACAGGAGTTATAGGGAGAAACGAGAAGATAAAAGTACTGCTGTGTGTAACCAAACAAATTTGAACTGAAAATCTGAACTCCCTGGGAAATTTTTTCATGAAGTTGACAGCAAGGTGGAAATTTTTCTATTAACAAAGAATCCAATAAGTACAAAGAAAAAGGAAAGTGAAATTGAGTTTTAAATGTATCTTGAAGATGGAGGAAAGATAACACCTGAAGAATGGGAGAGGGCACAAATGACACAATTTAGAAAAATAAATAAGCAGAAAGAGGTGAGTTGGGTCCCAGTTTTGAACTGAATTTAAAGTGGATGTAATAATTTTATCTACTCTAGTTTGAATCACTGTCTACTTGACTTAAAAAGTAAAGTAGGGAACCAGCTTTCAACATTCACAAAATGTTATTCATTTGTCCTAACCCAATTTCCAAATATTTTTATGTTCCTATTTATCTGAAATTCTACTTTATGTCAAATATGAATGTCTCATAAGAAAGTCACTCTACAGGTGGATTCTGCAACAATTTATTTTGAAGGTGTTGTCACGCCTTAAAACTTGTGCCTTTATTTTTAAAATTGCATTTGTTAACTGTAGGAAGGAAAATGTAATACCTTTTTTTCATCTGTCACAAGGGCCATGGCTCATACTCCTTAAAAAAAAAAGATATATTAGTAAGAGAAAAACTTAACAAATTTATCTAACCAAAGTTTTACATGACATGGGGCCATTTGGAAATGAAGACCCAAAGGCCCAGGAAAAGCTATAATGAAAGTGGTGCATATTGTGGGGAGACATGGTTGGGCAGAAGGATAAGGTGTAGGGGTCTAGGGGTAACAATGTGGGAGAACTCATTTTTGTGTCTCTGTAAGACATTCCTTTCTCCATTTCCTTATATAGGGAATGACATCACCTAAGGAGCTTCAGGAAGAAAGAGGATGGTAGAGAGTGACCTTTTCAGGTTCTGTGGCTTGCTTTGGTTGAGAAAGGGAAGGAGAAAAGGTGAAAGAAAGAAAGACCTGGCTGCTGAGGCCCTTCCAGTCTCCTTCAGTTCAGAGTACTCAGTATATAGTGTCCTACGTTGACGTGTTTTGTTGTGAACCCCCAAATAAGTGATACTCTTTGACTTTCTTATTAATATTTTTCATGATGGTGTTCTTATGTTAATTTTTACAGATTAATTTAGACTATTTTCAGATTTCTCTTGAATATTGATTGGGATAATTCAAACTTATTCATTGAATACACATTTACTGAATGAACTTATTCATGTAGGGAAGAAAAAATAGAATGAAAAAGGGCTTATTAACAAAAAATTATTTATTAGTGTATGCCTTGTACAAAAACAGTTATGAGTAACTCAAAGGGTAGTTAAAACCTGAGCTGTCATCACATCTTAATTAAAGAACAATGAATTTGTAAAGAGGCTAGGCACTGTGGTATACACTTGTAATCCCAGTGTCTTAGGAGGCTGAGGCAGGAAGATCTCAAATTTGAAATTGACCTGGGCAATTTAGCAAGACCTTGTCTCCAAAAATAATACATAAATAAATAAAAAATAAAAATAAAAAGAGCTGGGGATGTAGCTCAGTGGGTAGAGGGCTTGCCTAATATGTGGGAGGCCCTAGGTTCATTTTCCAGTACTGCAAAAAAGAAAAATGGTAGTAATGGACAAGCCAAAGGAAAAGATCTTTTGAGTTTCCAGGGAAGGCAAATTGTGGGAAGGTACATAAATGGCAGAAACTAAGGGATGGGCTTCTTAGTAAGGTTTATTAACATAGATTCTTCTGGTGCCCTTTCTGGGCTGATAAATACCTAGGGTTCCCTCTATTGATTAAATTCTGTCCTTCCTAGTAAGAAGGGAAAGGGATTACCTATACAAATTTATGTTATGCTTTTAGGTAAATAGAGGGAAGGTAGAAAGCCTTTCTAATATATGCCTCTTTCCAAATGTCTTCAATTCAAAATAGTCAATATGCCAAAGTGGCATATTTTAGGGTAGCATATTTTACTGCCCTTCCTTCATGAATTACTCATTAATGTTTGTTAAAATTTATTACTCAATTATGCAAGGATTTTTTATCTTTTTTGACTCTACTGAACAACAAGTTACCAAAGCCTCTAACTTTCTTCAAGTATTTTAACTTCCATTCCTGAAGAGTACTTCCTAGACATAGATCATTACCATCTTTTAACATTTTCATGTTATTTTATATTTAATTGATACTACTCAATATTTTATATTTAATTGATATTACGAATCTGTTTCAATTTTATTTTTGCAAGTAAATATTCTCATATAAATGTGTTGAATTTGGATATTAATTTTATATATTTGGTTTTTGGTATATGAGCTAGTTGTCTTTCATCTTTCATTTAGCATTATGTTTCTGAGATTCATTTTACAACATTACAAGTAAACTGAAGTCTATTAACTTTCTTAGCTGTACGCAAACTCTTTTAGATTTTAACAATGCATTCATGAATTCTGTTTGGGAGGCTTTTATTTCTTTTGCATGTTTTGGCTTTTATTAACAATCCCTCTATGAGCATTCTTACACATATTAAGATTCTGAGGGTATATACCTAGAAAGAGAATTGGAGTAGTAGGATATCATGGGCTTCTATTTAAGTAAATGAAGACAGTGATCTTGTAATTAAGGCTACATTCCAATGATCAGCACATGTGAATTTCCTTGACTATACTTTCTTATCAACCTTTAAATTTCTGCCTGAAAACCCTTCAGGGTATTGAATTTATACAATTATTTCATCTTCCAATAGTGGTAGTTTTATTTATTCTTTTGCTATCATTATGTTACTTATAATTTTTCTTACTTCATTGTTATACAATATTTAATAGTGGTGGTGATAAGGGGCTTAATTTTTTATTCCTAACTCCATAGCAACATTTCTCAACATTTATATGATATTTATTAAAGGACCTTGTGAAGATGCCATTTAATTGATAATTTTTGTAATTATCTTTATCTTTGCTAATTACCCTTTTGTTGTTAATTTAATACAGTTTCTTTTCTTCTAGATTAAGCTAGCTAGTTGATTATATTTTTTATTGATATTCTCAAGGAACCAGTTCCTTAGAGTTTTCTGAATGGATTCACTTTTCATATTTTTATAGTTCCTGAACTTTTCACTTTAATATGTTCCTTCTGTTTTCTGTATTTCTGTTGCCATTATTTGGTGGCTTGGGAGAAGAGGAATGTTCTTTTATACAATTTTATAGGCTATGCTTAATTGAGTTTATTTGTTTTATTATAGTAATTAAATTATAAAATTTTTATACTCTTATTTCAGTCATCTCTACATCTCATAAATTTTTAAACATGTTTGTGGATTTAGATCCTGAATATTATAAAAATCTTGTTACTGTTCATTTTTATCCAAAAATGACCTTTGTTTTTGTTATATAATCTATTGTTATTTACTGCATTTATAAAATGTATCAACAGTATTATTTCTGATTTATTAGTTCATTTTAGTTATATATAATATTAGGGTTCATTTTTACATATTTTTACATATAAGCATTGAATATAATTTGCTCCAATTCAGTACCCTGCTCCCTGCCCCTGTTGCCTTTCTCTACTACAGTGATCTTCCTTCTATTTACTTATGGTGGTTTTTAAATTAGTGCATTATGGTTTTACATAAAGGTAAAATTCATTATGGTATATTCATATATGTGCCTAGAAAGAAATTGGTCAGAGTCATTCCACTGTCCCTCTCTTTTCTTGTCCCTCCTCCTTGCCACTCAATCCTCTTCCTCTACTCCATAGATCTCTCTTTTGTCTTGATGGTATTCACCCCTTTTACTCCTTCCCTCCCCCTAATTCTTTTGGTCTAGCTTCCACATATCAGAAAGAACATTCAATCTTTGATTTTCTGGGTCTGGCTTATTTTACTTACAATCATCTCTAGTTCTATCCATTTACCAGTGAATGTTGTAATTTGATTCTTCTTTAAGGCTGCATAAAATTCCATTGTGTATATGTGTATGTGTGTGTATATATGTGTGTGTGTGTGTGTGTGTTTGTGTTTATGTTTGTATATCACATTTTCTTTATTCATTTGTCTGTTGATGGCCACTAGATTGGCTCCAAAGCTTGGCTATTGGCTATTGTGAATTGTGCTGCTATAAACATTGTTGTAGCTGCATCCCTGTAATATGCTGATTTTAGATCTTTTAGATATAGATATATGGCAAGCAGTGAGATAGCTAGGTCATATGGATGGTCATTTCTAGTTTTTTGAGGAATCTTCCTACTGCTTTTCAGAATTTTATACTATATATTCTATAGTAGATATGTCTTCTTTTTTTTCAGTTTTACTTCTTCATTTTGACATTGGGCCATATCATTTCCTATAGTACTGTTGTAGTTTGTTTTGTTTTATCACTATTTGGCTTTCCATGGCATAAACTACTAAAACTCATCTTTTGATGGTTGATGAGCTCTTGAAATATTTCCAGTGTTTTGCTGTTATGAAGTTGCAATGAATGGCCCTGTGAATCTTTGATGGACAATGTATGTCCCTTAAAGTGGATTTTCTATATCACATCATAGAAAGAAGTATGTTGAACTTTGTGGACACTGTCAAACAGTTCTCCAAAGTAGTTATGCCATTATATATTCTCAGAAGCATTATATCCAGTTTTCACTTATTACACATCATTGACAAAACTTGGGGTTATCTTTACTTTTAGCCAACATCTTATATTTGGTTCTCAATATGAGCCACATATTATATGGTAAGCATAGTTCTATTAATCAATTTATCCATCCTACTCAGTCTAAAAACAGCCCCAAAGGATATTGATTTTATTCATCCAGATTTTTATTATTGTTGTTCTTGTCTTTTTTGTTAATTTATTAAGGAATCATATATATGGAAGTACAGTAAATGCTCTTTTATATATAAGGTATATATTCTCTATGAAGATAGAAAAAAATCATCACCTGGGAAGGCTCATGTGCTATTTCCCCAATCAATCAGTATCCAGGAAACCCAGCAAGGGCTGTCATGACTATCACTATAGAATGATTTTATCTATTTTTGAGTTTTGTATAAATGAAATCGTATACTATGTACTCTTTTGTGTCTGATGGCTTTCACTAAACTTTTTCTTCAAATTCAACAACATATCTGAGCTTATTCTTTTATAGTATTGGCACAATAGTTCATTCTTTTTAATTTTTTTATTGTGGTGTAGCATTTCGCTGTGTGAATACTATTCCATATTTGCACATTCTATGTTGAGAAGGACCTGGGTTTATTACATGTTGAGGTCATTATGAAGCTGCTATGAACATGACTATGTTGCTTAGTTAACAAAATCACTTTGGGGAGAAAACACTGCTGAGTACAAATGTCAAGTAGAGGGCACATGAATATTTGGTTGTATTTAATATTCATCAGTTTTCAAAATTATTTGAACCAATTTGTACTTTCATGGGCAGCAACTTCTACTTGTTTCAAATGTTTGTCAGCTTTTGATATCACTTCATTTTATTTATTCTGATGAGTGTGCAGTTAGTTTCACATTGTGGTTTCATTTTTATTTTTCTGATGACTAATATCATTGAGCATCTATTTACATACTGACTAGCCATGTTCATACATATTTTATGAAAAGGCAAAAATTTTTTTGCCAAATTTAATTGAGTTAGTTTGTCCTGTGAATCTTCTCCATGTTGTTACTTGTATCTTACTATCTTAATCTTTATGAAATACATTTTAACAGCTGTTTCTCTTATGCTTCGTGCTTTTCATATCCTCTTTAAGAAAACTTTGACTACTGCAAAGATTTATCTCTATGTTTTTTTCTAGAAGTCTTAATATTTCATCAATTGCATTTAAGCCTAGAATTCCTTGAATTAATTTTTGTACACGGTATATAGAGGATGTCAAGGGTTACTTCATGTAGTTATCCAATTATTTTTGCACCATTTATTTAAAAAGACTTTTAACTTTTTCTCCTGTTTTAAATCAGGAAAATACATATGTTGATTTTTATATCTGTTGCTTGTTATATCTGCAAGTTAAGAAGATTTACCTATTTTTCTTTAAATTTCTGTTCATTTTATCTTCATCAGATTAAAAAATAAGTATTTAACAATATAGAGGTCAGATTGAGATTAAAACTTTATAGCTTGATACTATGACTTCAGTGGCCTAAGGACCTAACATAGAAAAGGGCATGAGGGAAGGAACTCTCTTCATCCAGCACTATGCTCAGTTAGCAGTATTCCTGGTAATGATACTACTAGCCGATGCGTAACAGTAGCCTCCCCAACTGAAGTATGCTAGTACCACTTTTAAGTATTTGACAAATATATATATATATATATATATATATATATATATATATATATATATATATATATAAT
>NW_025999960.1:5297784-5390021 GCF_001458135.2 Marmota marmota marmota
TTGGGATTTTGATTGGCATTGCATTAAACCTATAGAGAACTTTTGGTAATATCGCCATTTTGATGATGTTGGTTCTGCCTATCCATGAACAGGGTATATTTTTCCATCTTCTAAGATCTTCTTCTATTTCTCTCTTTAGGGTTCTGTAGTTTTCATTGTATAAGTCTTTCACCTCTTTTGTTAGGTTGATTCCCAAGTATTTTATTTTTTTGAAGATATTGTGAATGGAGTGGTTGTCCTCATTTCCATTTCAGAGGATTTGTCGCTGATATACAGGAATGCCTTTGATTTATGCGTGTTGATTTTATATCCTGCCACTTTGCTGAATTCATTTATTAGCTCTAATAGTTTCTTTGTAGAGTCTTTTGGGTCTGCTAGGTATAGAATCATATCATCTGCAAATAGTGATAATTTAAGTTCTTCTTTTCCTATTTTTATGCCTTTAATTTCTTTCGTCTGTCTAATTGCTCTGGCCAGTGTTTCGAGAACTAGAGAACTTCACCAGTAAATGGTTTAAAATGCCAGTTGCAAATGACTGCCTGGCTAATCACAATGAGCCCCATGCACCCTTTTGTAGATAAGTGATCTTGTTGGTTGGAGTGCAAAATATGGAAAAAATACCCCTGTTCAAAATGTCCAGTCATTGTGAAGAGTAACTTCTGTTTTATGTAGAATATTTTGATTTTGATGACATACACTTATCCAGGGGGATGTAATACCAATGTCGGAGTGTTCACTTATTTTATAAACACTGGTTGAGCACCTACCATTTGAGATCCAAGGAATAAATCATGGACAAGAATGTTGTCCATGACTTACAAAGACAAGTAGAGAATCAAAATAAAACATACATGCACACACAAAATCCATGATAAAAGTGAAATGTTCACAATTAAAGAAAACTGAATGGCAGGAAAGCTTAGAAGGAGTTTGGAGGAGTTGAAAGTGAAAACCTAAAACCAGAGAGATTTTAATTATATCTTGAAGAAGAATGCATTTGACAAGCTAAAGAATGGAAGAAGGCATTTCAAACAGAGTAATCAACTTAATGGAAGTGGTGTGAAGGTTTACCATCTGCCAGACTGAAAAAAAAATGTTGTTTTATCCCTCATTAATATCCTTTATCATTATTGTTCCCACACTGCCTATTAAGAATGAGTCTAAGAAATACCTTGTTGTTGATGGAGGTTTGAGTTAGGATTCAAACTCAGCCAGCCCAACTCCAGGCTCCATGCTGTTAACTGTGTGCCTCAGAGATGGCACAGAATAAGGAAGGCCAGGATGGGAGATGAAATAGTCTGGATGCTTTGGTAATGGAGCTTTAAATCTCTCCCCTGCCAATATTAAGCATTGGAGGTTGGAATTCCAAGTATGTCTTGTTCTCATAGTATAAATGTCTCTTTTTGCAATTATATTTCAAAATAACCAAGTAGTTCAGGATTTAAACTTATTCACATTTTATTGTTTTTAAAAGTAAGGTACCTGGACAAAAAGTTGTGGTGTCAAAAAATTTTCAAAATCCTCTTCCTCTTTGTCTTGTAGCAATTACTATAGAAATAATTATAAATATGCTTCTATGCCTCTGAAGGTCTTTTTACTACTTACAATGTGTGAAATCTTTTTTATCTTTTTTCCATGAAGAGAGTGTTTGGAATTTCTAGTACCTCTTCCTCATCTTGAATAGCATTTAACTTTTTTTTTTTTTAATTATGACCAAATCTACTTTTTCTTTTGGTCTCCTATGTAAATCTTTGGAAATAAGTCCTGAACAACTAATAATGGTCCTGAGGCAGGACGATGCACCCAAAATAACGTTCCAGCTGGCTTGGTTATTCTTTGTTTTACGGCAATGTTCTGCTTTAGAAATGCCCGCTCTGTAACCCTTAATTTGAACATATATTTAGGGAAATAGTTGGTACCATCATGTAATAATTGACTGCCAACTTTACTCATGTAGAGGTGTTACTAAGTCAAGCGTGAAAACTGATAAGGGGTGGAGGCAAAACTGAATCCAAAGCAGAAGTACAAGGGCAACTGATGACATTCACCTAATTAAAACTGCTTTCTGCTTTTTATTCTTGCTTATAAAAAAAAGCAGCTGCACATGTAGGTGGTGATGCAGAAAAGTGGATTAAGCCCTCATAGCAAATATGATGATTGCCAGGATCCACTTCATATCTTTTTTGGTAACACCATGTGATCAAAACTTGTTATAGGTGTCCTGTGTTTCAAATTCCTCCTCTGTTTTAAATTCTATTCAGACACTCGTAAAGGTTACCTATCCCAGATTCTGTATAATCTCTTCATTATATAACATCCTCTATGTTCTTTTTGTTCTTCCTCAATATTACTTAAGTTATTACAGGTGTCATTTCAGTGTCTGAGGTGGGCAGACACTAACTTGGCTCTAAGTGTCCTTACCTTGTGGTTTTCATTCTCTCCTCCTGTCCCTTCCCTTCAGCAGTTTGAGCTGAACTTAGTCCCTTCCAAAGACAAGGATACAACAGGAGCACTCAGGCATAACTTGTAGGATTAGGTGACACAAAAACTACAACTTTCCTTAGTTGTATGCTTGCTCTCTTTGAAGGAAGCCAGATGCCATTGTAAGCTGCCCTGTGTAGAGGCCTGTGTTAGTTTGCGGGGCCATCATAAACTAATACCACAGACTGTGTAACTTAAGCAACAGAAGTTTATTTCTCACAAGTAAAATATCGAGGTATAAACAGGTTTTGTGTTTCCTGAGGCCACTATCCTGTGGCTTGCAAAATGCTGGCTGCCTCTTCACGTGGTCATTCCTCTGAGAATGTACACCCTTGGTGTCTCTTTTGTGTCTAAGTTTCCTCTTATTATACTGGTATAGGTCAGATTGGATCAGGGCCCACCTAACAACCTTATTTCAATTTAATCACCTTTTAACACCCTATTTCCAAATACAGTTACATTTTGAAGTAGTGGGATTTAAGGCATCAATATATTTGGAAGAGATACACATAAGTATATAAGAAGGTCCATGTGGCAAGAAACTGAAAGAGGCTTCCATCAGCAAGATATTGAAGTTCTCAGCCCAACAGACTACAAGAATTTAAATCCAATTAACAGCCACATGAATGAACTTGGAAGGGTATTTATCCCTAGGAGGGTTTTCAGGTGAGATCAAAATCTTAGCCAATAGCCTGACTCTAATCTCATGAGTGAATTTAAGCCACACACACTAAGGTAAGTCACAACTAGTATCATTAATGACTTTCAGAATCTGTGAGGTGACATTTTTTTTCTTTTAAGTGGCTAAGTTTTTAGGCAATTAGATATGTAACAAGAAGTAACTGTTGGGGCTGGGGATGTGGCTCAAGCAGTAGCGCGTTCGCCTGGCATGCATGCTGCCCAGGTTCGATCCTCAGCACCACATACAAACAAAGATGTTGTGTCCGCCGAGAACTAAAAAAAATAAATATTAAGAAAAAAAATTCTCTCTCTGTCTCTCTCTCTCTCTTTAAAAAAAAAAGTAACTGAGACAGTGTCTTTAAATTATAGCATGAGTTTTTGTTTTCTGGGTCTCTATTTCTTGGAGTAGAAGGTTGTAATGAGGTTGTAAAGACTGTGGTGAGTACCCTGTTGCATCACCCCACCCCTGCCCCATAGGGACCTGAACACTCATTCCTGCTAGAGAGAGTACTGACTGTTGATAGCACAGGGCTGTAGCCCTTCAAAATTTGCATTCAGTTGATAGATAATTTATCTGATCATTGAAATCCTATCTGTCTTCATGTGGGGGAATTTAATCTTAGTAAGAACTCACGTACCTTCAAAGCAATTCTGCCTCTTTAGAAGTTTTGTAACAGGACCGGGCCTAAGGAAAATGTTGCCATAAATTTCATCTCCCTTTCTCTTGGTGCACTATTCTCCCCTTGGGTTCAATTCTTATTTTCTAGCAAGACATATTAGACTTGAGGATAAAAAGGCTGAAGTACTGCCCCTTAGATGAATTTGTTCTTTGCTGCATTCAGGATAAAAGACCAGCCCTGTTTATAGTAAACTCAGGATTGCTCTGCTGGAGCTTCCAAGGATGTTTCAACTACCCTACAGAGGCTGCTAGGCAGCTGTATCACGAGAGCACTGCTTTTCTTGGTCATAACTTGCCACCTGCCAACACATTCATCAAAGAAGGTAAAATCGAAAAGGGATCCTTAACACACAGCCAGCCATTTCAACTATGAGCACCCTAATTTTCACTATTCTTCCTGAAATTAAAACAACAAAAACGAATGCAAATAATTCTTTGAAGGTCAACGGATTTTCTTTCCTTTGACTGGAAAAATACATTTTCAAAGAAAGCCTTAAGAAATTGAGAACTGAAGTTATGTTATCTATGTTGTCAAAAAAAAAAAAAGCTGAATCCTTTGAAATCCACGATCACTTTTATTAATGATCTATATGGTCAGTAACTAACAGTAGTCCAGTCTCCCTTTTGGAAATGTCAATTAGAGCTGAATTGTAAGTTGCTTCATCAGCTGCAATTTAACCAGGAAAATGGATTTTTAATATCATGATCACCAAATAGTGTGAATGATTGGTAAAATATGAAAAGATCATCACTATGCAATGCGGAATGCCTCTGCATTTCATTAGGGAACATGTTCGAGTGTGCAAATGAAGGCACCCAAAACAATTCTGGACACTTGAGTAAGAGAAAGGGCATGTTTAAATGTGCTTACAACCAAGAAATTAAAGTGAAATGTAGTTCTAAAACTCTTAGATTCTATCTTGAACACCTTATAGCAACTTATATTTTGTGCAGTTTGTATCAGCTCAACATAAATGATAAATAATCTGAAAGTCATCTCTATTCCATACTGGAAAGTTGATTATTGGGTACTGAGAAAATTCAGACAAAATCTTAATTGAATATATTGTTTAGAATTAAGCAGTGGTGGGGATATTGAGTGGCTGTCTGTGTGTGGTGTTTGTCTGATTTGTCAGGGGAAATTACAAACTGTGGGGTAGAAGGTAATCCAGATCTAGTTCCATCAAATCTAGTTATTTAAACTTTACCCGTTGTATATCAGACTTCTCTTTTCTCCCTCTGCCTCCTTGTAAGTTGACAATTGGAAAATTTTTTTGTCAGTCTTGTTTGAATCTTTAGTGTTTTTATACTAGTCATAATAACAATAAATTGGCTAAACATTTTGTAAGTTTAACTAGAGAATGGGTTCATTTTGACAAATCTTAGGCAAAGTGATAATAATTTAAAAACCACATAGTTCTCAAAAAAGTTTTACTTTACATGTTAAGAAGACAGATATTAAAACTGAGTCTTTTGATGGCTCAATTTGTATTTCAAATAATGAGGTAATATGACACAAGATATTAGGAAAGTTTCCAGAGAATTAGATACAATGTGCTCAGGTAACACCTGAGTTTCTATCTTTTCAGATGAGAATTATGAATCGACCCAAGAATTTTCCCCAGAAGATAGCAGCAGTCTATTGGATATTCTCTTGGCTGTATCGACTCTAGAAATACATATTAACACCTTTTAAATCCATGTAGAAAGAGAAGAACTGGACTGTTCTTTCTCCAGGCAGGAGTGTTGGTTTTTATTTTAAATAGATATTGGAAGAAGAAAGCTTCTTGATGCTCAAGAAAGAAAGAAAACAAGTTAACTGAAAGGAACGTGTTACAAATTATTTACTACATAAAATGTTAGTGTTAAAAGTACATTCTTAAGCTATATTCTCTTTTACTTTTGAAACAATACATGTCTGATGAATGGGGCAGCTTTGCACTAACAATAATGTTGAGTTTTGCATAAAAATTCTCTGAAGGGCTGGGGATGTAGCTCAATCGGTAGCGCGCTTGCCTGGCATGCGTGCGGCCCGGGTTCGATTCTCAGCACCACATACAAAGATGTTGTGTTCGCTGAAAACTGAAAAAAATAAATAAATAAAAATGTTTAAAAAAAAAAAAAAAAAAAAAATTCTCTGAAATAGATACTTTCGGCAAAGAGGCTTGAATCCAAGGTAAAACATGAAAAAATTCAGAGAAAAAATTAAAAGGCATTATAGCTATCTTTGGCCTCTGTTAGGAAAACAAAATTGTTTAAAGCTAAAAATGATTAATCTTAAAATATTAAATGCAACTTTGGATTATTGTTTATTTCAAGAAATTTTGAGCAACATATTATTCTTATGCAAGATATTATACTGCAAGAAATAAGAACAAAATGTCATTCTGACAGGTTGCTTACACTATTGTAGATGAAATTATGTGAATGATGAGTACCATAATGGAAAACATGTTCTAAAAGCTATAACCTGGGGTGCGGGGGTTGGGGTGGGGGGACCAGGAAACTCAGTAATAGCTGTTACTTCAATTTTGGCAAAAGCATTTGCATTTTTTAGTGAAAAACACTGAGCGGAGTAACTTTTGCTCAGCATCAACTATCATATTTTGAACTTAACACTTTTACATTTAGACATTAGGATGTTTGTACAAGAACATTCACAGCATATTTTCTTCTAACCCCAAACTGAAAACAGATTCTTCCTGCCTGCCCCCATCTCTCTCTCTCTCTCCTTTTCTCCTCTCCCCTTCTTTCTCTCTTTCCCTCCCTCCCACACACATACAGAGGAAAAGAGGTAAAATAAAAATAGAATTCTCTGTATCTGTCTACAGATTAATATCATGAATGAAACTTAAATATGTTTTAAAATATTGCAAAAGAACTATATGGTATTTTATGATTTTTTAAAGCCCCCAATGAGGAAGAAATCTTAATAATAATCATAGTTTGATACATATGTAATAAATTAATTACAAAGAAACCCAAAAGAAAGTTTGCAAAATATGATGCAAGAGTTCAGATACTTCTGGTAAAGAGGCAAGATATTGGATAAGAGTTAAATATGTGAAAGTTATGGTTTTAGTGTTTTCTCCCTTAAATGTTTGTATGCATTACATTATGATTTGTCAGAATATGAATGGGTGGTGATAGATCAAGAAAATGTTGCTATTTAAAAATATATAAACTTCCTTGAAAGCTTGGTTATGTATAGACTTTCTTCATTTGCAATGACATCTAAACCTTTCTCCAGGTATTTTAATGAGTTTTTTCCTGGTCCTCATTGAATCCATGTTCATGTTGGCAACTCTGTCCTTTTCTTAGTTCAAGTATTGCTTCTACCCTTTCCTCTGCCTATAACACATGGTATCCCCTTCCACCATTGCTCCTCATTGAGAAAACCCTACCTGTGAAGTCCATTTCAATGGTAGGGAAGATTTCCTAGACTTGGTGAGTCCCATTTCCTGTTAGCATTGTACCAGGTGTGAATCTACCTTAGCACTGACTATAGAAAAGTGCTTTTCTTCTTTTGCAAGATTATTCAATGTCTTTTTCTTCTAATATTCCTTAAATTTAATAAAGACAATGGCCATGGGTTTTTTGATCATTATTTCTAGTGTCCCCCATGTGTTGAAGTCAAATACATGTATTTCTTTTATAACTATCATTGAATTTTATTATTTATCCTTCATTTTTTTCTCTTTACCTCCTTCTACAATTCCTATTGTAAATAAATTTTCTTAAGACTATGTTTTTATGGTTTATTTACTCTTCCTCTGTTTTTTTTTTCTCTGAGTTCTATAAAACACTACTTGTGTTCCCCTTTACTAAGTCAATTTTCTGCTGTATATTATTTACAGACTCCTTTGTGGTATTTTTTGTTAAAATTGAACTTTTCATTTCTCTGTTGTTTTCTTTTAATTTATGCATTTTCCCTCTTCATTATTACCTATTCTTGACTAGTTAATGCAGTGTTCTCTTGAATTTTACATGTATGAATTAAATATTATGGAAACACATTTTTAAAATTTATTTTCTCTTATTTCTATTTTGTTTCCATTTCTTTTAGAAGAAATGCAATGATATTTCATAGTTTCTAAAGGTAATGTTTCTTCTTCATATTCTCTGTTTAAATTATTCATATTTTCATCCATTTTCCTTTTTTATGAATAAAGGAGATTTACATTTGCCTAGGTCTGAAAGTTAAAACAGACCTTCTCAGTCTGGGAGAAAGATTTTTTTCTGCAATGACAATAATCAAATGAGAATTATAAATGGGATGGTTTCTGCCCCTGCAATGTGACTCATGGGCCAAAAATATTTATAGCTACTGTTCCATACATCTAAATTCAGATGTCCTTGTGAATGCAGCTCCTGTCCTGAATTTAAAGAATGATACAATAGAAATATTTTTAACAGTAAATCATTAAAATTAAAATCCTTGCTCAAAATATCTTATTTATTTATGATTTTTGAGTGTGGGAAAGATATTTAACATGTTTTGAGCAAAGATTTTAATTTTAACTTATTCCAACTGAGAGATAGTAGATTCCTAAGTATTTCTTATTTCCCAATTTTTCTGATATTGAGGTAGCATGTTTTTATTTAACTGTTTTAGGAATCATTAGACGCTGCATTTGGGTCCTCATAATACAAGACACTGTAGCTTGTGTGTGCTATCAATTTATACCAAAAATACAACTTCATCACTTTCTTTAAATAAATTTTGAATGCTTATAAGATTTTAGCCTATTAACTATAAATCACTCTTTAAAAATCAACAGACAGCACTAAATGGAATTATAGACTGGTGCAAAGTGTAAGGCATCTCATTTAAAAGCTTAAAAAAGATAATATGAGGCTAAAAACATACTGATTTAATGCTCAGGCACATTAATTAATCACATTTGCACATTTAAGCTATTTCTCTTTTGGATTTTTGATGTTTGACTTTTAATTAATTAATACAGAAATACTATAGTATCTGCAGATTCATTAGAGACATTACAGTTTTCTTCCAATGATGGTTACAGAAGTAGAAGGGAACAAAATTGTTTTCTATACAGAGAGAGAAAGGGTGGAAGATGGAAAGCCAGTGTGTGCTCAGTAATAATAACCCTCCTTAAAATCTTCACTCTAAATTGAATTATAGCCTGCCTTTCCCGTATCTAATCCCACCAGCTATGATCCAACAATTCTACTCTGAAGCATTTGCCTCAGTGAGATAAAGAAAAACCCACAAGTTGTCTACACTGAGGTTTATATCAGCTTTATTCACAATAGCCAAGTCATTGTCCATCAAGAGAAAAGTGAACCCTCAAACTACAGAATGGTTGTAGAACAGCATACTATCCAGTGATATAAAGTAACTGACTGCTGATGCACACAAAAATTAAGATATTTTAAAAACATTATGTTAAACAAGAGAAGTCAGACAAAAATTTTTATCATTTTTTAAAATAAATATATACTCTGGTCTCTTCCCCTTAAGTGTAGATAGAACTTGTGAATACAATAGTATTGTCACCTTCATGATTACAATCCATTATGTGAGCTTATTAGGACAGTATCTGCAGTTGTCCTTTAATTAGGAGGCAAACTGTCATGTGAGAGGACTATAAGGTTGCACTTAAAGATGCCTCCAGAAACTGAGGACCACTGTGGCCAACAGCCCAAGAAAATTAAGTCCTCCAGTTTTAAGTAATTGAATTCTGCCAACAACCTGAATGAGATTGGAAGAGGACTTCAAGTTCTAAATGAGGACATTTCTCAGTTAGCACCTTGACTTCAGTCTTGTGAGATTTTGATCATGGGATCCAACTATGCTATACTTTGACTTGAACTGCAGTAGGTTGAACCTACTTGAACCTACCACAGTTCAAGTCAAAGTATAGCATAGTTGGTAGCCCCCAATTTTTTTGTTGTAATTTATTATAAAGCAATAAAAGAGGAATATAAGCTCCTTTGGAGAGCTTATGTTATTTACATTGTATAGGTTGGTCTGTGCATAGGAAAGGTGACTCACTAATATTTGCATCAAATCCTTTCATTCCTTAGTTACTGAATTGGACGCTGTATGATAGGACACTTCCGACTGATAGCAATAAAGGATTAGGAAATGGATCAAATCTGCCATATTGTGATAGTGGCCTAAGTTATCCTATGTATTGCCTATACTCAATAATATGTCATAATCCAAGACCTATTTCTGATAAAATAGGGTGTAAAGAAATATAGGAAAAAATAGCAATAAATTTACTACTGATTTATTTTGCATTAAACTGTACTTATGACTATGGCATTTACTAAAAAAGAACACTATTGATTTTAAAATATCCTTAATTAAAATATAATCTAAGTTAAAGAAAATATTTTTTAAATAAATAGAAATCAGAATTACCAAGGTCCAAAGCATGTACCATCACAAAGCGCTCCTAATTAAAAAAATAAAATAAAATAAATCCAAGATTAAGGGTAAAATGAGATAGAAATTAGGAAGCTAGTGGAGGCACAGGTACATTGACAACCTGTTTGTTCTAGATAAATAATTTACTTCTAGATAACTCAAGTTTCTTCATTAGCCTTAGTGGAATTACAGCAAGACAGAATTTTTGGTAGGAAGATGTTTTAATTAAAGCACAGGGAAATGCAACTACACAAGTCATTCAAACTTCACCATGCCGAGGGTGTAATTTCAACTTTACTGAGTCACTCGGGAGCCTGGTGGTTTTCTGTAATTTAGTTAATGTCCATGAGTAGTATTCTATCCTACCTATAAAATGGAGAGAATGGTGCCTACCTTAAATTAGTATAGAGAGGGTTAGAAATATTATGAAACAATGAGATGCTTAATATACAAAGTTGTAGTGGGGCCCAGTTAAAATTTAAATATTCAGAGAAGCCCCCCATTTTTTTTTCTCAGTCTGCAGCTATTTTCTCAATCCTGGCTACCTACAAGTAATCATCTCATGTTGAGAATGGAAGCTGAAAGTGCCCCCCCCAAACCCTGGCCTGGTACCAGGAGGATACAACAAAAGTCAGACCTGGAATCATCATAATATATCTCTGGCTTCCATACATATCTATGTATGACTTTTTCCCGGATTTTTGTTTCCATAAATTGTAACACTTCTGTAGGACAGGTGAAAGCAGATTAGCTGGCTTCATTGTTTGGTCCAAACTGTGATTAAATTCATCTTTCTTTTTTGTATTGTTTTATCTTATTTCTGATGCAGGCAAGTGATCAAATTGAGCCAGCTGGGTTTCCAAATTCAGGTTTCTGGCCAGGGTCCCAGTAAAAGAGTCTTTAATTATTAATTGGATAATTTCTTTCACAGTGTCAATAATGTTATCTGAGAGAGTTGTACTTTAAATATTCTGATCTAATATCTACTACATTCAGAATTGAGATATCCTTGGAGTTATGATCAAATACACTTTTCCTTCCAATGTTGTCTAGAGAAGAAAAGTTAATCATCTTGAAAGCACATAGACTTTGGATTTCTAGACCCTTCAGTCCACTAAATCTCCTCTTGTTCCCAGATATTAGGTCTTGAGTAAAGTGGAAAAGGGGAGTACTTCCAATTTCAGTATGGTGAAAATTACCATTCAATGGGATAGCCTGAGAAAGACTTTAATTCTAATAGTCCTGAGAATTCTCATATCATTTGTAAACAGGGATCCTCTCTTCCTATTGTATGCCTTTGATTTTTTTCTTTTGCCTAATTCCCCTACTTAAACTTAGAGTGTCATATCTAATAAAAACAGTGACAGTGACAGAGACACCCTTGTCGTATTCCTGATCTTAGAGGAGGCATCTTGTTAAAAACAATGAATAAGCCCCTTTTTAACATAATGTAATAGGTTATCCCACTAATGTCATAGGCATATACCTATGAGGAATTTACAGTGTATTTAATTTAATATGAAATAACATAAAAATATAAATTATGCAAAGAAATAGAGATAGTTTTAATGCTTTGTGTTATAAGCACTAATTATATTTTAAAATTTGCCTCATTTATATCCTGAAAAAGTAATTGTGTAGGAAGAAATTGTAAATTGGTGTGCTATATATAATGTATCAATGGATCAGCACATTAAATGCATAGGTACATATAATGCTTATTTACAGAATAAGAAAATTTATGAGTTTTTAATGTGTTAAAAGATTTTTTTTCTTTTAAATACATAGTTATATAATTTTCCATATGTGAAAATAGGCTTGCAATAGAAATTCAGGGAATTTTGGCATTAACTTTATTTAAATTTTGAATCATGTATTTGATTACATAGTATCTATGAAATTGGAGAAGCAGGGCATACCTAAATGAAACCAAACAATGTCCATTTTACTAAGGAAATTAGTGAACTGCCAACTTATACTTTCTCTGGAGACTATTTCTGGAAATTGAATTCTGAGTAAGTAATAGAAGGAGGAATTTGATTTGCAAAATATCACAAAAGACAAGTCTTTAAATTAGAACAAGGAATTCCCGTAACAGGGGTAGAAGTAAACTAGGAAAAGGCCAAAATTTTAATTCCCCCAAATAATCTATTTTGTGTGTGTGTGGTGATACAAAACTGATTTTAAAAGTAGATGCTAAAGTTTTAATTATTTGTAGTTGTTTGTTTCGTCATAAACTCCATATAACCCTAGAATTACCTATGTTAAAGTATGTTTATTCTTGACACTTCTTTTAATGTTTGATCTATTTTTTGCCCTTACCAAATTAAGGCTCAAATATTTTGCATAAAATGGATATTTTGGTCAGAAATAAAATGGATAAGGGAGGCAGAATTTCAATATGTAACCGTTCTCTCTCTCTTTTTAAAATATTTTTATTAGTTGTTGATGAAATTTTTTATTTTATTTATTTATTTGTATGTGGTGCTGGAATCGAACACAGTGACTCACACATTCTAGGCAAGCGCTCTAACAGGGAGCCACAATCCCAGCCCCAATATGTAACTATTCTTTCAAGACCTTAATTTGATAATTTCTAGATACACCAATATTTTCATTCTTAGTTGGTGCAATATTTGATTCTTAAAACAACTAAAGAATAAACTCATAGGGTCTTATGCAGAGCAAATTGTTTAGACACAAATCTCAACTATTGGAGATTATAAGAATTTTAAATTTCTTCCTCAAATTAACTCTTGAGAAAAATATGAGCTGTATATTATGAACGAATTAACCAGATTTATTCCAGGAATGTAGAGGAGCACAGTGAGGTAATGGAACAGCAGTTTCCTAGAACTAGTGATTGACACGAGTGAAGAGATGAGAGACATTCCAACATTGAAAGAAAAATAACTTTATGTACTATATTTGTGAATATCAATCAACCTCATATTCATTCTAGAAATAAATACTAGATGATTTTAACTCATGGATTAGATAAAAACAATTTCAGGACTTATATCTCTTATTTATCATTATATATTCTTTCTTAATAATTTACCAATTTATAGAAGTCTTTGCTCAATCCATAGCCATATCAGGACTATGATGTTTTGAAGCTTTTCAGTGTTCTCAACTATTTTGTTCATATTTTGTAATCTGTAAAGTGTATGAAAATAAGTTAATCCCTTTTATAGTGTTTTTACATTATGGTTGCTCAATTTAATGACAGAACTGAATGTCCACACTCTTACCCTTCTTGTGTCCTATACTCAATTAAAATGGAATGAAAAGTAATGACCCTGAATCTGAAAATGTAACACAGGGTCCTATGAGTGCTGGACGGTTCATGTCTGTTTCACACACCTGAAGAATGAAAAAGCAGATGACAGAGGGTGAGAATTCAGTAGCAGATTTATCCAAAGCAAGCAAAGAACACTCCCACAGAATGGGATGGGTCCCAGAGAGGTGGGTACCATTGGTTTTTCCTTCTAGGGTTTTGTTACAGTCTAAGAGGGGTGCTGTGTTCGTTGTCTCTGTTCAGCAAAAAACCTGAAGAACAGGACACAGAAATAGCAAGCAAGCAGCAAATTTGTTGAAAAAGTCAACAGAGACAGACTTCTCCAAAGAGAAGAGGCCCCAGAACTGGGAATTCAGTAGGAGACTTTTGGCCCATTTTTTTTTTTTTTAATCATCTCTGGATTTTCCTTCTTTCTTTATCTCCTCCCCTGTTCATGCTCTCATTATTAGTGATTAGCACCCTCTCTGTCCATGTGTTTGTTTTAGTTTTTCTACTGAAGCCCCCCACTTAGGAGTATGAGTATGGAAGTTGTCTGCCCCTTAGGTCTCCTGCTTGTACCCATTAGCACTTTTGTCAAAATGGAAGTTAACCTCCTTAGAAGACCCTCTCCACACTCCTTTGTTCTGTCCTGACCTCGATCTCCTTACTGGCCATCTTGCCCTGGCTGCCTAACCCCTTGTACACCACCCTCAATCTTTAGACTGTTTGCATGAGGAACTAACCTTTCATTGGACAGTCTCCCTTGATTGTTCTCTTTTTTTTTCAGACTCAATTGAAGGTGTGCAATTTTGATGTGTCATTCCCATAATAGGATGGTTTAATGTGTGTGTTAACCTGAGTGTGTCCTGTACTTGTCCCTTACAATGAAAGAATTGCTTGAGTTCAAAACAATTATTTGGGGCTGACTAATATTAGAGTAGTCAAGGCAGTATGGGGCATCAACAGAATGTATCTGGAATCCAAGTGAGAGTGGGGCTTTCCAGTCCAGCAGCCAAAAACAAAGAAATGAATTTTAGCCTAAGGTTTTAATCTGGAATGTCTGGGATCCCATTCTTCTAGGGCCCCAGTTCTATTTGCTTATCTATTTCCTGATTCAACAACACTGTTACTGAGGCCTGGGTCAGATGCCTGCATCTGGGGTACTGACTGACCAGACTTGGTCACTTGTTTACACTGAGAATAATAGAAAAAGATATAGAAAGAACAATTAATTTATTCTCAGTTTGAGGAAAGACAAACTGGCAAGACAGTTTATCTATCTTCTTCCAATACAGAGAGATTGTAATTTATAGAAGAGGCTGTTCCTGTGAACAGAAGTCAAGAAATGTGTGGATTTCTGCAAGCATGGGCTCTAGTCAGGCTGAGAGCTGGGTTGCAATTCTAGTTTTCTGGGTTCTGTGGCATCCTTCTGGAACCAGGCACCAGGGTTTTGGGGAAAAGTTTCAGCTTTCATCCTCAATTCTATTCTCAGCCTGAGATGATTACTTGCAGGAACTTGGAATGGAAAAAATAGCTTAAAGAGCAAGTTAGTAGGAGAACAACTGGAAATAGGAAAAAAAAAAAGACTTCTTTGAAAATCTTTCATTTTAAGGGAGTCTGTTACATTATGTGAAACCTCTGTGCTCTCCAAATATATTTTGGCCCATCAAGAAGTTTTTCCTCTATCTCAGTATATCACAGAATATGTTATGTACACATGGCAGTGTCAGATAATTATAAGATAATTATAGCCAGTCCTTTGACAATGTTTATAATTATAATGTTTATATTTTTGTAAAAATAATTTTAGAAAAACATAATAAGCACATTGAATCCAAAATATCAATGATATCACTGCTTAGGATACAGAATTTGAAAATGAGTTTATACTAAATTAAATTGCATAAAAATACATAAACAATAGTATATGTGGTATTCATATAGAGCAGAAAAATCATTATAAATTGTAAGAGAATAAAGATTAGGAAACACAATTCCAGCTAGCTAGGCTATTGGGAGTTTTTTATTTAACTTGGGTCCATCTTCCAGAGCTATCCAAATTAGAGGATGAGACAAGACTGAGTAACATTCTATTTTGCATAATTTTGGAGGGTCAAATTGCAATGTGGAAAGGGAATTTACTTCTAATTCCAGCTCTGAGAGTTATAAGATGTGTGCAGAAATGAGACATCATTAAATCTTTCACATAAATTCTTAGAAATCAAATAAATCAAATTTATAAGTGAAATACATTAGCTTGTGTTAAGCACTAACCTACCTCATACCAATAATTAAATTATCTAATACTTTACCAATGAAGGTATATCTTAAATCAATTATATATTTCAAATTAAAATCACTAATCTTGTAGGAAAAAAATTGTACTTCAATTTATATTACCTCTGGAGGACACCCTCCAGATCACTTGAATGTAATCTTTCCTTGTTTTTGAGTTATTTTGCAAGTCTGTTCACTGTAGGTGACTGATCCTGATGACTGATAAGTCTTCTCTATAGACATACAAATTCTGTCCTGTCCTGTGGAGATTCAATTCCCTTCTTTTCCTTCCTGGAAAAACTGGTTTTTATGCATCCCTGGTCTATAATTATGCCTGCCTGTGGACTCTCTTTCCAACTGATTACATCTATCTCATTTTCTCAATCATTAATGAGTAGAATAAAAGTCTTTAATATAGTTGCACTTTTGTATCTGTATGAGAGTTTTGCTTTAATCTGTTTTTAAAAATTACCTTTTAACAAGCTATTGTATGATTCTTTCAGACAACGCAAACTGGCAGCTAATCCAATGAATACAAAATATATTCCTAGAAATAACATTTTTTAAATGATGGGCTAGATCAGTGGTTTTGAGATTTTAATATGCTAAAGAATTATCGAAATTTGAAAATAAGGGAGGAGACTTTTTTTCCCCTTTCCTTTTCTGAGAACATCTACTTGAGAAAACTTGCAAATTCTTTCTTTAAAGTGCGTACAAATCTTTAAAAAAGCAAAATAAGTCTCTTGCCAAATTAAAGATTCAGGAATACCTTTTGAAGGACCTGGGAGCTTTCTGATATGTAATCATACCACCTCCAAGTTTCTCTAAGAGGGTCAGAAGTTACCTTGGCAGAGCCTTACTCCAACACTGTTGTGTTATAAAACATGAGAATTCAGTGACCCCTTTTTCAGTATTGAACCGCCTGCTGTGTCTACAAGGATCTAACAGTTCATGCTTATCACACTTATGATTTTGCAATTTTCTTGTACAAACTAACCTAATTCAGTAGAAAATACAAAATTATTTAGATTTTCCCTTCCCTTTCTCCTTCCTCATCCTCCTTCTACTTATTCTTTCTCATTACCAGCATCTAAAGAAAACAAGCCTTAGAATAAACTTGACACACAAAAAGACATTTCTATTAGGAAGCCAATACCCATTGTAAATAAAGGGAGTAGGGTCCAAATCCTTCATATTCTTGGATTCCTGGAAAGTCTTAAATGAAAAGGTCATTTGAAGCAAATGTGATGATCTGATAATTAAATTTTGCTTATCATTTATGGGAGTCAGATCTTCCCAGAGTTGTATACACAAATTTGTTTAAATAAAAGCATACCAATTTTGCAAATGAAAGCTGCTGTCCAAAATTTACCAAGTTAGTTGACACATCACTAATTTTACCAATGGATAAACATTCTAATGTTCACAGTGTTAATTAGTGTAGCTTCAGGTGTCCAAGGAAGATAAAGACAACTGAAAGACCTGGAGAGAGTGCCTTTGGGGGTGGCCTTTCAGATGAAAGGGGAACAGACCACCTCCAGAGTGTGAATTCTTGATTAGGGCAACTGCTGCCCCTAGGGTGGGAAGGAAACTAACTTAGATTTTATTCACAGTCTCTATGCTGAAATATTTTAAAGTAAATTTTTTGTTTTCTCAATTTATCTTTCTTCCCTTCGAATTTATTTTTTAACTTTCATTACTACTCAATTTTTATCCTATTCATTTTCTGATTTTAAATAGCAGGGAATAAATGTTCCTTAATTGTGATGTGGCACATTTTTCTACTGACTTTTATTTTATCAGATTCTATATCCCCCTACTCCCCTCAATCTGCCTGTTTGGCCATAATTCCATTGTCATTGTATGTACCTCAACAGGCCATTTCATCTTTAAAGACATCTGCTTTGATCTTTACAAGCATTTGAATTTGCAATTTCAGTAATTCTTATGACTGGCTACAGTTAGAAATCTGTGTTGAAGAGATTTTTCGGGTCATGTTTAAAGAACAGTTTTTATAAATGGATAATTTTTGGTTTCAAAATGAGACTATTGACAAATTCTGTAAAAGCAAAGGGTACCCATAGAGAATGGGAGCCAAAAATGGAGGTGTAGGGGCAGAGAGTTTCCTCAACTCTTTAGGTCCCTGGCTGGGCTGAAAATAAAACTGTCTAAAGCACAGTAGCATGAAAAAAAACATACAAATTTACTTAATAGAATTTTGCATGACACTATAGGGAAGCCTTCCTCACTTTTATTTCAGCTTCAAGTACTCAGAGTGCAAAGGTGTTATATTTTATAGTATTGTGTTGTGAGCCTCAATACAAGTGAAGACTAGCTGAAGGAAACGATGTGAGAGTCAAAATTTCAGGTGATAGGTGCCCAAAATAGTTTTTTGCTTACTAAAGAAGTTGTTGAGGCTGTTTCTAAGTACACATTTTCAATCAGGGACTTTTTTTTTTATATGGGGATTGAACTGGGCGGTGGGGGGCAGGGGGGTATAATTCGACCTCAGCACACTATTTTGTATTTTATTTAGAGACAGGATCTCACTAAGTTGCTTAGCACCTCACATTTGCTGAGGCTGGCTTTGAACTCCTGCCCAGGCTCCTGAGGATTATAGGCACCTGCCCCCATCCACTATTATTTAAAAATAGAAGGAAATTAAACAATGACACTTTAAGAAAATTATCATGAATAATTTTATATCATGATTATGCAATTATGTTATTACTTCCAAATTATATTTGATGTTGGACAAAATAGAATTATTTTGTGTTGATAGCCATAGTCAGCACAAGGGAATAGGCACTCCAAAATTTTCCCTTCTTTTAATTGTATGCATACTAGAAAGTATTATTTTTCTGTAATATTTTTTAAAGAAGCCAAAATGGCAAAAGGATTATCCTTTGTTCACTTAATATGAATAACTGCAACTGATATAAAGGTTCTTTGTGTAAAAAATGACACATTATATAGAGTACAAGTCTAATTGGAATGAATACAATTTTTACTAATTTAAAAGTTATGTAACTTTTATTGAAAAATACATAGGGCAATCTTAGCTCTTAGATACCTAAGTGAATAGAATTATTTATCATTAAGAAAATAATATCCACATGATCTGTAATTGAAATTACCAGTGAACTGAATGCTGACTTTTCTTTTGTCACTGATTAAAACAGAGCTACCAGTTTTCTCTCTGATTATGTAAGAGTAACTTTTAGTACCAGGTGATTGAAATCTGACAAAAGAAAGAGTACTTCCTAACCAATTCTAGTAGAAAATAGCTTTCTCCTGGAAAATGAAAAGGAAAGGTCGTAAGAAGCCATTTTGTATAAACCAAAGCTATAGGAAAAAAACCCAAAATTCATATTAATGAAGTAAAACTTCTTGTTACTAAGACTCAATTATTTTTATCTAAGGTTCCTTTTCCAAAGCAGAGAAAAAATTACAAGTTGGTTGATCAATCTTTTTGTTGATTTTAATAAATTTGAAAATATATATTTCTATTAGAGATTTATGATTATTTTTTTTCTTATAAATTCAAGTGGAATAAACCAGGCCAAAAAAGATAAAAATCTTTCAACCTATTGATACATACTTCCAACACACTTTAATAAAAGATTATACCAATTTATTATTAATTCAGTAGTATCTGAGAGATCTAAATAGTCATGTATATCATTTTAGTCTTAGTAACATATCCAAACTATTTCAGAAAGCTAAGTATGCATAATTATTCTCTTCTGTCCTAGGAGATCCTCCAGAGAAAGATCATAACATTTTCTTTATGAAAAATTTCCAGAATGTAAGAATTATGAATTAAATAATTATAATTTCCAGGAAGTACTTTTTAATTTGTCTAGAAGAAATTCTAAAAATTTCACTTGATTTCCATTTTGTAAAATTTTGCATCCACAATTAAGAAAATCTACAATGTATTACATTTGAATAACATTAAAATTAAAATTATTCCCATTTTAGAGTTGCCATTGAATCTACTTCATAAGTCATTAAAATTCAAATTACTAAATTAGATACTCTAGGTATTATCATTTAGAACTAATCATTTGTGCTATTCACTAAATATTTGTTTCTCCTCTTTATGTGGCACATGGAAACATGGGGTGTCTTTGCTGTCTGAAGTTAGGTGGACCAATTGATATGAACAGAAGTGAAAAACTGATCTCCTTCAGGCAGAGGGCTTTGTAAGTCAGTTCCTAGTTTCCCAAGTATATTGAATGAGGTTTCTATCACTTAGCTTTTGAATGATCACCATTAGCAGAGCCTCTCAGATTGCCTGACTCGGACAGGACAAATGAATAGAAAAATAAAATTCAAATGGCTAATTCACTAAGATTTTGGACTTATTTCCTATAATAGCACAACTTATCTATCCTGACTAATGCATAAAGTACCTTCAAATATAGGATATTGGCTTAAAAATTGGGTAGGAGGGATAACAAGGAAACTAATTTGAAATAGAGAATAAAATATCCCAATTCATTATGTAGTCACAACATATTTAGTAAAGCTCTCACATTTTACATCTAGGCTAGTTTTTAAGTTATTTGTGAGAGGAGAGCAACTATCCAATACTTGCCTGAAATTTTTCTTTACTTTTATTTTACTTTTATACAGAGTTTTATCTGTATGTGTGTGCACATGCACACCTGTGTGCCAGTCTGTGTGTTTTAGCCTGTTGGCACACTATAAAAAAACAACAAAAAAAAAACCCTTAGATTGGGTAGCTTATAAAAAAAACAGATAGCTATTTTTTCCCAACAGTTCTAGAGATTGGGAAGTCCACTAACCATGTGCAGCAGGTTCTGTATCTGGTGAGGGAGAGCTTTTTGGCAACTTATAGTTTTGTCCTCTCCTGGTAAAAGGAGCAGGTAGTTCTCTGGGGCCTATTTTATGAGGGTCCTAACCCCATTCATAAAGGCTATACCCTTGTGATCTAATCAGTGTCACATGTCACCATATGAATTTTGGGGACACAGAAATATTCAGCTATAGTGGTACAAGTATGTGTGCATACTCATTTGCATGAATTTCTGACAGTTTTATAATCTCTATTTAGTTCTTTCAAAAAGTAAGATATTTTCAGTCTTTCTTTTTCTAACTGGTTATATACATTGTAATACTATTATTGTTATGCATTTCATCTTTCACAGAATGAGCTTCCAGATTTAATGAAAGAAATCCAACCATCATTAGAATTACCTAAATGAATTTACTGTTTGAAACATTTCTTGATTAACATAATTTGGTATCATTTAATTATTTGACAATTTCTGTAAATGGAACCAACATCATAACAATAGTCACTCCATTTCTCATAGATGTGCTGAAAAAGATTAGAATAGAAAATGGGTGACATTAACTTAGAAATAGTTTCATTTGTTTGGAAGAAGAAGTCTTGCTTCAGGTCACAATAAATAAAAACAATGTATTTAACTAAGTGTATTAAATTATTGCTAAGAGCCATAGCCCAGTAGGAATGAAGCATGGCATTTTTGGTTGAAAGGTGACGCCAGCAAGCCATTGAGATGATAATGATTATGTTAAGACGTGCATTCAATTGGATATTAGACCCCCTCGGCCTGCTACTTTTGAGCTCTCTTGGGACTCCCGAAGAGTTTCCATTGGTTGGGGAAGTGCGGTAGGAGAGATTTTGGGAGGAGGGATTGCGGGTTGGTGGGGTGTTTCCCGGGAAAAGGCCACGTACGTGGCATTCACGGGAGTTTTGGAAATAAAGTTTGTTCCTGCTTGAGTGGCTCGTGATTTTGTGCCCAGCCAGACTGCGGCAAATTATCGTTTTAAATATCTGCTTAATAGAAAAATAACATTTGAAATTAATATTTTTGCTTCTTTGGAAGAATTGTGTGTTTTGCTACTAATGTGGTCCATGATATACCTCTAGACTCCATGGTGAATGGTAAATGAAGACAACCATTTAGTGCTAATTGCACATTTATCACTTTTTTCATTAAAAATAAACCTTTTAAACACCACATTGCTTAAAATGGCTCATTACTTATTTTTATACTGCTAAAGAAACAGTGCTACAGTATCAAGGTTGTTCAGTCAACTCTGTACACCACTGCAGGACTGCTCAGGATGCATTTTATATCCTACTCATGGCTAATTTCCCCTGTTGCCCACAACCTCACTGACCAGAGGCTTCATGCCTCTCAAAGGCAACACAATTGTGTTTCTTCTTTTCTGAGTTAGGTGAGTGGGGAAGTGATTAGCTGAGAATAAAGAAAATGGAAGTACTGACTGTTAGCAAAGTTTGCTGAATACTTCATCTTATGTTACCAAATGTAACCACTCTGATACCCTCATCCTCCGTTAGGGCTTTTGGGAAAGAAGGATCTTATCTGGGAACTATGGCTTCAATTATTCTTGTATGCCATACTTCTCTGCATCACATGGTTACAAGGAAGAACTTGAACCTTCTGTCTCATAGACACATTATTGTTGCCAGTCCCATATTTTAGCTTAACTTGGAACAGCAAGTGTCTGACTAACTGTAGCAGTCTTAATTGAAGGATAATGATAATGATACCTTCATCTGAGTCACAGTGTAGAAGGACAAAAATGTTGGTTACTAAATATGAATGCTATATTATCTAATAGAAAATAATAAATAGGCCTTCTTTCAACTGGAAAAGCCTATTTCTAGATCCTCTGTCTTGAGATCTTTACTTTCTTCTTTTTCCAATAGTGTGATGGTTTCTCAGAATACATCAAAAGCTCATTTGGTTCTTCATTTACTTGTGTATTATTTTGTTCCTTCAGTAAAATTCTTAAAATTGAGTTTTTATTATACCTAAGACAACAGCAAGAAATAATGAAGTTAGAATATTAAGGACAAAGTATTGAGTGGTACCAATTCTAGAATTGAAGGCACATAGTATTTCTAATACATAAACAAACTTAGAATAGAAATGGAAGTAAATGTTGGTGACACAGGTCATTATTTGAAAATGTGTTTTGCAAATATTTTTTGCCCAGTTTGTGGCTTGTCTTTTTATTCTCTTAACATTTTCTGTCTCAGCAAATTTTAGTTTTCTTTTTTATTTCCCCTTTTTAAAATTGGTGGATTATAGTTATACATAATGATGGGATTTGTTATTATATATTCTTAAATGCTCACAATATAACAATACAATTTGGCCAATATCACTCCCCAACACTTCCCACTCTCTAGCCTTCTCCCACCTCCTGGTCCCTTTCCTCTATTGATCTCCCCTTGATTTTCCTGAGATTCCCCAGCCCCACCTCTCTTTTCCTTTTCTTCTATAGCTTCTGTAAACAGAAAACATAATCCTTCTCAGTTGACTTCTTTTACTTAACATAATGGTGTCAAAAGACATAATTTTCCTGAAAATGACATAACTTTCCTGCAAATTACATAATGTTTTTATTTATGGCTGAATAAAACTCCATTGACAACATTTTTTTTTTTTTATTTGTTCTCCCTTGATGGACACGTAGGCTAGTTCCATAGTTCGGCTATTGCAAATTGTGCTCCTATAAACATGGGAATATATGTATCACTATAGTATGATGACTTTAATACTTTAGGATAAATACGGAGAAGTAGTATAACTGGGTCACATGGTGGTTCCATGCTTAGTCTTTTGAAGAACACCTGTACTGATTTCTATAATGGTTGTACTAATTTACACTCTCACCAACAGTATAAAAATATTCCTTTTTTTCTACATCCTCTCCAGTATTTATTATTGTTTGAATTCTTGATAACTGCCATTCTGACTGGTATGAGAGGAAATCTCAATGTAGTTTTGATTTTCATTTTCTTAATTTATAGTAATTTTGAGCAATTTTTCATGTATTGGCTAGCCATTTGTATTTCTTCTTTGAGAAGTGTCTATTTATTCATTTTCCCCTTTAATAATTGGGTTGTTATCTTTTTCAGTGCTAAGTTTTTGAGTTCTTTATGTATTTTAGATATTAATCCTCTCTCAGAAATTAGGTAGCAAATATTTTTTCCCCATTCTGTTGATAATCTCTTCACATTCCTAATTGTTTTCGCTGGCATGCAGAAGCTTTTAAATTTCATGCCATCCCATTTATTAACTGTTGGCATTATTTCCTGAACTTTAGGGGTCCTATTGAGAAAGTCATTGCCTGTACCTATATGCTGGAGTGTGGACCCTACATTTTCTTCTAGGAGTTGCATAAGTTCTGGTCTAATTCCTAGGTCTTTGATCCATTTTGAGTTGATTTTTGTGCAGGGTGAGAGATAAGAGCCTAGTTTCATTATTCTACAAATGGATAACCAGTTTTCCCAGTACCATATGTTTAAACGGCTGTTTTTCTCCAATAAATGTTTTTGGCTTCTTTGTCAAGGATCAGATGACTGTAGATGTGTGGGTTTGTCTCTGTGTCTTCTATTATGTACCATTGGTCTATGTGTCTGTTTTTATGATGATAACCATACAGTATTTGTTATTATAGCTCTGCAGTATAATTTGAAGTCAGGTATTGTGATGCCTCCACCATTGCTCTTTTGACTTTGAATTGCTTTGCTATTCTGAGGCTTTTATTCTTGCAAGTTTTAGGACTTTTTTTAGTTTGTAAAAAATATCATTGTCATATTAATAGGGATTGCATTGAGTCTGAATATTGCTTTTGTTAGTATGGCTGTTTTAACAGTAATCCTGCATATCCATGAACAAGGGAAGTCTTTCCATATCCTAACGTCTTTTTCAATTTTTTCTTCAATGTTCTGTAGTTTTCATTGCAGAGGTCTTCACTTTTTTGGTTGGATTTTTTTTTCTTTTTTTCTTTTTGTTCATTGGTTTCATTTGCTTGTTTTGAGGCTATTGTGATGGGATGGTTTTCTTGACTTCTTTCTCACATTCATTTTTGGAATATAAATCTATTGACTTTGTATATTGATTTTGTAGCCTGTTACTTTGCTAAATTCATTTATTAGCTCCAGTGATATCGTGGTGGAGTTTTTGGATCTTCTAGGCGTATGATATCATCTGAAAACAGTGATGATTTGAATTCTTCACTTTCTATTTCTATCCAGTTTATTTCCTTCTCTTGTCTAATGCTCTGTCTAGAATTTCTAACACTATAGTAAACATCACTATCTTGAAAATTTAAGGGAAATATTTTAATTTTTCCCCATTTACTATGAGATTTGCTTTGGGTTTTTATTAGATAGCCTTAATGCTATTGAGGTATCCTTTTATTCCTGTTATGTTCAATTTTTTTTATTATGTATGAGTGCTGAATTTTGAAAAAGGTCTCTATGCATCTGTTGAGATGATTAAGTTTTTTTTACCCTTAATTCTAATTAATTTATGTAATTAATTACAGTTATTGAATTGCATATGTTAAAATATCCTTTCATCTCTGGACCCAAACTAACTTGGCTGTGGTGTACAATCTTCTCAATATGCTGTTGAAGATGATTTGCTGATATTTTGTTAATTAATTTTACATCTTTGTTCATCAGAGATATTGTTCTATAGTTTTTTTTCCTTGACTTGTCCTTATCTGGTTTTGGTATGAGCGTTACACTGGCTTCTTAGAATGAATTTGGAAGTGTTCCATCCTTTTCTAGTTCTTGGAATAATTTGAGGAATATTGGCATTAATTCTTCTTTAAAGATTTGGTAGAACTCAGCAGAGAATAAATCTTGTATTGGATTTTCTTTGTTGGAATATTTTTTATTACTGCTTTTTCCTCATAACAAGTTATTGGTCTGTTTAGATTTTATATGTCCTCTTGATTTAATTTTGGCAGATAATACATATTTAGAAACATATCTATTTCTTCTAGGTTTTCCAATTTATTGGGGTATAAATGTTCAAAACAGTTCCAATGATCCACTGGATTTCTGTGATATTTGTGGTGATTTCTCCTTTTTTAATCTATAATTTTATTAATTTGTGTCTTTTATCTTTTTGTTAGTATGGCTAAGAGATTATCAATTGTGTTTTTATTTTCAAAGAACCAAGTCTTTGTTTCTTTAATCCTTTTTTTTTTTAAATTCTCAAGTTTATTGATTTCAGCTCTGATTATTTTTTATTTGCTTTTTTCTACTTTTTTTTTAAGTTGGTTCATTCTTCTTTTCCAAGGGTCTTGAGAAGCATCATTAGATAGTTTATTTGGAATTTTTTTTTTACTTATGAAGGCACTCATAGCTTTAAACTTTCCTCTTAGAACTGCCTTCATAGTGTCCCATATTGTATCATTCTTCTAATTTGAGCCTAAGATTTTTAAAAATTTCTCCCTTGATTTATTCTATCACCAACTCATTCTATTCAAAAGTGTATTGTTCAATCTCCATGTGTTTATATGTATTTATATAGTTTCTGTAGGGTGTGTGTGTGTGTGTGTGTGTGTGTGTGTGTGTATTTATAATTTCATTCCATTATAATCAGAGAAAGATGCAAGGAATTATATAATTTTTTTGGTATTTGCTAAGAGTTGCTTTGTGGCATAGGATATGGTCTGTTTTGAAGAAGGACCATGAATCACTGAGAAGAAAGTATATTCAGGTATTTTGATGAAATGTTCTATAGATATCTGTAAAGTACATTTAACTTATAATATCTTTCAGGTATAAATAATCTTCATTGAGTTTATGTCTTAATTTCCTATCTAATGGTGAGAAAGGTATGTTGAAATTACCCAGTATTATTGTACTAGGGTCCATCTGAAGATCCAATTTGAGTAATATATTTTTTGTGTGATTAGTTGCACCCACATATGGTGCATAAGTATTTATTATTGTTATATCTTCTTGTTGAATTATTCAGTATGAAGTTAACCTTTGCTTCTTCTGATTAATTTTGGTTTGAAGTTTGCATTGTTAGATATGAGAGGAGTAACTTCTGCTGGTTTTTGATCTCCATTTTCATGGTACCTCAGTTTCCATCTTTTCACTTTTAGCCTATGCCTGTCTTTGCCTGTAACGTGAGTTGCTGGCAAACAACATAAAGTTGAGTCTTATTTTTTAATTCATTCTGCCAGGCTGTGTCTTTCAATTGGAGAGTTGAGCCATTTACTTCAATCTTATTATAGAGTAATGTCTATTAATTTCTGCCATTGTGATTTGTTTTTAATGTTTAATTTGGTCCTTTCTCATTTGTTTAGCTACTCTGAAATTTGTTCGTTTGTGAACTCTGTGGGTTTTTTTTTTAATTATTATTTTTAATTCTTCCATGTGTTGTATTTATTTAAGTAATTTCTGTTGTACTGGCTTGTAGTTCTGAATTCTTTCAGTTTCTGCATATCTTGGAAGGTTTTTATTTCTTTTCCAAATATTTTCTTTGTTGTTTCTAGATATATATGACAGTAGAGTGTATTCTGACATATTATATACATATATGGAGTACAACCCATTCTGTTTAGGATCCTGTTTTTGTGGTTTTATATAATGTTGAGTTACACTGGTCTTATAATCATATATGAGCAATGAAAGTTTTTTTCTGATGCATTCACTGTTTTTCTATTCTCATCCATCCTACCTTCCCTTTGTCTATTCCAATGAACTTCTATTTTTCTCCTTCTTACTCTCCTTTATTGTGGGTTGACATCCATATACGAGAGAGAATATTTGACCTGTATTATTTTGGGGGGACAGTTTTATTTCACTTAGCATCCATCCATTTATCAGCAAATACCATAATTTCATTGTTCTTTATGGCTGAGTTCTTTTTCAATTTTGAAGGATAGTTTTTCTGGTTATAGGATGCTTTGTTGACAGTTATTTTCTTTCAGAACTTGGAGCACATCATTCCAAGCCCTCCTAGCTTTTTATAGTTTGTGCTGAGAAATCAGAAGTGATTCTGATTGGTTTGTATCTAAATTTGCCCTGACATTTTTCTCTTGGGGCTTTTAAAATTCTATCCTTTCTTTAGACATTTTAATTATAATTTGTCATGGAGAAGTTCTTTTTTGATCTTGTCTCTTTGAGGTTTTGAGTGCCTCCTGTATGTAGATGTCCATCTTATGCTCAAGATTCAATTTTTTTTCCTGTTATTATTTCCCTGAAGAGTGTATCCATTCCATTAGCTTGCATCTGACAACTCTCCTCAATTCTCATGATTCTTAAATTTGGTCTATTTGTGTTGTTCCAGAATTCTTGTATATTCTGATCATGGTTACTTATTTTCTTTTATTGTCAGTACTTTAATAGTGGCCACTAATCATTCTCTTGACTATTTCAGGTATTTCATCTACTCCAAATTATTTTGGTTACTTGCTGATTAATTATGAACTTTAGGTAGTGTCATGTTAATTTTTTTTCATTTTTTCCCTGTGTTTGGTTTTATGTATCTGTTGGGAAGGATTTCTCTTCCACTCTTATCTGTGGGTGCTCCAAAAAGGTGCAGAGCAAGGTGCTTTGTCTTTTGTCTGAGTTTACTCAACGGAGTCTCTACTCTGTGAACTTGTAGTGAACCCTGTAGATTCCCAGCTCCTCACAGAATAGGGACAAACAAACAATAGCAACAACCAATGCAAACAATATTCAACATTAAAATAAATATCTGGTTCATACTGTGCCACCTACATTGTTTATTTCCACAAGACCCAGTAATTGTGGGGTCAACTATTGCCAAGAGCACAAACTAGAAGTAGTCATGAACTAGAATCTGTCATTAAAACAAACAGCAGGTATCAATTATGTCATTCACAGCAGTAATAATTGCAACAGCATAAATGGTGGGGGCAGGAGTTATATAAATCAACTAATTCTAAAATATGGTAAAAAATATCGCTCATTAAAGGTAAAGAAGATGTGATAGAAAAGTAGAAGAAAATTTAGTGCTTCAAAAGTGAATAAAGAAATCTATAAGATGTTTGTAGCAGCACAATTCACAATAGCTAAATGGTGGAGCCAACCTAGATGCCTTCAGTGGATGAATGGATAAAAAAATGTGGCATGTATACACAATGGAATTTTACTCAGCAATAAAAGAGAATAAAATCATGGCATTTACAGGTAAATGGATAGCATTGGAGAAGATAATGCTAAGTGAGGTTAGCCAATCCCCAAAAAACAAATGCCAAATATTTTCTCTGTATAAGGAGGCTGACTCATAGTGGGGTGGGGAGGGGGAGCATGGGAGGATTAGATGAATTCTATATAGGGAAGAGAGGTGGGATGGAAAGGGAGGGGGCAGGGGATTAGCAAGGATGGTGGAATGTGATGGACTTCATTATCCAAAGTACATGTATGAAGTCTCGAATTGGATGACAACATACTTTATATACAAACAGAGATATGAAAAAGTGTGATAAAGGCATGAATTGGCATGAACATACTTTATATACAAAGATATGAAAAATTGTGCTCTGTATGTGTAATAAGAATTGTAATGCATTCTGCTGTCATGTATTTTTAAAAAATAAATCAATAATAATAATAAAAAAGAAATCCAGAAGAGATGTAGCAGGTGATGTTTATAAGGAAGGAGGAGAAAAAAAATAGGAAAAACAAAGTAAAGGGACAGAAAAAGAGAGAATAAAGAATTTTGGCTATTACCAGAGAAAAGAACGAAAACCAAATGAAAACCAAACCAAACCAAAATAAACAAAACAAAACCCTCAAAAGATAAAGCAAGGAAAAATAACTACATTAAAAATATACTAAAAGTGAGAAAAAAGAAACAAATATGTACATGTATATATGTTTATGAACCCATCAGCACAGCAAGGACACACACATATACACAAACACACACACAGAAATAATAAAACAATGGAAGAATAATTCTTAATGAAAAATGGAAGAATCATCATATCCAGTGAGGTGGTCAAAACACTTGATAATGGATGGTCACTGCCTATGCCCATCTGTCCTTTCTGTTTCTTCTTGGATTATGTACTAAGATGGTGGGGAGGAATGGGGTTTGTTCACCTCTTTGTATTATTTTGTTGCTCACCAAGCTGCCAGTTGGAGCGGCCTAAGAATGAAACTGGCTGAAATCTCAGCTTTGCTTCTCAGCAGTATGAGGTAGGATGGAATCACAAGTACTGTCAGTTTTGTCTGTACAGGCCTGATTAATGCACTTCTGGGGAATTCTATGAGGACAGTTCCAGCTGCTGGGGCTTTAGTCTAATAAGTTCTTTGGGGCTTTGTTGGGTGGTATCTGCTCTGGAGAGATTAGACTGACACATCGCTAAGTCCCAGCAGTTTAAATTTACCTGACCTTTGCTGGGAATCAATCTCAGGAGCCTCTCAAAAATTCTACTCATGTGGCTAGGGGCAATTCTCTAACCACTCTGCTGCCGTGAATGCAGTATTCCCAGGCTTAGTTCTGAGTGTGTTTACACCTGTCTCTTCAGATTCTGAACCCCACTTAAGCTGGTAATATGAACTGCTAGGCTGAAAGGAAAAGTGAGGTGGTCTCCTCTTTATTTTTCTGACTTAAATCCACCCCACCCCCATACAATCTTCTCCATTCCTATTTTACTCTCTTTCTGCTAGGCATGCCCTGTGCCACATGGTAGGCACTTGCTGGGACAGTGTGGAGTTTGGCAGTGTTTACTATGATCTCCTGAATCCCATAGCAACAGCTATAGCATAGCCACTTCAGGATGATTCCTGCCTTAGTTCCCCATGGCCAGTTGAAAAGCAGTGCACTTTTCAATACCAGTTCAGGGTGCAGCCTCTGTATCAGCTAAATTCAGGCTGCTCTTCTGATCTCAGGTTTTTCTGTACTAAATCTGTACTTTGTGTTTCTCTCTGTTATCCCTACCTTCTGTGGTGACCCAGCATGCCTGCCACTGGTGCTGCTGCTGCAACTAGCTTGGCCCCAATGAACTCTTTCTTCTTTGTTTAATGTATACAAGTTTCTGAGTCTTTAAGATGCTATGACTGTCCAATATAAAATTTTAGTGAAATTTCTCTTCTACTCACCTCGTTGAGAAGTAGTACTCATGCTGCTTGAATTTTGAGCCATGGAGTAACTAGGAATGCAGCCTTTCTCTAATCTACCATCCTGAATCTCTAGAAGTTTAGTTTTAATAAAATACACTTTCTTTTCTGTTTTCTTTTGATTGTGCTTTTGGCGTGACTATACTCCTTATCAAAACTATGATTATCTATTTTTTCTTGTTTTATTCTCTGGAACTTCTTATAAATTTTCACTTTACATTTAAATTGATGATCCATTTTTAGTTAATTTTGGTAAATGATATTAAGGAAGGTCAGTATCAAAATTCATCTTTTTTGAGTTTGAACAATCCATTGTTCCAGCACTATCTGTTTCTTTATCAAATTATCTTTGCTCCTTCATCAAAGGTCAACTGATTTTATCTGGGTTTATTTATGAGTTCTCTGTTCCACTAATCTATTTGTTTATTCTTTCACCAATACCACATTGTCTTGGTTACTGTAGCCTGGTAGTAAACCTTGAAGGTTGGCAAGTATTAAATGTCAAGGCACTGTTGTTTCTCTGATTTTGTTCTTCTCAGTATTGTGCTGGATATACTGCATATTTTGTATTTTCATATAAAGCTTCAAATCAGTTTGTCAATATCTACCAAATAACTTGCTATGGTTTTCAATGAGGTGGTATTGAATCTATAGACAAATTTGAGAATAACTAACATGTTAACAAAATTGAGTCTTCCTATCATGAACACAAACACAAGAATGGCAAGTCATATTCCATGTATGCACAATACGTCAAAATACACTCTACCATGATATATATCTAAAAAGAACAAATAAAAAATTAAAAAAAACTAGTTCCCTGAGTACTGCACAGCACTTTAAAATTTTATCAAAATTAAAGACAGTCATGGGAATCACCAATTTATAACTAGTGTATCAGAAGTACCAGAAACCCAGACTTGCAAATAACATTGAAGTGGGACAGTCTTATAGTACAGAGCTCTTGTCTTGTGGGACTTTATGCTAACTCTAGATGGATAGTTAGAATTGAATTAAACAGTAGGAAATCTAGCTGGTATTTGGGGAGTCAGAAAGTTGCTTTAGGTTGGTATTGCTTATCTTTATTTAGTTTTTTAAGGTGGAAACTTAGGTCATTGATTATAAATCTTTACTTTCTAACATATAAATTCAAAGTTGTAAATTTCTCTATATTGCTTCTCTTTGTATCCTACACATTTTATATATTGTATTTTCACTTATAGCTAGTTAAAAACATTTCTCTCCTTGAGACTTTCTTGGTTAATGTATTCAGTTCAACTCTGTTATTACTGATGTTTGGACTATTGCATATATTCAATTACTGATAGATACATGTTTATAATTTCAACTATAATAAAAAACAATATCTGCTTGCAGTTCTATCATTTTTGCCATATGTGTTTTGATGTTTTGTTGTTTTATGCATGTACATTAAGAGTTGTTATATACTACTGGAGAATTGACTCCATTATTGTTATGTAATGCCCCCCTTATATCCCTGATAATTTTCTTTATCCTGAGGTATGGTCTGTCTGAAATTAATGTAGCTATTATAGCTTACATTTTATTTGTATTAACATGACACATTTTTATTCATCCCTTTACATTTATTTTTATCTGTGTCTTTATATTTAGAGCTTATTTTTAAAATATGATATTCACACAGAATGTTTTCAGCTAACCAAAAAGAATGAGATCATTTTCACTTGCAACATGGATGAAATTAGAGAATACTATGTTAAGTGAAGTAATATGGGGAGAGAAATACGAACGTTAAATGTTCTTGCCAATTTGTAGAAGCTAAAAAAGTTGATCACATAGAAGTACAGAGTAGAATAGAGTTCATCCAAAGACAGGAAGTGTAGCGGGGAGGTGGTGTCCTGAGAGACTGAATAACAAGTACCAAAGTACAGTTTGAAGGGGACATTAGTTTTACTCTTTTATCACAGTTTACTGTTTTAACACAGAGGATAATTGTAATCTATAACACTTTATTTCAAAATATTTGAAATATTTGAAAAGTTATATTTCAAAATAATTAGGTATTTGAAGATTCTGAACACATAGAATGATAATATTTGAGGAAACAGAAATGTTCATTAACCTGATTTGGACATTATACATTGTATACATGTACTCAAATTATCATATTGTACCCCTTAATAAGTACAAATATTATATTTCAATTAAAAATAAAAGTTTATTGTATGAAATACATTGATGAGCCTTTTTTAAATGAATATACTATGACAATCATCTTTTGATCTTTTAAACAATTTATATTAAAATTATTATTGATACAGTTGCATTTATATCTACCATGTTTGTAACTTAAAAATTCTTCCTATTTTTAGCATTTTTGGTTTTAATTGTGCATTTTATATGGTTTTATTTTCTCCCCTCCACCAGTATATCAATTATACTTCTTTTAAAAATAGTTTTAGTTGTTGCCCTAGAGTTTGCAGTATCAATTTATAGTTGATTGAAGTTACTTTCAAAGCATGCTATACTGCTTCATGAGTAGTATAGATACATTTTAACAGAGTATTCCGACTTTTTCCCTTTTGTCCCTTAGAACTTTCCTGTCAGTCATTTCATTTATTGTATGTTATCCACACAACTGAATGTTGTACTCACCCAATATGCACCTGTAATTATTATTTTGAACACTAGTTTAAACATTTTTTTCTTGTGCCCATTAGATGTTTACAATTTTTGTGCCCATACAATTTTTCGTGTATCTGGTAAAAAAGAAATTTAATATAAACTAAAAAGCCTTTGTGTCTATAGAGACTAGAGGTAAACTAATTTAGATGGCAATTTATTTTTTATGTAACTCATATGTGATAAACAGAAAGTCTGAATAAAAATGCTAATTCCATAGTGATTAATGTGCATATAGAGTATATTCTAATCTAATGCCAGGAAATCAGTGGGAAGAAAAGTGAGCAAAGATATTAAGAGTAATTTGGTAGCCCAGCAACAGGGTGATTTTTGTCATGGGAGAGGTACTACTAACACTGCTGCTACAACTTGGAAGTGGGATTATGCTCAAATCCTTTCTTCCTTCATACTCCTTAGGTAACCAACATATGTCCTTACTTTCTGATTATTTAATTTTTTGTCAGAGAAACGGAGAATATACTTTTATGAAAATATTCCTTACTGTCTCTAGACACTCAATGGAAAACATGGTATGTTCATGTTGTTTCACATTTTCTGGTGAAAATGTTAGCAATTAGTGGAAGAGCTAGAAAATGGACCACACTAAGCCAAAGAAATATCAAAAGGCTTATAAAATCTACAAAGTGAAACTCACTTTATCAGCAACTGGTCTCAAGTTTTATATGGTTGATATTATATTTTTCTCGATATAATATACTATTTTAATAAAATTCACAAAGTTAAAAAGCACGTAAGAATCAGTATTGCTCAGAAAAATGTAAACTTTGCTTCCAAACAATAAGCCTTTTAGTACATAAATAATTCACAGGAAAAGTGACATGCATCTTAACATGTGTAGTAAGCATTAGAGATTAAAGCACTATTTTGTGTACTTCTAGAGCTTCAAGAACAAATGTTTGTTTAGATCTTTTTTTTTTTTAAAGGAATTGGTAGCAGAAACTTCAAAAATTATTGACAGGACATTTCTGCAGTAGGCTTGATGTTATTGCCTGCTTAATGTTACATTTCACAGGAACTAGTTAGACCTCATACAAAACGATGGTGTCGCTTTTAGAAACAACCAACTCTTTTCTTTATGACCAGAGTGAGAAAGGAAGAAATCTCATCTGGACACAATTTTTCATTGGGCTAGCAGATGGAACCCTAGAAAATATGAATGAATGAATAATGAGTCGAGCACAAAGCAGTGAATACACAAAGAGCTCCAGAGTGTGTGCAATGTGTGATCTCTTTGAGAGCTCAGGGACGAAAGTTATCATAAGAAATGTCCTGAACAGCTAGAGAGAGTGATCTGTAAAAGAGAAGATAGAATGTGACGAAGTGGATGCCGAGGATCTGAGCCTACGCCAAGAGCACACAGGGAACAGCAAAAAAGAATGAGGTAAATTCATATATATAATTATTTTCAGAGGAGGAATTAAAACTCAGGCAGAAATAATTGTGACAATTATTATAGAGAAGGACCCAAGGACCCATTTTTAGTCCATAGACGTATTTTGTGTTTTACATGTTTTAAAAATACATTTGACCCAATGTTTTAAAACTGGTAGAGCTCACAACACATTTTTGCTGAAGAAAACTAGAAATCTGGCAGCCATGTACCTAATTCCTTACCTGCCAGCAATCAGGTGGAGCTGAATGGAGCTGTCTCATTTAGCTGTGGTCTGTAGCCTCCAGTTTATCACAGCAAGCCCCTTTCCCTCTCCATACCTCCTCCACCTTTCCTTGTTCTCTCTGTTACTTCTACACATTTGATTTTTGACCCCTGGATTGGTCACTCCTTTACTGAAAACTGCAGAATCTCTGAGTTCACTGACACAGGATGAAGGTCAAGTCTTTATGAAGACAGTGTAGACTCAATATGAATTGAAACAACGGAACTGAGAAGCAGACCTTGTTTTCTTAGGCTAAACACCACTTACTTTGTTTGAAAAAGCTTAAGTTATCAAAGCTAAACTGAAATTAGTATGTTGTGCTTTCAATTAATTATAATGTTTAATTTAACTCCAAAGAAAATTCAGTTACTAGTTTATATAAAGTATGTGATTAAATTGTTCCCAAGCAACTATCTTTTTCTTATATGACTCAGTTAAGAAACAATCTGGAGACTTCCAGATAAAAATGGCAAACTAAAGCCATTTCTACCCCCTACCCTTCTGAAACCAGCTTTAAATTATAAAAGAGATGACCCACATAAGCTACTCAATTTTCAATGAACTTAGGCAATAGCTATGATTCCAATATTCAATGTAAGAAATAAAATCTAGATCAAATATTGAAAGAACATGCAAACAACAGAACCAAGAGACAATCAAGCTACAAGCAGGCCACTCATGTGTTGGTGACCCACTTGAAGTCCAAGTAGCAGACTCGTGGCTTAGAACTTTAGCACTACAGAGAGTAGGTGAGGCAGAATAAGGAGAGAGATGACGTTTTTGCAGGAGTCTCTGCATCTCCTGCTCTCAGTAAAGATAAGTAGGTCTCACAGAAGACATTATAATACAGAGATAGATCTTCCATTATAGACAGATAGATATATCTTGTGAGTAGAGATACAGTTAAGGCATCAATGCAGTATAAAATATGAGAAATGGTTTCTGACAATTGAGTCTGATGTGTCGACTGCCAGGTGCATTTCCCCAGCCTTTACCCCATGTACTCTTCTGCAAACAGGTGGTTCAGAGGGTGGAGAGACACACATATTTTTAAAAAGAAAAGAAATGGCAATCATTTCCAATAGCTTCTTTTTTGGAAAGCTATCAGCTGATAAAATAGATTGTGCTGACAAATAGATGAATGGAGGAGTCATTTAAATAACTGGTGGTCTTTGCCTATCACAAAATGCTTCTCCTACATTTTCACCTTGTTGTCTTGTAGTTTGGGACTTAAAATTAAGTCCATTTATTTTTCAAGATGAGGGACATTTTCAGCTATTTTATTGAGTAATTTTTCTATACCTTTTTCCTTCTCTTTGCCCTTAAGAATTCCAACTATTCAAAATGTTTTTCATTTAATAGTCTCCCATAACCATAAGTCTTGGAGGCTTTCTCCTCTTCCTTCTCTTCCTCCTCCTCCTCCACCCCTTTTTCTTCCTTTCTCCTCCTCCTCCTTCATTTAAATGGCTGAAATTCCAAAAGATGAGTCTTTAAGTTCACAATTCTTCCTTCTGCTTCATCTAGTCTGTTATTGATGCTCTCAACTGTATTTTTATTTGATTTATTTAAATCTTCTCCAAGACTTACATTTGGTTTCCTTCATGATCTCTTTCTCTTGGATAAATTTCTCACTGTGATAATAAATAGTTTTCATAATTTTGTCAAGCTGTCTATGTACTCTTGGGTTTTCTTAGAATCATTCTTTTGAATTTTTTACCAGTTATTCTGTCAATATCTATTTCTTTGGGGTCTATTGCCAAATATTTTTTTTTATTCCTTTAGAGGCATCATGTTTCCTCTAGTTTTCATGTCCTTCTGTTGATATTTGTACAATTGACAGATCAGTTGTCTGCATGTACAGAGTCTTCTGTCTATTTTATAGGGTAATTTCACAGTAAAAGAATTATTATTTTTTTAATGAGGTACTGGGGATTGAACCCCAGAGTACTTAACCACTGAGCTAGACCCCTAGCCCTTTTTGTATTCTATTTAGAGACAGGATCTTGATGAGTTGCTTAGTGCCCTGCTAAATTGATGAGGCTAACTTTGAACTTGTGATCTTTGTGCCTCAGCATCTAAAGCCACTAGGATTACAGGCATGGGCCACTATACCTGGCAAAAAACTTACTCTTACATCTCCAATTAGGGTGTTAGTTTGGTAATATATACCAGCTTGGTTATAGTTAAGCACTGTAGTGTAGACTCTGGAATCATCAGTGCTAGTGGTGGAAGGTAAGGTTTTTGGACCTATACCCTCAGATCCAGTGGTGGCATGCAGCCAAATAGCAGCTAGTAGAGGGTAGGGCCATGCAGAGCATGCTGTCAGTCTTTCCAATGGCATGTGGGCTAATGGCGGCCAGCAGTTGGGTGGAGAACCGAGAGTGCAAGTCTTCAGGGCTATTGGGTGGTGTGTGGGACACACAGCAGCAGCAGAAAGCAGGACAACTGTGGAAGGAATAGGTTCCAAGTCCTAGAGGCAACACCCTAGCTCCTTAGGTCTTAGGGGCAATACACTGTCCTGCCCTGAGTCACTTCACCCCTATTGTGCAAAGCACTGAGTGGAATTGGATGCTGGATTTGCAATTATCCTGCTGGGTCTGGCTGGCTTTATGAGACCTCACAATGCATGGATTCTCTGTGTATTGCCCATGTTGGAATCAACAAATATCCCCAGGTAAAGGTGGATGAGGAGTCACCACCTTTTTCTGACTTTCTTCACTCTCTGAAGAATTTGTTCTTCCAGCTCTTGTTGTTTCAAGTAGCCATCAATTATCTGTAAAGGATGATTTCTTTTATCTAACTTTTCTAAATGTTCTGGGAGGCAGCTCTGCTTTATTATGAGCCCCTCTAGTAAAAACAGGAGCAGATATTCTGGTCTAACTTTCTTAATTAAAACCAACCATTGAATAAAACCTCACTTGACTGAAAGAGAAATTGATGATTTCTGAAAAACAAAGCAAAACAAAAAAACTTTAAAATCCCTAAAATCTTTAATATATTACTACATTTGAATGAAAAATTTAATTGTCATATTTCTTTTTAAATTTTTTTTATTTATGTATGACAGCAGAATGCATTACAATTATTATTACACATATAGAGCACAATTTTTCATATCTCTGGTTGTATAAAACTATATTTACACCAATTTGTGTCTTCATACATGTACTTTGGATAATAATGACCATCATATTCCACCATCGTTTCTAACCCCATGCCCCCTCGCTTCCCCTCCAACCCCTCTGCCTTATCTAGAGTTCGTCTATTCCTCCCATGCTCCCTCTCCCTACCCCTGCTGAGGAATTGAGAAAACTAGAACTCATGCACTACTAATAAAGTATAATCTGCAACATATACACTCAGAAAAAAATTGAAATTATATCCCATTTATATGTGATATATCAAAGTGCATAAAAGCATTCTACTGTCATGTTTAACTAATTAAAACAAAAAATTTAAAAAAGAGTATATTATACATATGTACATACAGCCCTTTTGAAGGGCAGTTTTGAATTAGATACATAATTCAAGAAATGTACAAATCCTTTATTAATCAGCTCATTAGAACTTATTTGGAGATACTTTGGGATTTTTTAATTTATTGCAATATTGTCATAGTGATAAAAACAAAGGGAAGAAGTAAAAAAGGAAGGTAGGGAGGACAGGAAAAGGAATGAGAGAGGTTTGAGAGAGGGAGAGGAAGGAACGAGTGAAGGAAGGATTCTAGCTGCATGTAACAAAGAATTATTTTACAAAGTTACTGTTGCTGCCATATAATGATAACATCTATTCAAAACAGTTTGCTGATCTAGATGGTCTGATATAAAACAGCTATAAAAATCCATCTTTAAGTATATGATAAAATATACTTAAATTTTTGCAACTACAAATGAGTGAACTAGTTGTTGTATCTGCTGAATAGGATTTGAGATATACATAAGAAATACAAGGTATCTTGATGTTTCTAAAGATAAACAGATGTCTATACATCATTAAGCTAGATAAGTAAACAATAAAGCAAATGAAAGAAAATTGGGGAGATTTTTTAAAACTAAAATCTATTTAATACAAGTGTTTCCTACTCATCATCTGTTGAATTTTATACAAACCCATTGGCTGTTTTCAATTTGGTATGCCTTCATGAGCACTTGCCTAGAAAAACAAAAGAAGCTTGTAAAAGGAAAGAAATAACTATACAAGGGTAGGTTCTACCATCCCTAGGAATACTTGAGTGTGTGAAAAGAGGTTCTGAAGCACCTAGTTTCTAAAGAGCTCTCTGGGATAACAATTAGGAATGGCAAATAGGATGCAAGAATTGCGTTGAAAGCTACTGAGGTGACTCATCCTTCAGTCACACCCTCTCATACAAACTTTAAATATTTTTTCACCCATAAAATATATGCAGATTAAGCTAGAAATACCACTATGCTTTCTGGATCACTTCTGACTAAATCTTATTTTGCTAGTGTCAGAATCTGAATTGTATATATTCTGAAACAAAAATTGTACATTAAGATGTCTTTTTGTTTTCTCATGTTTCTTCCCTACTACCCACCTTGTTCCTTTATTTGGATCTTTGGGCACCATGAGCATAATAACAACGTTAGAAGCTGATGGGCACATTTGTTGCAAGCTTTCATGTTTATGTGTTGCCAACTTAAATTCAAAAGACTGCAATTTGATGTTAGATCAAAGAATAGCACACAAACTGAACACCGAGGACATACGGTGGAGGGTGGGGTCAACTGGTGAGTCAGAATAGAAATGTCCTGAAATTTGATTAGAAGTAGACACTAATAACCCACCATGAATAATGAGGGGAGAAATAGGAGATTACTTGAAATTTACCCTTAATACCAAATGTATATATAGCACATTAGAGAGCACATATGTGTTAAAAATATCCAGATTTATATTAAAAGTCTTTCCTGTTTTGACTATTACATGGTCTCCTTTCCTTTTTTTTTACATTGATATGTAAAAGACTTAAATATTAAGTACTAAGTTCATGAACCCATACACCTGTGGACCTTGTAAGCAAAATGTCATCAACAGTGCAACTTTGATTAAATCACTTAATCCCTCTGGTCCATCCAAGCTGTGTTGTCAAAAGCAAGGGTTTGGACCGAAGACTCTAAGGTTCTAGCCAATAGGAGCACTCTGTGAGTCTGTATCCATCTCACAGGATCTGTTTGCTGAGCTATGCATAATTATTATATTAATTGGTTAGAGAGAGTAAAATTTTCTTCTTTTAAAGTTTGAAAATTCAAACTTACATACAAAGTAAAAGAAAGAATATAATAACTCCATTATCCATCAATCAGCTTCAATAATTATCAATATACTGACAGTCTTGTCTTGCTTATAGCTCTCAGTCTCTACCTGGTTTTGGCTAGTTATAGCTTTGTTGAGGTATAATTTGCAGCTCCTGAAATTTACCTCTTTTTTGTTGTTATTTTTAGATTATTATTTTTATGAATTTGTAGTTATACAACTATTATAACTATCTAGTCATAAAATATTTCTGTTAACCCCCTCAACTCCCTTTGTACCTGTTTGCAGTCAAACCTCAGGTTCAGGAAAGCATGGATCTGTTTTCTTTCTTTAGCCATCTGTCTTCCTGGATACTTCATACACAGGGGAGGATGAAATATATAGTTGCACATTTCAGTTAATTGTAGTCATCTTTTAACCTGAGTCTTTTACAGTGTGACTTAAAAAAAATGGCACAGTACAACACAACCTTGGATCTAACCAAGATATAAGGCAGGGCAAAATAATATGTCAAAACACACTTTCCTATAAAATAGCTTTTTGCTACAAAAAAAGAAAAATAAGATCACAAAGAAAATATAACTGGTAACAGAATAAAACAGAGATCAGAATCTGGATTTCAGGATTATAGTAGACTCTCAGGATAGAAAGCTAGATGACTTGAATGTTCTCACATTTTTCTCTCTCCCTACATGGCTGGATCTGAATTTTTTAGTCTGGTGCACATCAGATTAGTTCTAAATCACGGGAGTGAGATTTAAAGTCCAAAGGATATGAAAGTAGTTGTATAGGGGAAGAACCACATGAAATGTTAGGACTTCCTCTGTGGATGAGATAGGGGACATCCACCTGATCATATCAGCAGTACTCAGTGATTTATGCAGAGCATCATATACTCTCGAACTTTGTATTGCTATGATTTCAACTCTGCCCTTTTTATTGGATTCCAGACAGAGTTGCTTATATTAAACAACTGAATATGGGTGAATCTAGGATAGAAATAAATACTTATGATTAGGAGATGAAAAATAGAAGGAAGATGAGAAAGCATAAAGGAGATTATGGGATGCAATATCTAAAGATAGTTTTCTATCCTGTAAGTGGGTCCTTATAGGTACTCATAAAACATAAATGGATGGACTATACATTTTTCAACATATTATTATACATATGTCTAAATATTTATGTGGTTTATTTATATGATTTAAAATATAGATAAATAATTTCATAATCCATATCATTTAATATCCTTAAGGAATAGCTTTGGGTCATTGTATATAAAGGTTTCCATATCCTTCTTCTTTTTAGAATTACATGAAGGGTTCAAAACCCCAGTCACCTCTGGATCAGTGGCAGTCACTAATACCCAGCAACAGTTATACTTCAGGCTAAAAGTTTAGTTAACTTCAGTTTTCTTTTTAATAAGTCTTACTGCCTGCCGGATCTTGACAGCATGCCACAGAAAGTGAAGAAGAAGCATGTTCAGCTCTAGGGTCTAGCTGGACAATACTGAGAGGGAAATGTCACAATGTTTATATAGTTCTTTTTTTACTGTTGAAGACATTTGCTCCTTAGGGAATTCAAGAAATACAGCATTCATAGTTTTATCTTATTCTGCCAATGGCATTTTCTTGACTCTTTCTTTCAATGAACAGAATAATCAGTATGAATCATACATTCTGAATGATGCTAAAATATGTAATCAATTCCTCTAAAAATATAGTCATATTGATTACCTCAATCCACATAGACATTTTCTGATGATTGAGGTTATTGTGATTGCCATCTGAATGAATAAACCCATTATAGTATTGCATTAGGCTTATCAAATTCATATTGCACCTTACCTTCTCCATAGCAACATTTTGCTCTCTTACAGATAACCATCAAACAACCAAAAGGAATTAGCATATAATTATTATGGATTCAGTAATGAAAAGAGATTAATTAAATGCATTCAGAGTAGATACAGGAGCGTCAGATGCAATAATATTGTATTATACAGTAGAACCAATATTTTCCTTAGTTTTTGAAGTTTATGAAAGCAGTTCAAAGAGAAAGCATTCCTGCTAAGGATTCCTGTACAGTCATAAAAGATAGGGATATTTTAATAATTACAAAAATCCTGCTACATTCTCTGGAACTTTTTTGAGTATATCTATACCATGATTTCTACTGAGATGCTGGAGTATACCAATAATACTATATGACCAGTTCTGAAGTATTCAGTATTGTTACATTTAGTAGATAATAATCTAAGGTATAGTTTAAACTCTGAATTCATCATTATCTAAATCATGTCATGCAAAATGATAATTTATATAACCTTCCCTATTAAACACTTTTAGATATATTAGATCATTTGAGCTTCATAAGAATCTAATTATTTGATAGGGCAATGAATAATATTTCTTTTTCATAAATAAACATAATGAGAAACTAGATAAAGTATTTACCTTCTGTACTCAGCCAGATAGAAACTGACAATGCTATTTTTTCTGGACTCTCTAACATTCTGTTCCTTACGTTATGCTTCCTCTGAAGAGATTTAGACTTTTTTTTTTATAAAGTAAGCTTAATTTTACATACCTCCTGATATTTATTTGTATGTCAATTTAAACATTTCTGCCTTGACATTCATAAATACATGAATAATTTTTGTGTAATTCTGGAACATGAATTATGTTTCAGGAACTATACAAAGTAATAGGGGTTAAGAGATGAATGAAATACAATTTCCTCTCTATCACAATCTAGGGATGTAATCAGACGTGTGGATGAAGATTACAGTGGATGAATTCAAGATTGTGATTGTAAATTGTGAAGTGTTTTGTACACCATGTTAAGAATTTAAAATTTCATCCTTTTAGAAGCTGTGAGCCACCACAGAATCTAATTAAGAAGCAAAACAAAAAATCAGGAATTTTGTTTCAGAATACAAAGCTGCCGGCTTCATAGGGAATAGATTAAAGAAGGAAGCAACTGGTGCCAAGGAGACAAAAGGAGGCTACCGAGAAAATCAATTGCAGTTGAACAGCACCTGAACTATGGGGGTGGTGATGGGTGGAGAGCAGGAGGACTGTCCTGGGAAATATTCCAGGGGTACAATTTTAGAGGTTAGCTTTGGTGATTTGTTTGAAGTGCATATGTGTGGGAAGTTGGCCTTAGAGATGTTCTGCCTTTTAGCAAGCATGTTGATTTAATTTCTCCACACCTTTCCCCATTTTCCATGAAGTTCTAAAGGATAGATGGAGAATGACTTATTTTTGTAATTTGCTGGCTTTTTTTCATCAGATTTGTATTGAAGTTTCTTCAGTTGCAAAGGACTTGTCTGAGCCAATTGTTTAAAAAATGGCTTTTGATATTTAAAAAAAAGGCAGAAACTGGTGTTAAAGTGAAAAGAAAGCATTATTATTCTTTCCTTAGTTAGATTTTGGCACCTTTAGGAGAAAAGTTTTGGTTACTTCTTTCTCTCTGTTTCCTCCTGATCTGCCTCATAATTTGGTACTACTGTGGTACAGGGTCCCAACACTTCCTTCTTCCTAGTTCTGAATCTCTATAAATTTCTTTATATCAGCAGGGAATGAACCCTAGGTCTGTAAAAGGTACTCATTTTTACTCTTTCATTAATGCTTTCCACCATGAAAATGATAAAAAGGTAAATTACCAAGGTGTCATGAGAACTGATTAATCTAGTAAAGGATTTAACCTCCATTAAAGGTAAACTATATTTTACTGATCAAATGTTAAATGAAATTCTGGAACTTCCATGGTTCTTAAGAATTCTAGAAATATCGAGTACAAATAAGCAAAAGATAGTATCCAAAAGATGTAAGTTTGCTTTCCCTACATCTTTTCAGCATTTTGGAAAGCAAGTCAAATTTTGGTTTAATTATTGCCAGATCTGAAAAAAAAAATCTAAGGAGATAAATTTATTTACAAAAATTTTTATTTCCCGAAGTTTTTATATGGATTCATTGCATTTAATGGTGAATTTTATTTTATATTAATAGATTATGTAGCTCTCTTCCCAACTAGGTTTAGTAAAAGTGTATTAGTATTGAAGCATGCCTCTCATTATAGATCATGCCTATTATTATAGAACATACCTCATTATTGTCTTTGAACATGCCTAATGTTTACAAATCAGCCAGTATTGAAACAGGGCCTCCAAGTTGTATAGATTTAATGAATACAAGGTTCCATTGAAGCTAAAGAATGGGAAATACAAATATCTTGACTTAAAACAAAAATGACACTTCTTTTTATAGCATATGGGAAAGAAATGTAGACTTCCAGTGCTCAAACAAATTTTAATTTTGAATTTGAAATGACAAAACATCATAAAGAGGGCCTATTGGAATATATTTTAAGGGCACATATTAGGGAACTGAAAGAACTGTATACCAGACCTTTTGGTCTTAATGGTATCATAGATGCTTTTCCTAAAACGTCACCTTCTCACTCCAATTTATGTGAATAGACACAAAATAATGAGATTTCAAATAAATTACTTATATTGTTTAAATATATGTGTATATTTTATCCTCAAGTGCAGCCACATCTGTTTCCATGACTTGATGGTTTAAAATGAGGATGTATGGGAGAATGATAGTATTGTTCAGTCCTTTCAAGATTTCCCCAAATATCTGGAACGTCTGCATGCCTACATGGTTCTAGCAATGTCATCAAAGTCAGCTCCTGAAAAGGGATGTTAAAGATTCTGTTGTATAAAAGAAGTACATAAAAACAAAATATATTTTAAATGAAATATAATTTTCAACTACAAATATTTAAAAATTATTGTTTTTGATTATTGATGTTACAGGTAGCTTGAGATTTTAAAATAAGACCATCTCCCTGGAAAATACAAGAATATACAATTTATTTTATACAATTACATTTGATTGATTTCTAAAAATCCTTGTCATATTCATTTGCCCAAATGCCAATTACATGAAAATAACATTTGAATACAGAAATTTTGGAGAAATTATTTCTCCAATTTTACCCATTTTTGAAAAATAATGGCATTTCTACAGTTACTTAACAAAATCAATTTCTTGTACTATTTATATTTAGCACACTGATTTTATAAAAGAAAATAAAAAGGTTCATATGAGAATTGCTATCACATAGGAAACTATTCTTGGAAACTTGGAGAAAAGATTCTAAACTGTATGGAAAATATGAAGCATAGATATTAATATTCCAGATAAAACAATTTCTAATACATTTTTAATTAATTTTATTCACATATATCAAAGGAAAGATAAAAGATTTGTTGAGATTTTTCTTTCTTCTACTTTGAGACTAGTATGGCTTATTTCAAATATACCAAATCACTTCTAAAAAAGCAACATCACAGGAGTTACATCTTTAAAGAGGATTTCACTGCAGAAAATAAATGTGAAATTCTTATTCAAAGATTATTGTTATCTCTAATTGAGGACATTTATCATTTTATATTAGATCATATATAATACAAATGTATACATATATACATATATACACACATATATGTATATGTGTATATATATTACCATACAGTGGCCTCTATTTGGATGGATTTTTTATAAATAAATATAAATATAAATTATATATATAATTCATCCAAATAGAGGCCACTGTATGGTAATTTTGTAGAGTACTAACAATTAATTTTAGTATTTAATATGATATTAATGTGTTAGTAGTTAAAATATATTTTTCATTTTATTTCCCTTTTGAATCAGTTGCCTAAACTAAGCCTTTATTATGCCTAGCTACTATATTTTCTATAAAAGTAATTTGGGTAACATTTTTTAATGGTGCATACAGTTGAGTCCACAAAATTTGTGCTTTGAAGATCTATTATATTTCTCCAAATAAAATGACAAAGTTCAGGAGTTAGTGAAAACAGTTATATTTCCATCTGATATTTCTTCTAGATGACAATCATTTAAAAATGAATTTACTTTCAAGCCTTTTTGAGGTGTAATTAACAAATAAAATTGTATATATTTTAGGCATACAGCATTAGGTTTGGTACATGAAAACACTGTGAGATGCTTACCACTATTAAGCTAATTAACATATGCATCTCCTCAATTAGTTGCCTTTTCTTTGTGTGTGTGTGCTGACAACACTTAAATACCTACCTTCTTAACAGCTTCAAATATGTAATAGATATAATTAACTATCATAATCATGCTATACACCTGATGTCCAGAATTTTTTCATCCTCCTTACCTAGAGTTTTATACCCTTTCACCTGCATGTCTACTCTTTTCCCTAAAGCCTCAGTCCTCAGTAACCCCAGTTCTACTGTACATTGCATTCTACATTATATTTTCTTTTCCCATTCATCCCTCAATGAACATTTAAGTTGATTTCATGTCTAGGCTATTTTGAATAATGGTGCTATTAACATGTAAGTGCATATATCTCTTCAACATACTGATTTTGTTTTCTGTGTGCATGTTTTATATGTTTATATAAAAATATAAATATTATATATATATATACCTATACACACAATATTTCAAGAATTGGTATAGTGGGATTACTGGATCATATGGTATTTTTATTTCTAATTTTTTCTGGAAATTCCATACTGTTTCCATAATTGCTATACAAATTTACATTCTTTTGAACAGTGTCCAAGAACCCCCTTTTCTCTATATTCTCATGAACATTTGTTATATTCGGTCTTTTCGATAATAAATTCACACATGTGAAGTGGTACTAGTGATGATTCTCACATCCCCAATGATCATTTTTTCATATACCTGTTGATCATTTGTATGTCTGCTCTAGAGAAATGTCTATGCAAATCCTTTGCTAATTTTTAATTGAGTTATATTTTTGTATTGAGTTGTAGGAGTTCCTCACCTATTTGGATATTAACCATTTATCAGATGTATGAATTGTAAATGTTTTCTCCCATTTTGGATGTCCTCCTCATTCCATTGACTATTTCCTTTGCTGTGCAGAAGCTTTTTAGATTTTTGTAATCTGCTTTGTCTAATTATTTGCACATCTGAGATCATGTCTAAAAAATCATTTTCCAGACCAATGTCAATGAGCTTTTTTCCTGTTTTCTTCCAGTGATTTTTAAATTGAGGTCTTAGATTTTATTTCTTTAGTAGATTTGGAGTTGACTTTCGTATGCGAAATAAGATAGAATTTTGTTTTTCTAAACGTGAATATCCAGTTTCTCAGCACATTTATTGAAGAGGCTATTCTTTACCCATGTTTTTGGCACTTTTATTTAAAACTGACAGGGCAGAGAATTGATTTCTAGGCTTTTCACTCGATTCCAATGGTCTCTGTCTATTTTATGCCAGTATCATGTTGTTTTATTTTATTTTATTTTTGCCAAGCATAAAGTTTCAAGTTTATTTTTTCCAAACTCTTATAATAAACCAACACTGAGACAGATGCAGATAATTGAAAGAATAAAACAAAATTTTATGTCAATGTTTTATAAAATACCATATAATGTTGTGCTAACAAATACTGCAAATACAATTACTGTATAAATCAAAATAGGATTTAGTCATATCTTTAAAATGCATTTTATATGTAACTCCATATAGTATTGATGAAAAAATATGATTTAAATAAACAAATAAATTTTTCATTAACTGTAAGAAAATAAAATAAGTATAAATAAAATATTGGATAAACTATGATGATAAAACAATATATTATATGAATTAATCCTATATTTATTAATAGAATTCTTATTTCCAAATGCTAATAATTTGACTTTGAAGTTGAATTGTTGAAGTAATTAATTTGAATTATTATTTCAATGGTTCTACAAAATATGCAGCCAAAGAACATAGGTTATTCCTATTTTTTTTCTAGTTGTATACAAAGTATGGTCACACAATTTGTGTCTTCATACATGTACTTTGGATAATCTCTATAGCTTGGTAGTATATTTTGAAATCAAGTAGTGCAGTTCATTTTACAATCAGAACAATGCCCCCACACACTTTGTTGTTCTCCCTTGGGATTGCTTTAGTTATTCTGGGTCTTTTTGTGATTACATGTGAATTTTAGGATTTTTTTCCCTATCTTTGTAAAGAATGCCATTGGAATTTTGATAGAATTGCACAGAGTCTTCAGATCACTTGAGTAGCTCGACATGTCAGCATATTAGATATTCCAGTTCATGAACACAGGCTATCTTTCCATTTATTTATTTACTTTTGGGAGATACTAGAGATTGAACTCAGTGACACTTGGCCACCGAGTCACATTCCCAGCTGTAGTTTGTATTTTGTTTAGAGACAGGGTTTCACTGAGTTGCCTAGTTTTATTCAACTTCTTCATCAATGTTTCATGTTTTTAGGGTACAGGTATTTAACCTACTTTTCTGAATTTATTCCCAAGTTTTAATTGTTTTTTGATACTATTGTAAATGATATAAATTTCTTTTAAAATATAGTAGTTACAGGTATGCATCTGATTTTTTCTGTTGATTTGTACCTGCAATTTTATTAAATTTGTTTATTAGTTGTAATAGCTTTTGTGAAGTCTTTAGAGTTTTATATATACAAGATCATGTTATCAGCAGAGAAATTTTTGCTTCTTCCTTTCCAATATGCATGATTATTTTTATTTTTCTTGCCTAATTGCTCTAATTAGGACTTCTAGAACTCTGTTGAATAGAAGTGATAAGAGTGGGCATCCTTATCTTGTTCCCTATCTTAAAAAAAAAGCTTTCAGCTTTTGAAAATTAAGGGTTTATTATGGGCTTATCATACATGGTCTTTGTTAGGTCATTTAATTTTGCCAAATGTTTTTTGTGTATTTTGGGGGAGAAGAATTTATATCCTTCTTTCTGTTGAAGTTCTGTACAATGTTTTTTGATTTGTATAATGTTGAACAATTTTTTCATTTTGAGGATAAAACCTGACTTGATAATAGTCAATGATTCTTTTAATGTATTATTGTATTTGATTTTTAATATAGTGTGGAAGATATTTTAATCTATGTTAAGAAGAATATTGGGCTGTGAATTTCTTATAGGGTAATGTGGTTTTGTTGTCAGTAATGCTGGCTTATAAAATGAGTTTGGAATTATTGTCTTCAATTTTAAAAAATGTTTTAGAATGATTGACATTAATTATTTCTATGTTTGGTAGAATTCAACAATGAAGTGGTTGGGTCTTTGGATTTTCTTTGTTGGGGGATATCTAATCACTGATTCATTCACCTTAATTGTTATTGATCTTCCAGACTTCCTTTTTCTTCATCATGCAGTCTTACTGGGCTGTGTTTCTAGGAATTTATTCATGTCTTCTAGATTGTCCTATTTGTTGGCATATAATTGTTTATAGTCATCTCTGTTTCACTTATGGTTGTATTTAATTGAGTGTTTTGTCTTTTTATAATCTTTGTTATTTCCTTCCTTCTGTGAACACTGGGCTTAGTTCATGCTTCTTTTTCTAGTTCTTTGAGATGTAAAGTTAAGTTGTTTGTCTAAAATCTTTCTCTTTTCTTTTAGGTTTTTATCATTATAATCTTCTTCTTATAACTGCTTTTGTTGAATCCCATGGATTTTGATAGATTGTGTTTTTAGTTTGTCTAAAGATATTTTTTGAATCCTCCATTGATTTTCTTTTTTATCTGTAGATTGTTCAGGAGTGTGTTATTTACCATGTATTTGTGAGTTTTCTAATTTTCACCCTGTTATTGATATCCAGGTTCATTACTTAGTGGTTAGAAAAGACACTGATATGATTTTAATAGTCTTGAATTTGTTGAGCCTATATTCTCATCTAAAATATGATCTATGCAGAGAGTGTTCCTTGTGCCTTTGGGAAGAATGTGTATTCTATGCTGTTCGATGGAGTTTTCTGTCATGTTTGTTATGTCCATATAATAATATTTTTATTGAAGTCTGGTGTTTCATTTTGAATTTCTGTCTGTCATCTCTCTGTTGTTGGAAGTGAGGTATTGAAGTCTTGTAATGTTGTTATTTTTCCTACTTGTTTTTTCCTTCAGTTCATACTTGCTGTATATATTCAGATTCTCCAGCATTGGGTGTTTAAACTTACAATTGTTATATCCTCTTAATGAATTGATCACTTCATTACTATATAATGAACTTTGTCACTCATTATAGTTTTTGACTTAGTCTATTTTGTGTAATATTAACGTAGTTATGCCTGCTTTCTAGGTTAAAATGTGCCTGGAATATTCTTCTGTTCTTTCACTATCAGCCTATATGTCCTTGGATCTAAAGTGATTGTCTTATAAGCAGCATATAGTGGAGTCTTGGTTTTACTTCTTTTTAAAATCTAATCAGCCACTCTGTGTCTTTTGATTGAAGAAATTATCCATCTCAACCAGAGAGAATATCATGATGATTGAAGTAAACCAGTGAAATAAGTCAAGGGTTGAATGTTTTCACTTATATGTGGAAGCTATGGAGAATAAAGTATTTGAGAGAGAGAGAGAGAACTCAAGCGAACATAAGCACAAACACATGATATCTCAGGAAAATAGAACAGTGGAATTGAAGAAGGGGATGTGGGGGAGGAAGGCAAAGAGGCAGAATAGGAGAATAGGGACATTAAATTGGCCAAACTTTGTTATAGGCATTTATGAATATATCACAATGAATTCCATATGTATAATGTTCCAATTAAAATAAATTTAAAAGAATTTAAAAATAATTTAATTCATCTACCATAAATGTAATACTTAATATATCAGGACCTACATATGAAATGAGGTTTTGTTTTCTTTTATATCCATTAAGTTATTGACACTTGCTATATCTTCAAATACACTTTACGAATATCTTTTGGTAGATGTATGGTATTTCATCAGTTTTTATGTGTTTGCAATAGTTTATTTAATGAATCTATGATTTGGGGTTACATATGTTGTTTCTTTACAGATATATATAATAATTTATAACAGTTTACAAATAAAATAGCACTTGACATCCTTTGGACATTTATTTCTATGATTATTCATTTATGTGTAATTCCTAAAACTGGAGTTGGTATGTCAAAAGGCATACATACTTTTAAGACATTTTATATAGACAATTTACCTCCATTGATTATTTCCTACCAGTGTGGAATGCCTTCACCAAAACAGCACTGCTGATTTTCTTCGGGCTAATTTTCTAAAGGGAAAATAAAACTGTATATCCATTTTAATTTACATGTTTATTGACCATATTAAATGATCATTATGTTTTTAATTTTACTTTTCAACTTCATTGGATTGAGGGACATCCAGAAAATTGGTAAATCATATTTTTGGGTATATCTGGGGTGATATTTCCAGAGATGATTGATGTATGTGGTTTAGTGAAAGACCCTGCCTGAATGTGGACAGCTCTACCCAATTGAACAAAAAAAGTGGAAGAAATGGTAAGCATTTTGCACTTGCATGCTTAGTCCTTCTTGAGCAGGTGTGGGTTTTTTGTTTGGTTTTGTTTTTGTGCTGCTGCTGTTACCCATGGGCATTAGACTCTAGATTCTTTAGCCTTGAAACATAGAATTGCCCCAGGCAGTTCCATTGGGAGTTTCAGGCCTTCAATCTTGGGCTGGGACCATGTCACTGATGCCTCTTGTTCTGAGGCTTCTGGCTTATTGGATTGAGAAGCTAACAGTTTCTCTGTCTCACCAGTGTGCAGAAAACTATTGAAGGACTATTTAGTCTCTCATTCTGTGAGGCAAACTAGTAAACTCTCTCTTATATTTATATATATTACATTTTTTCCTTTTCTCTGGAGGATGCTAATAGATTTTGGCACCAGGAGTAGATATAGAGAAAAAGAATTTTAAGGGTGAATTTTTAAAATTGGTTTTGTTTTCTGGAATCGGCTCTCTAATTTGATCAAACCTAAAATTGCTAAGGACTCTTCTTCTAATAGTATAGAAAGCATTGGTAGGAATTTTTGGAAGAGATTACAAAATAAATTCAGTTGATACTATTGATTCATAGCTTGTAGGAAAAAGGATTTTAGTGCCTCTATACTTGATACTTTCAAACATTTTTGGAAAACCAAGGAAAATAATGATGTTGGCTGGTTGTTCATAGAATTACTGATAAAATGATAAAAGAAAAGAATGAGCTCAGGGATTCTAATTCCCAGATCCAGATGCACATAAATATCCTAAAAGCTTCTATGTGTGCCCTGCAGAGAATCTCTCCTGAAGCCCCAGGGCTGAAATTACCAAAAGCCAAACAAGTTAAGCCCTAATCATGCAATTGATTGAATTATAACAAAAATTTACCTCTCAACCTTATAGGATATCTGTAATTAAAGTGAGGGTATCGACTGGGAAAGAGTGGATCCTGTGAACTGAGATGCAAACATGGAGGAGGACCCTGATGAGATTGGAGGTAATGAACTCCTATACTTTGATGAGTTTATTTTGCCAGAAAAAGTGTCTTCCTTCACCAGGCTCAGTAAAAACAGCATCTCTACCCACAACTCTGTGGCATTGGCCTTCCTACCTCTGTCTGAGGGAACCAATCCTGCATTACCTGAAAAAATAATGGCTTACCCTGGGATAGTTACCAAGCAAAGTAATTCTGATTCTCCTTAGGACTCACCTCACTGCCCGTTTTTTACTTCTTTATCTATAACCACACTCAGGTTGGCCTATAAAGGTGAGGTACATAGTATACTCCAGGAGGAAGTACACTATGATTCAAAAAAACTAAGTGAGCTTATACCAGCACAGATCTGGGAAACATGTATGGGAATGGATATTTTTAGATACTTAAAATTACAAATATTAACTATTTATTAAAATCAAATAAATGGGTTTTGCTGTGACATTTTCATACCACGCATATACGGTACTTTAATTGTGTCCACCCTTCCTATCTCTCTCTCTCCCTTCCACATGTGAGTTTCCATATATGAGAAAAAACAAGAGATACTTGTCTTTCTGAGTCTGGTTAATTTAACTTGACATGATGACTTCCAGTTCTGCCCATTTTCTTGCAAATGACATGATTCCATTTGTTTATTTATCTATATATCTATCTATTTATTTATTTATTCTCAGTATTGTGGTTGAAACTACGACCTTATGCATACTAGGTGTTGACTCTACTATGGAGCTGCATTCCCAGCCAATTTTATTATTCTTCATAACTGAATAACATTCCATTGTTTATATTTATACCATATTTTCTGCATCCATTCATCCATTGACAGGCACCTAGGTTGATTCCATAACTTGGCTATTGTGAATAGTGTAGGAATCTCTGATATGCTGATTTTGTTTCCTTTAGATACATACTCAGGAGTGGTATAGTTATATGACAGTTCCATTTTAGCTCTTGAGAAATCAGTCAATCAATCTTTTTTTTCTTTTTCTTTTTCTTTCTTGTGTTTCAGGGGCACTCTACCAATGATTTACAACCACAGTCCTTTTTTATTTCTATTTTAGACAGATTCTCACTAATTTCCCAGGCTAGCCTTGAACATAGAATCCTCCTATTTCAGCCTCCTGAATAGCTGGGATTATAGGCTTTCATGTACCATTTTCCATGGATGCACACGTCTGTGTGTTTATATGTGTGTGTTATAATATCCCCCTTTTATCTCTAATTTTATTTACTTGTTTTCTCTTTGTTTTGGTTAGTTTGGCCAAGGGTTGTCAATCTTTTTTATCTGTTCAAAGAACTGTTTGTTTCCTCAATTCTTTGTATTGTCCTTTTATTTTCTATTTTATTTATTTCTGCTGTGATCTTTATTATTTCTTTGCCTGTACAGATTTTGGTTTTGCTCTGTTTTTGGCTTTTGAGCCTTAAGGTGCACAAATTAAGTTGTGTACTTAATCTCTCAGTTTTTAAAATGTAGGCAATCATAACTATAAAATTCCCTCTTCAGACTGCTTTCACTGTAACACACAGATTCTGGTATGTTGTGTTTCCCTTTTCATTTAATTCTAAGAATTAGAAAATTCTGAGCTGGGGTTGTGGCTCAGTGGTAGGAGTGCTTATCTTGCATGCATCAGGCACTGGGTTTGATCCTCAGCACCTCATAAATAAATAAAGGTATTGTGCCTATGTACAACTGAAAAAAATAAAAGTCTTAAAAAATTTTTCTCTCCCAATTTCTTCACTGATCCACTATTCATTCAAAAGTGTATAATAGTTTAATCTTGATGTGGTTCTACTCTTTCTCTTGGCTGTTCATTTCTATCATCATTCCATCAGGTTCTGATATGATGTAACAAATTATTTCCATTTTTTTTCATATTTGCTATGACTTTATTTATGACCTAAAATATGATTTATTTTGAAATAAGTTTCATGAGAGGATGAAAAGAACATGTGTTATGATGGATATTGTTCTGTAGATGTCTGTTAAGTCCATTTGATAGATAGTGTAATCTAAATTTAATGATCAATCTATTGGTGAAGGTGAAGATATTGAAGTCTCCCACTCTTATTGTAATGGGGCCTCTCTCTCCCTTTATATCCAATAGTATTTGTTTTATAAAATTGGGTGCTCTGATATTGGGTACATATATATTTGAAATTGTTATATTTTCCTGATGGATTGTCCCCTTTACCATTATGTTGTGATCTTCTTTGTCTCTTTGGAATGAGTTTTGGCTTGAAGCCTATTTTGTCAGATAGGTGTATAGGTGCCCTGCTTACTTTAAGATTCCATTTGCTTGAAATATCATTTTTCATGTTTTACTTTCAGTCTGTGTCTTCTATGGTGAAGTGAGTTTCTTATAGGCAGCAGATTGTTGGATTTCACAGCCAGTTTGCCTTTTCACTGAAGAATGAAGATCATTTGCATTCAGGATTATTATTGACATGTATTTATTTATTCCCATCATTTTGTTATTTTCTTTTCCTTTTTAAAATCCATATTTATTTATGTCTCCCTTATTCATCTTAGAAGTTAGATGGTTTACTCAATGACTAATGTTTGTTTTTTTTCCTAATTCTCATGTATTTATCTTCTTTTATAATGAGATTTATTCTTTCCTGTGCTCTGATGATTGTATTTATCTTGCATCCTTTCTGTATTTAGGATTACTTTAAGTATCTTCTATAATTCTGGTTTAGTGGTTATGAATTCTTTTTACTTTCTGCTTATCTTGGAAGGTATTTATTTATTTTTTATTTTTGAAGTATAATTTTACTGAGTATAGTAGTCTTGGCAGTTAATTTTCTTTCAGTACTTAAAAAATATCATTCTATATCTTCTTGGATTTTATAGTTTTAATGAGAAATCTGTTTTTATTTTGGTGGGTTTCCCTTTATAAGTGACTTATTTCTTTGGTTTTGCCATTTCAAATATTCTTTCTTTGTTCTAGACTTTTGACAGTTTAACTATAATATGCTGCAGAGAAGTTATTTTCTATTCATGTTTATTTGGGGTTCTAAATACATCTTGTATTTGCATGTCCTTATCATTCCCAAGATTTGAGTAATTTTCTGCTATTATTTCACCCAAAAGGTTTTCTATGTCTTTAGCCTGTACTTTTGCTCCTTCATCTATTCATGTGTTTCTTGTGTTAGTTCTTTTAATCATGTCTTATAGGTCTTGTATGTTCTATTCATTCCTTGCCATTCTTTTCTTTATTTCTGCCTGAATCTGGTAATTAATCAAACTTGTCTTCATGTGCTGATATTCTTTCTTCTACTTGATGTGGTCTCTACTGATGAGACTTTCAACTACATTTTTCATTTGATTATTGAGTTTCAGTTTACAAGATTTATGTTTGCTTCTTTTTTAGAATCTCTCTTTATTGAATTGCTCTTTCATAGCCTACATTGTCTTTCTTAATTCATTCAATGGTTTATTTGCATCCTGTTTGAATTCCCTGACAATTTTTTACATCACTCTTTTGAATTTCTTTGACATATCATCCACATTATTATCAGAATCTGTTGCTGTAAGGTTTTTCATATTTTTTCATATTTCTATGTTAAAATTTGAACATCTGTTGGGATATATAACTCTTCTATTTTTATATGAGTGCTATTATAGAGAACAGTGTTCCCTTGATGACACCTTGGGCTCACAGTTTGCTATGTAGGATTAAATTTAATTCCAAATTGTCCTAGTATTGTAGTTTTATGTGGCTTCTCTGGCTGTGATTTGTGAGTTTTGACCAAGTCCATACTGTGTCAAGACTATGGGGCACTAGCTTCCTCTGTAGTTCTTTCAAGAGTGGGATTCCTCTGGTTGTTTAGGCATGTGTATTACAGATAGTGATCTATATGGGTACTCTGTTGGTGATCACTCCTCAAGGCTTGGGGACAGTGAGTTGTAAGGGCATGCGAGTGTTTGTGGGGTTCCTTCTAAGTGGTATTCTTAACTTCTTTTATTTCTCCCAGCTGTTGCTAAGGGTTGAATGTCCAGAAGTAGGATATTGAGTTCTCCTACAGGTGCTTATTTTGGGTTGGGTTGTCTTCTGGAGATTTTTTTCCCCCTTCTCTGTTGTTTAACTTGAAGTATCTGCTAAGGTTTGAGTGGTACTCTGTCATTATTAAAATAGGTGCAATTTCTCTTAATTGGGCTCTGGGTTTAAACCAGTGTCAAAGCACTTGATCTTCAGTCCTGCTCAAAAGAAAGAAAACAGACAAGAGTAACACCCCCATAAAATAAAAACAGCCAGATACAGAAATACAAGAACAATCACTTAGCCACAACGAATATAACATCAATAACAAAAGAAAATAAAGCAGAAAAAATATGATAGAATAAATTGAAAAGTTAAAAATTAATAAAATAAAATGTGAAAGATTGAGACAGTGGAAGAAGAGAAAAATTATATCAGAGTATAATAAATGTAATAAAAGTAAGAAAAAGACAACGAATAACAAAATAACTAAAATAAAAGATATGATAGATGCATAAAAAAGGAAAACAATTAAAACTTTCCTCCTAGATGAGGTGTCTTTATTGGAGACATTTATTTCTAGGCATGTTAACTCTCCTATGGTCAATATCTAGGCTACAGAAAGCTTGGGAAATTATTTAAAAAATGTGAGATAATGGTGGAGGAAACATATATTTGAATCAAGTTCACTTTATTGATAAGGGCCCATTAAGCTGAGGTTCTGATTTTAATGTTATAGCTTGGGCATTAAAAAAGGTTCTAATTATTTAATTGGTTGACTGAAATATAGATCAAAATATAAATCAAAAGGTCACTATGACTATGCCAAAGATACCTGACATTCCTTGGTTTATTATTGGTGAAGGAATCAAAGACTTGAGGGCATTGAAATGCTAGAGTAAATTTGCCATATAAAACCTACCCACCCACATTGAAAGGATCTAGAACTTTAAAGAATAGATTTATGAAGGGAACACCAGTAGCCTTGAAAAAATATATTTTGTTGTTTCTCTGTATGCCACACCTTACAGTATGAACTACAGTCACTCATTTTGGAAACCTAAATTCAGTGGGTATAACTGAATTCCAGAGTAGCCAGGGCAAATTCATGGAACCCAACCATCAAAGGCAATGTGGGTATAGTTTTTGTAGTTGCAGGAGAAACTGAGCAATAATCAGAATAGTCTGATTAGAATAGTCTGATTAGGGCCTGTGTTGTTGTCTCATTAATCATGATTTTTCCTGGAAGTGACAAAGATAAGAAAACTAGTAAATTCTTACTTGATCTTTATAAGTAGGAAACTTTCAAGTTCGATGGATTAAAATCTGCTTTGAATTGTAAAAAAACAGAGAATCATAGCCCTTCAATTAATCCCCAGACTTAGCCACTTTACAGATTCAGATTCAATAAAGGGGAGGCTAGTTCCCCTTGAGGAAGGAACCTGGCACACTACCAAAAGTGTATACTATTAATCTTTCCACAAAGAAACCAAGACCCTTTACAAGGATAACTGTGCACTGGGGAAAAGGAAATAACCAGAATTTGGGGGACTACTACTTAGTACCTCTGAATTGACATTGATTCTAGGAGATTGAAAACATCACTGTGATCCTATAATCAGAGCAGGGGCTTATAAAGATCAGGTGATCAATGAATTTTAGCCCAGCTCTGACCCTCATGCTGGTGATTCCCTGAACCCAACCTGAGCTAATTTCTCCAGTTCCAGAATGCATAATTAATTTAGATATATTTAGCATTTGGTAGAATTCCCAAGATGATTCTCTAATATGCTATTATAGTAAAAAATGCCAAATAGAAGCCATTAGAATGTTCTATACCTGGGAAAATAGTAAATAAAAATAAATGTTACATTCCAGGAGGAATTAAAGATATTATTCCACCATGTTGAAAGAGACAAGAGTGATGGTTCCCACCACATTCCCATTTAACTTTCCTATTTGGCCTCTGCAAAAGATAGATGAATCTTAGAGAATGATAGTGAATTATTGTAAACTTAACCAAGTAGTGATTTCTTTTCTTTTTTCTTTTTTTTTTTTTGAGAGAGAGAGAGAGAGATTTTTAATATTTAATTTCTAGTTTTCAGTGGACACAACATCTTTATTTTATTTTTATGTGGTGCTGAGGATTGAACCCAGTGCCCTGCTCATGCCAGGCGAGCGTGCTACCACTTGAGCCACATCCCCAGCCCCATGGTGATTTCAATTACAGGTGAAATATCCTTGTTTGAGCAGATTATCACATCTATTGATATCTGGTATGCAGCTATTGATCTAACAAATCCCTTTTTCTCTATACCTATCTATTTAGCCTAACAGAAACAGGTATTTTGTTTGTTTGTTTGTTTATTTTTTAATTACAGATGGCAAGGCCAGAAATACACCTTCTGTGTACTATCTTAGGGTGTATCAACTCTCCACTTCTGTATCATAACAGTCCTCAGAGATCTTTATTGACTTTCTTTTTGATGAGATCTCACACTGGTCAGTTTCATTGGTAATGTGCTGAATAGACCAAATGAGCAAGATACTTATTGGTTAGTGTTTGCATGCCAGAATGTAAGAAATATATCTGACAAAATTCAAGGGCCTTCTACCTTAGTGAAATTTCTAGGGTTCCAGTGGCCTTCTATCTTAGTGAAATTTCTAGGGTTCCAGTGTGGCATGCCGTGATAAAGGACAAGATGAAGCATATGAAGGCAAAAAATAAGATTTGGCTATAGTTCTTCCTACCACCATGAAAAAGTTACAATACCTAGTGGATTTGGAGGCAACAAATTTCTTGTTTGGGTGTGTTACATGTTACATGGCTCATTTAGCAAGTGACATAAAGAACTTCTAATTTTGAGTAGGGGCCTTAGGAAAAGGCTTTTCAATAGGTCTACACTGCTGTGCTGGTTGTTCTGCTCCTTAAATCATTGGATTTATCAGATCCACTTGAGGCATCAGTGATATACAGAGATGTTGTTTGGAGCCTTTTGAGAGTCCCCTTAGGAAAATTTCAAAGGAGGCCATTAGGATTTTTGAGTAGGCCCTACCATCATCTTCTTATGACTATACTGTCCTTCCTTTTCTATTTTTGGGTAGTGGGGATTGAATTCAGGGATTCTCTACTACTTCCTATTTTCATACAAGGTCTTGATAAGTTGCTGAGGCTGGCTTTGAACTTGTGATCCTTCTATGTCAGCCTCCTGAGTTGCTAGGATTGTAGATATGTACTATCATACCCATCAACGAGTCTCCTTTTGAGAGACAGCGTTTAGCCTGCTGCTAAACTTTATGAAGAATGAATGTTTGAACGATGTCCACCAAGTTATCATGTGATGTAAACTACACACATCAAACTGGGTGCTTTATGGCTCACCAAGCCATAAAGTTAGAGGACACAGCCACACTTTGTCACCAAATGGAAGTAGTATAAATGTGATCAGTCCCAAGCAATTCCTGAAAGCATGGTAAATCACAAGAAGAAATGGTCCAAATGCCCATCCTGTCTGCTTCTGCCAAACTGCCTTCTCTCTCCTAGTCTTCTCCTTTGGCCTCATTGGGGAATACCCTATGAACAATTTACAAAAGAAAACAAAACTAAGATTTTTGTTTACAGAAGTTATATGCATTATTCAGGTGCCACATGAAAGTAGACCTTCGCAGCACTACAGCCCCTTTCTAGGACATCCCTGAAAGACAGTGGTGAAGGGAAATATTCATAGTGGGCATAACTTTAGCAGTGGACCTGATTGTACATTTTGCTTAGTAGAAATGGCCAGACATGTGACCATATATTGATTCACAGGCTCTACCCAATGACTAGTTCATGAAAAAAAGTGAGGAAATAAGAAATAGCACCGAGGCAAGTGATTTAGTCTTAGATAAATGGGAGTATATGGACAAAGGAAAAATTTCTCTCCAACTTCTGAAGGTTCCTTGAAATGAAGTGATAAATGGTAGATTAACAGAAAAAAAAGTACACAAACTTATTTTCTCATAGTTTTATGTGACTTGAGAGCCTTTTTATTGAAGACCCAAAGCCCCAGGATGAACTATGTATTTTTATATTTGGGTTCAACGAAGCAGGGATACTCATGTAGAACTGTGATTGGACAAAAAAAGGTCTAAGCTAATGGAAGTAGGCTGAGGGGAGAAACCCACCAACGCCTGTCTGTTCAGATTCTTTTTGCCCCCTCGGTTGTAACATTTCTTCCTCTTGGATATGCTGCAGGATCCCTCTAAAATAAAGTCTTAATTTTCTTGTGGCTAGCTGCTACCCCAGAGCAGAATAACATTTTAGTTTTTGCTGCTGCCTTTGGGAAAAAGGATTCTGTTCTCTACAATGCACATTGGTTAAGGAAAATTCTAGTTTCTATGACTTGCCTGGTGGCAGAAATGGTGTGAGAAGCAGGAAAAGAGCTGAAAAAGAAACTTTTCTTCTGAGGCTGCATCTTAGGTCTCACTTTGGTGTATGAGTTTTTGAATTCCAATAGAGGGCAGGGTGGCTAAGGAGAGATTATTTTCTTAACTTTATTTTTAAAATTTTTGGATACTGGGGATTGAAACCTAACATGCTTTATCATGGAGTTACATCCCTAGTCCTTTTAATTTTTTTTTTTTAATTTTGAGACAGGTGTTATTAAGTTGCTGAGGGTCTTGCTGAGTTGGTAAGCTGGCCCCAAACTTATGATCCCCTGCCTCAGCTTCCTGATTTGCCAGAATTACAGGCATGTGCTACTGTACCCAGCAATTATTTCCTTAATTTTTAATCATCTTATTTGATGTACTCTTGGCTTGCCTGCCTGCTCCTTACTCTCTCCTTCCCTACCTCTTACTTTCTCTTCTTTATTTTTCCGGTACTTTCTATGTCTCTTCAACTTGCCATCTTGGACCTTTTAATGGCTCAAGAAAGTTTAATCCTATTTTGCATTCGATTATTTGCATTCTTTTGTACATTCTGCAGATGACAAGAAGCTATTGATTTTTTTATTTGAAAATGGGTAGATTTATTAGTTTCAGCTAAAATTAAAAATATTTTTCTTATTACTGTTTAAAATAATTTACATCTTTGTTTACTTGATTGATTTTTTTAATAAGAAGACTGGCTACCTATTATTTTAGAAAAATCATTCTTATGAAACTGTGAAGAATTGATTGGGTGGAACAGTCAATTTGGTGGATAAGTTGGAGGTCCTTGGATTGGTAAGGTAAATAATATCCTGATTGAGGGCTGGGAATGTGGCTCTAGCTGTAGCGTGCTTGCCTGGCATGCGTGCGGCCCGGGTTCGATCCTCAGCACCACATACAAACAAAGATGTTGTGTCTGCTGACAACTAAAAAATAAATATTAAAAAAAAATAATATCCTGATTGAGAAAGAAGGAAACTATGATTTAACTTTCTTTAGGGAATTATTAAGTGTGTCTTAGGAAAAATTTAGGCAATACTTGGATATAAATGGTGGTTCATATTTCCTTGAGTAATGACTTGTCTTTATTAATTTTCTATCTTGACAAAAATTAATTAAAAAAATACTGTCCTGAAGATCTTAGCTATTATAGCAAAGGAAAGGAAATTGACAAAAGATAAATGAATTAAAAATATTATATCTTAGCATTTAATTTTTTATTTCCTAAAATAGCTTTAGAAAAGTCAGTTGAAAGACTGCTTTTGCAATCTCTGGAAATGACTGGATGGTTTTCTTATTGATTTTCAGTAGAATTTGAGAAAAGACATTTATAATAAACAGAAATTGTTATAGGTTCAATGACTTAAACAGTGGGTCGAACTGGAGAAAATATCAGTATGTTAACATCATTCCAGTAGATTCCTTTGCATGTGTGTTGAACTTGAGAGTGAATATATAGTAACAGGTACCAAATTCCTTACATTTTATCTAAGGCTGTTGCATTATTTTATTTCCTTGCTATTTGAAAGGAATTTGCCCCTAGAACTCTAAAGATTGAAAGTATTGTAAGGTTGTGATTTGACAGTTCTTGTTCTGATGTTGTTTAGTTATTTTCCTATAAACCTGGCAGAAACAAAATGAAACTGCTCTCCTTTCAATATGCTCAATTCAGCTGTCAGTGGAGAAGTATAAGAAGACTTTGCAAGGTTTTGACTCTTTAACAGGAAAAAGGAGTCAAGAGAAAGAATTTAAACACACACACACATGAAAATTAATACTTTGAATAAATAATCATATGATTATTTTTAGTCTTGTATGATAAATACTACCCATGTTTAGTAGATCTATAGAATTCATTGAGATCTCCTAATTTATTAGAGGAAAATGAAATTTAAAATAAACCCATCATCCTGAAGAGATTTTTGCTTCAACACTTTTGTTATTAACCCAACTTTGTGGGGCATGAATTGTTTGTCCAGTCACTATTCACAGAATATTTCAAATATTTGAGAAAAATAGAGAAATAATATAAAAATTTGCTTTTCACAGTAATTTTCCCAAAACAATTGAATCATTCACAGCTTATATTTCTTCTTCAGAATCACTTCAATTTGCACAATCTTATCCTTTCCTATGCAAATGTAAATTTTAAGTTCTTTTACCCCATACTCCAAAATCCAGTGTTTTACATATAAAGAATTGCTGCAGCAAACATCTTTGTTTATATTTACTCATATTCGTATGTAAGTATGTGTATAAATAGAAATATTTGTTAGGAATAAATTAACTTGGTCAAAATGTATGTGCTCTTTCAATATTGACAGTGCAATCTAAGGTGTAATTGTTCTCTCTCTTGTTTTGGGGAGGAAGCAGCCTCTAGTGCTGAGCAAAATGTCTTTACTCTTTGAGCCTGTTTCATGTACAGACTTTTGTCTTCTGCTTCTCTCTCCTCTCATTAGTTCGTCTCTGCTCTTTGTGATCACCATCTTAGTTCTCTCAGTTGACTGATACCACATTCCACTAGTACAGTGAATATTTGAGATGGGGTTGGTCTTTCTCATGTGGATCCATCTCCTTATTTTTTTTCTGAGTATTCTACCAGATCTTGCAAAACAGGTGAATTATGTTTTTAAAAGTTTATGAGTCACTTTTTAAATTGCATCACAAGATAGGAAGAAATAATCCATTTGATGTTTTCAGATTTGTCTCTGAGTTTTTGTTTCAGTAGTCTCTTAGTCCTAAGTTTCATTCACCATTTGTGAAAAATATTCCTAACCATAGGAAGAAACCCATTTTACCCGATCTGTTTCATCCCCCTGCCTTGCTCATGGCATTATTTCAAGTCTGACCAGTTATTTGTGAGGTTGCACCTCCTGGAGCTTATGCCTAGATGGGGCATGGTATTCACTGAGTACTGATTCTCAAGCTTGACAGAGGAGAATGGATGGGTTCATAGTCTTTAGTGATATAATACCTTCTTGCTAGAGTCTCCTTTTGATGCTTCATCCATGTAAAATATGAGAGTAGAAAGATAAATTGTAAAAGTATCAATTTAGAACTACTGTGATTTATGGATAGAAAGGCAGTAAAACAAATTAGGAAGGTGGCTTAAAAATAATTGCCACAGTCAAAGTATCAGATGAAAACAGAATGAATTAAGGTTGTGACAGTAGGAGGTAAGTATGAGTATGAAAAGTATGAAGAAAGATGAATTACAAGGACTTAGGGATAAATTATATCATGGAATACATAGGAAAAGAGTAAATCAAACTTTTCATTTGACACCTATAGCTCAAATAGCTATGTTAGTGTCAACTTACCCCCATCTTATTCAGAATTAAGTGCTTCTTAAAGGAATATTTAGAATTAATTCTTTAGAAATAAACATTTTCAGAAGATAGCCTTTTTTCCTTTGGGCTAAGTAAAAAGACTTTTTTTATTAAATGGTTGGGTAACATATGTGCCTTAGAAGTATTCTCTAGGCCAATTACAGCTTGTGATGCTCTGGGTAGTACACACCATCTGAAAGAGCAGCCAAGGACAAAGCAAGAGCTGAGGCTGACCTTCTCCAGCCAACCAAGCAGCATCCAATGATGTCAGTAACACTAGCCAAATTAGTCAGCAGTGTCTTGGAGTACACAGTACAAAACAAACAGCATGGAAGAAGAGCTCAAGGATCAGGAAGTGCCTGAGGGAGAAAATGGTGGGAATCCAAGTGCTGGGCAGGCAAAGACATATTTGCTATTTGAACATTACTCAATTAAAAGGTTAATTATACAATATCAGAAAATGTTTTCATAGCCTTTGGAGAGGCAGAGCTTCAAGATCTCCATGTACATGCAGATGTGCATGTTAAAAAATAAAGCAATCAAGACCAATACTGACTGGGTTCAGAGAGAAGATAGATCTATGTCTGACTTCATGTTTGTATCTAATTCTTTGAAATTGTCCTAATGTGGTGGGCTTAGGGAAACTCTCAACTGGGAAGATATAGGTGACTTCTAGGAGTCCTGTAAAGAGAAAATCACAATAGCATGAGTCATAGCTTATAAAATGTTTTAAGCAAATACAAAAAAAGAATAGAAGATTGAAGACTGTATTGATGGAAGACTTAGGCCCCACAACACAAGCTGAGAGCATCAATATAGGGAAGGCAAAGGTAGGTCATCACATAAAGACAGAACAGTGTCCTGTATACTTTGAATACACGGAATCTCAGTATTCAGTTCTAAAATTTCAAAGTTCTTGAACTGAAGTGGAAGTTAGCATTTGAATTTCAGAATGTTTGCTGAGCTTAGCACTAGGCTATTCTAGCTACACAGCAGCCAGAGGGCAAGCCAGTTCCATTCTGTACAGGGCAACTGTCCTGAGAATTGAATGCCAACTTCAGTTCAAGTGGGAATATAATATTATGAGAGGAAAACATTAAGACTCATTTTATAAAACATGTGCATAAAATATGCCTAAAATTTAATATTGGCTATTTCTTTGTAACTATTGAGTTGTGTGAGAGTTATTCAGTGAGCTTTTTTATCTTTCAATATCTAATTAAAATATGATTGTGGATGCATGCAGTTTTAGGGGAAATTTTTAAATGCATTTATTGAAAAGCTAATCAATTACTATGTTATTACAGTATGCAAGTTATTAAACCTAGTATAGTTTATCCAAGCTATGGAAATAAGTAAACATCTTGAGAACAAATTTAAAAATGTGTCCTACTTATTTACTTGTTATTATAAACTGGCTACTTGAGTCATATTTGAAAGCACTTATAATTCATTAAAATAGGGACTGAATAAAGTTTTGAAGAGGGTTGAGCAGATGTCAAGGCTCAGAAAATGATACCTCACAATATGATGGCTTTGTATGCCAAACACTTTAAAATAAAGAGATTGGGAGGATCTCAGAACAATAGCTCTCCCTTCTTTTTCCTGCTTCCTTTCTCCCCAAAGGAGTGTCATAGAAATCAGAATTCCTTTGGCCCCAATCATGTGATAGAAAATAGAAATTTTCTTCCCAAAAGCAAGTCTCTAAGCCTAGAAAGGACACTGTCTGACTTGCTTCTACTGAAGGAATGTCACAGAATTTTCCAGCCAGCCAGGTAATGTTCCACATCCAGAGGAAGGAGTACTGTACAGGGAGGCCAAGAAGAATCTGAACAGACGGACCTTGAAGAGTTTCTCTTGTCCCCATTAGGTCACATTCTTTTTGTCCGATCATATTGCTCTATAACTGTCCACTTCTTTTATCAATTGTGCAAAGGGAATGCTTTCAGTTTTTCCCCATTTAGAATGATATTGGACTTGAATTTAACATATGTAGTTTTTCAATGTAGAGTTATATTCCTACTATCCCTAGGTTTTTAAACATGAATGGATGTTGTATTTAGTCAAATGTTTTTCCTGCATCTGTTGAGATAATCATGTGATTCTTGTCTTTTTAGTTTATTGAAGTGATAAATCACATTTATTGATTTCCTTTTGTTGAACCAACCTTGCATCCCTGGGATAAAACCCACTTGATAGTTGGTGCACTATCTTTTAAATCTGTTTAGCAAACAAACAAACAAAAACCAGTTGTCCATGGTATTCAGATTTTCATTTTTTAAGGTTCCTATGTCACATAGAGCTTGAATTAAATAATAGTTATAGTTTTCTCTTTAACCTTTTGTTTTAGGTGTGGTAGTCCTGACCATTCTAAACTGTATTACCTTTTTTTCCATTCAGAATTACTGGGGAATAAAAGCTCAAAAAACTGCCATAAATGATCATAAAATAGACCAAGGGGGAAAAAAGAAAGGAAAATATTGTAGATTGGAGAGTTTTTTTTTTATTATTATGTTAGTGGAACATCAATTCAATAAGAAATAAACATATTTTTGGTACTAAACTCTATGCAGAAGTTATTTTGTACCTATCACAAAACAATATTAACATTAGAAAATAAAATTTACATAAATTTTTCACAGCATTAATATGTGGTCTTCTCCTGTCCATTCTAAGGGTAGCTTTGCATCTGAGCCAAGAAGCTAATGTTGAATTTTTGCACTATGAAGGCATTTCTCTGAAAAGCTAAACAAATAGGGACTAGGTAATTTTCCAAAAACTGTTATGACATAAAATAGAACTTACAGCAATGTTTTTCCAATTGAAGGTAGCAACCTGGTAAGAGGTAATGAAATTAATTTAGTGAGTCAAATATAATTTAAAAATTAGAGTAGAATAGAAAATATTATAGGCTCTTATTTTTTGTTTGATATACATGTACATATGTGGTATTCAATATGTATATGTGATGAGTAATAAAGTAAAATATATATCTGCAAGTTAAGGTATAAAAATTTGAGCATCACTCAAAATATCCACTGATCAATTTTTTCATAGATTCCATTCTCCAACAGACCAAATATTTAATTATGTTCATTAGTTGTGACTTGATAAAACAGCTAAGAAATATTTGTTTACCTGCTTAACAGTGTAATAAACAAGTAGGTCAATGCTTCTAGGTTATTAATTCTTTTGAGGCTCATAAGCTGAAGAAAAGTATTAACTTTTTACTCTTTGAAATTTGAGGTGCCTTAGAAATATGGTGTAAACTTTTGAAAAAAATACTGCTTTAATGTTCATTTTTAAAGGTCAGATTGCTGCATAAATAAGATTGAAATGTAAACACTGATAAAATTCATACATGAATGACTTAAAAACTTTGGAAGCACAACAGTAATTTTCACCACAAGAAAATTAGTGACCTAGATTTTTTTTTAGATCTAATTTCAATTGTAAACACATTCACAGTAACTTTTCTGTCTGATAATTGTTGGCATTTCAAAGCAATCATGTATGCTTGCCAATGTTTTGCTATTACAAACACATCTTTTTTTAAAAATAGTTTTATTCATTAGAACAGTATTTTCTTCAAAGATAAATAGGCATTAGCATAGTATACTCTTTAGACTTGTGATATGTTTTGTTATATTGCAAGGCAAATGCACTTATTTTATGGTTGAATAAGCCCATTAATTAAAATTGCCTTATAAATCCTCCAACCCCATACTGCAGAAAACAGAGCATCTGTCTTATTTGGAAACAAGAAACCACCCTCTGAAATATGTATTGCTGTCTAGCTTTCTCAATTGGGAAAAATGGTTTTCTCCCTCCTATGACCTCACTTCAAGCAATTTGAATTAAAAGATAAGAATGTCAATATTTAAAATCGGATTTTGTTCCTCCAGCTTCCAATAGACTCCTTATGATAGTGATTACCACTGAGTGTTGGGATGAGGTGTTTACTAGCCAAAAATATTTAAATGAAATAAATTATGACTTTATAGTGAGAGCTCTTGGCAAGGTTGTTACTCAAGTGAAAATGAAGAATTTGGAATCTTAATGAAATTTAAGAATTGTGATTTAATATGCAAATCATCCTTTAAGAAATATATCAAGTGTTATTTAGAAATCAATTTTAATTTCCCAGTCCATATCAGAGAAAGTAAGTACATTATGGTTTCACAAAAAGGAGTGAAATTTCCTTGTGATAGATGTTCTAAGATTGGAACAAATTAAATGTTACAGAACCTTATAGCTTGACAAGACTTCAGAGGTGTTTAGACAGTGTTCCTTAAACTGTGGCTGCACATTGGAATCCCATGAAAAGACAAAATGCAGATGCCTGGGCTCCACCTACAGAAAGTCAATTCCCAAGGTGGGGCTGGGAATTGGTATTTTTGTTTATAAAGCTTTCTAGGTGATGCTAAAGGGCAACTTGGAAGAGTAAGGTAGGGATTCCCAAACCTAAGTCAGTAAACCGGTACCTGTTCAAGAGCAAGTTTCGACTGTTTACTACAAAATGAGAGAAATAATGATGGTAGAATGATTTTTTTTATTACACAAAACTAATTTGATTTCTATTTTGGATGTGATTGGTTTTTTTTGTTTTGTTTTGTTTTGTTTTTTTTAGAAGTTATAGGAGGTAGTGGATTACACATATGTGTTTCTGTTTTTGGTTTCCTGTGTTCTTATTTCTCCTTGTTATACAATATAAAAATGACAGGTATACCTATTTAAATCTTCCCAAATCTTTTTTCTCCCCTTTTGAGGACAAAGTCTGTGAGTTCCAGAATATTTAGAATCATTACTAGTATTGAAATTCACAATTTTATTCATGGCCAATCTGGTGCCCAGTGATTTTAAGTACCCTCTTAGGGTGTCATATCCAGTTAAGCTACAGTAGAACCCAGTTCCCCAGGCTGCTCCTTCAGCTATTCAGGATGACCTTTATTAGATCACTTGATTCCCTCTCATTTTTAAAACCAACAATTGTTTTTTTAAAGTCTTATTCATCTTATAGTTGAGATAGACACCAAAGAAGTCTTTCACAACAACATACTTAGTGATTTCAGTAGAAATTCTAGTAAGTTTGCCTCAAAGGCAGGTCTGTCTGATTTTTGTTTTCAAACTAAAGTGGCCTATTACTTTAAGATTAAAATGGATGAGCAGTCAGAAATCAACTGACGACACAACTGAGGTCTAATAGTAACATGGACTTTCCAGATAAAGTCAGGGCTGCTTTAGCCTTGTTCTCAAGACCTTTCTCTCCTTCCTCCTATCCTTCCTCCACAAGCAGCTCTCCTGCCATCAGCTTTATAATCCTGTCCTAGCCAGACATGGTGGTGCACATCTGTCATCCCAGCAGCTCTGGAGGCTGAGGCAGAAGGATCCCAAGTTCAGAGCCACCCCCCAGTCTCAGCAACTTAGTGAGGCCCTTTGCAACTTAGTGAGACTTTTGTCTCAAAAAATAAAATGGTTGGGGAATGTGGCTTAGTGGTTAACTTCTCTGGGTTCAATCCTGGTGCCCCCACCCCCCCAAAAACAAACAAACAAACAAACAAAAAAAAAAACCATACAACACACACACATACACACACACACACATACACACACATTCCTGTCATAGAGCCTTAAAGGCTGCTTTTGCTAAAAAGTATTGCCTGGTCTGCAGTTGGCTACTTTGCTACCTTAAACTTTGGGTCATATTCCTACTCAGCTTTGCACATAGACATGTTAATCATTTATGCAGTGTCATGTGTAAAAACTGGTAATAAAAGACTGATTGGTCCTAAATTTACCTAAGGTCTCTCATCCCCTTTCAAGACACCACCTTCAATCTCCCTTCTTAGGTGAAGACACCAAGATAAGAGTAAGTTATTTTCAAGATTCTAGTAATGGCAAGCTTTGTAAGCAAATCATACCATCACAGAAAGTTAGGTTACCCTCTAGGTGGTAGTAATTATCCCATGACAGGAAAGGAGCAATTGCCCCTGTAAAGGACACAAGGCTGTCCCCCCATGTGGGAGCAGTCACCTCAGGATGGGAACAAAGTTGTGCCCTCAGTGATTATGGTTCCCTGGGAGCTAGCAGGGCCTTGCATCAGACCTGAGATAATGATCAACCCAACCACGGTTTAACCAAAATGCTTGGCTTGTGTGCATCTTGCCCCCACTTTAGTCTTTCCCCTATATGATCTTGGAGCTCTTGTCAGTGCCCTGAAGACAGGGCTTAGGAGGCTAATGCCTCTGTTTCTTCCAAATATGGCCATACTGAAGAGATTTCTGTCCAACTTCACTACCACACATGTCTCTGATTGGACTCTTGAGGCACTTGGTGGCTGAGTCTGGTTTTTTGGGCCCCCAGAGTGGCTGCTTTGCTACCCTGAACTTTGGGTCCTCTGGTGTAGGACCTTTATCACATTCTGAATTGCCCTCAACCAGTTTGTTCTTTCTGTCTAAAATACTTTCAGTTTCTTTATCCTCTCACCTTTTCTGCCATTTTTTTTAATCAATCACAATGACCATACTACCAAAAGTGCTATACAGATTTAACGTAATTCCTATTAAAATCTCAATGACATTCTTAATAGAACTAGAAAAATCAATCATGAAATTTATTTGGAAAAATAAGAGACCCAGAACAGCCAAAGCAATCCTTAGCAAGAAGAGTGAAGCAGCAGGCATCCCATTCCAGACCTTAAACTATACTACAGAGACATAGTAACAAAAATGGTTTTGGCACCAAAACAGACACATAGACCAAGCATATAGGAGAGAAGACAAAGAGACAAACCCACATAAATATAGTTATCTCAAACTAGACAAAGATGCCAAAAACATTCATTAGAGAAAAGATAACCTCTTCAACAAATGGTGTTGGGAAAACTAGAAACACATATGTAGCAAAATGAAATTAAACCCCTATCTCTCACCCTGCACAAAAATCAACTCAAAGTAGATCAACAACTTAGGCACTAGAAAAGAGGAAAAAGTAGGCACAAATCTTTAGCATGTCAGCTTAGGACTGACTTCCTTAATAAGACTCCTAAAGCAGAAGTAAAATCAAGAATCAATAAATTGGATAGATTCAAACTAAAAAGCTCCTTTTCAGGAAAGGAAACAATATTATGGACTTATTTCTAATTAATCCTGTGACAGAAAGCATTCTCTTGACTGTCAGCATCAAGTGCCTCTTCAAAATGCTTCTATAAGGACCTCTATATTAACATTTAACCCTGTGTATTGCAATTCACCTGTTTCTCAGTTGAACTGGAAACTTTGAAGTCTGAAAGCAGTTGCAACTGGTAGTACTTTATCCTTAGTGTCTAGCCAGTGTGTTGCTACTGACCTTTTCCATTTGGCAAATATTCCCGTATCAGTTAATAAGAGCAGTGAGGAGCTCCTCAGAATGTACAGAAATAAAAGCTACCAATCTGTACTGACTTTGTATACGTATTCTCTCCATCCCATGGAGTTTCATTCTCTGGAATTTTCCCCTCTTCCCTCCACTCCAGCTGTTTAAATCCAACCCATGTATAAAGTTTTACTTCCTCTGTGAATTTATCTCCTCTTAGGTATTTTGTGTTAAATATCTCCTTTCAACTCCAAAAACATTGAACTCTCCTGGATGCATTGCCAACATAATATCGAATACTTGTTTTGCCATTTAACTGATAAGTGGTTTTGTTCTTGTCAATGTGTTCACTGTTTCTGGAATTATGCTTCCTATGGAGACTCTGATGAAAACTCTGAATTTTCTCCCCGGGTTGAGGGGGGAATCATTTAGTGACATGGAAGCTATTTATGAACCCCTGAAGTTCATCCATGAACTGAGAAGGCCTGGAAGCCCCGAACTAGAATAAAATACTCTTGGGGATTGGAGAATGTATTACTAGCTGATCCCATTCAAAGCCTTACAAAAACACTTAATGATACTTGAGGAGTTGATTAAATGAATTCTTTATGTATTGGAGGGTGTATGATCATTACATGGAATTTTAATGCAAAGAAACCAGTATTCTGTGTTGTAAGAAACCATGTAATCGTCTTTAAATAACTCATAAATTTGACAATTATTCACTTTTACATAATTATCTTGAGGGTTACCTATGTTCCTAGGAACTCTGTTAAGTACTGGGAATACTGGAAGAATAAAAAGAAGATCTCAGCCCTTGAAGAATTTCTAATGGAAAAGGCTGATACTAAAAAGTAATTTTAATTAAGATAAATTCCAGTGAAAGAAAGAAAGAAAACTAGAGAAAATTACAACTGTAGAGAAAACCATAAGGGCATATTGGTGTGGAATCACCCTGGAATTTTCTAACCAATAGAATTAGAAAATAATTTTCAAAAGGCAGACAGAAAGCAGAAGGAAGTAAATAGTCCTACTGTGGTTTGTTTACCCTCTGATTTGCCAGTTAATTTAGCAGGTGTCCCAGCTGTATTTCTGGTTTGAATCTAATTATTCTGAGAATGTCATCATTTTCAGCAAAATAATTTCATTTCTTTATACACTGAGCAACTAATGAAGCTTTGTATTCCCATATTCTAAGTGTTACAAATTGATTTCAGTAATGGTTATGGTTCTTTTGTTGTAAGCAACATAAATTGTCTGTCACTAACTTAAAAAAAAAAAACACAATCAAACAAAAAAACATAGAGAACACTTGTTGGAATATTTCAGTAAATATTTACCTAAAATAAATCGAAGAGGAATTTCTAGCCTAGCTCTCTGATTGTTAAAAGTTAACACAGAAGCTTGTGGACAGAAGATATGGACAGGAGTTGGCAGTTAGAGGAGGTGAAAGCTGGAGGTGAATGGGAATAGAGAAAGTTCCTAGTGGGAAGAAAGGACAGTAAAAGCATTCTGTTGCCTGGAGGGTTGAATCTAGCTGGTGAATGATGCTTGCCTGGAGGAATACCAAGCCCTGAGCTGCTTCAAGCCAGCAGTGCTTGGGCCTATTTGAAACTCTATTTAAGAATGTATTGTTGAAGGGAAAATTTAGTCTTATTGTTAATTTATTCATTTAGCTAACCTTCAAAATTTATGGAACATATGGTGAAAATATATTTCTATAGAAATGAGGCAAAATTATTTTTAAAAAAAAAACAGAAGTCCTACATTGAGCTATGATTTTATAATTCCATTTGAAGAGAATAAGAATAGTCTATTAAAGTTTCACATACACAGACACAGAGTCTCTGGATTTTCTGAAGTCTTCTCAACAACTGAATACAGATTTCTTCTGAAATAAACATATGCTCTAGCTCAATTGATCCATGTGGAGAAGCAGAGAGCCTGAAACATTGTCTCTAAGGACAGAAAAATATCATATGATATTTAGGCAAAGTGGAAAAATTATGGTCCTATAACACTTTCTAATATTTCATCTCAAAAGAGGTTAGAAATCCTAACATTATTTTCACTTAATGCTTTAGTGACTGGAAGCTAAAGTAAATCCACTTTGTGTGCTGATTTGCAGTGGTAAAACTATATCCTAAGGCCATTTATAATTTCCTATTTACAAAGTTCCTAATGGAATTAAATACAAACAGCTAAATATATAAAGTGCTATGAAGAATTGCTGTTCATATTCTTAAAAACTTATTAACAGAGTGTTGAGTTTATTAACACTGATATGTTTATGGAATCTAAATAGAATGAACCCTGCAACTATTTGTAATGTACCATTGAAGAAACAGTCATATGAGTAAACAGAAAAGAACAAAATTATATTTGATTTAGGACTTCTTTTGGATGAATTTAATGCAGTCTAAAACACCAGGTGGTTTTAATCTAATATTTTAAATGGATGACTTTTTTGTTATATCAAGAGCCAGAGAATCTTTCTTAACCTACATTTTAATAATGTGCCCATTAGGAGAATGTAACAAAAAACATGGAGAATGATAATCTTCAAGATGGAACTTGCTCTCTTCAGTTTGAAATTACAATATAAAGCCAGTAAAATTACTACATTTTAATCTTCCTGAACCTCTCAACACCTATGATCTTTTCCTTCTCCTCCTATTTTACAGAGGAATTAGAGTAATCAGACTGGAACTGCTTCCATATCGCTGGACAACAACATCTGTGTTCACATCTTGGCCACCCTTTCCCTCATCCTTCTACAGGAAAGCAAGAGTTCACCCAGATTTCCTTCCCCTGTATTTTCCAGTTATTTTTACAAAATCTGTTGGTTTCAGCTCTCTCTTTCCAGATGTCTCCCTTTGGCACTTTACAATCCTCAAATCTCTCCTTCCTGTTCAACTCATCCTGTCACCTTTCTATAATCAATGTACCTCTCTAAGTCCCTCCTCATCCCACTGCGGTCTCCTTTCCTCTGCCATTAAACATATCTCATCTGGCTAAGGTCAGCTCTGACATCAAGGGCCCTAATGCAATGAATAATATTTTAGTCTTTTTCTTAGCTGACCTTTCATAAGCATTTAACAGCATTGGCCCTTCTTCCAGAGTTATGATTTTTACTAGACTTTCATGATGATTATCTTTTCATTTTACTCCATTTTCTTTGCCTACAAATTTTCAGTTCCTTTCCTGCCTCACCTTCCTTTTCCAGTCTCTAAGTGTTGAGATTTTTGAAATATTGGGTTAGCCTCACTCTAAAGCTTCTTCCTCGGGGATCTTATATCATGCATATATAATAAGCCCTTATTTTATATCAGATTCTCAGATCTTTCCTTATTTAAACCTTGCACTTGCATGTTTAACTGCCCGCATAGGTTCTTTTGAACTACCACTAACTGAAATTACCAAAATCTAATGAAATTTGTTTTTTTTTTTTCCTTGAGAAAGAGAAAACCAGCCTTGGCACCTATGATCTGGTCTGACAATTACAGCTTGTTTGATGTCCAGACATGGAACATAATCCCCCAAATTATGGTGCCTTGGTATGTGGAATACTTTGAACCAAAGGAAATTGAAAAGATATCAGAAGCAAGTTCCTTCTTTCTCCAAATTGTCTTTCTTCCCAGAGTGGGTCACAGCAACTAAAGTTCCTCTTCACCAAAGCAAGTCATAAAACCAAGAAATATTACTCTAAACCTTTCCACACCTTTCTCTATAGGAACTGGCCACAAAGAAGTCCTCTGACCTATCTTGTCTAGTAGTAGGTCATAGGATCCTCATTCCAGAAGGATCCTACCCTAACCCCAGGAGGAAAGGCCAAGAAAAATGAACCAACAGGCCTGGCTGGGCTTCCCTTTGGAACTCTTACCATGAAGTCAAATATTTTGTCCAGTCATAATTTTAAGCTGCTGTTGATTTGTTGTTGAATCTAATCATAAAAACAAATTATTTTCTCAGGGTCTTTGGGTCCTTGTTTTTGAAGTCCTCTGTATTATGTGGAAGTATAATTAAACAAATGTGAATGTTTTCTTCTTTTAGTCTGTCTTTGTCAGTTTTATTTCAGACCTTGCCAGGACCCCTAGGAAGGCTGAGGAACTTCTGCCCTCCACATTGCAGTGTTCTTAGCAGTTAGTTGGCCTGTTGCTCACAGTCAGGCCAAGTTCTCTTGTTGGACATAAAAAATGTTGCAGAACTCTAACATAGACATCACTCTGAGGCTATGAAGAAGTGAGACAAAACAATTTATATTATTTTCTACACACAACCTCCAACAAGGTTCTTGTTAACTCATGAAATACCTCCTCCCCCAGCAAATATAAGTGACCATTGCCTCTTTACCAATGAGGACTTTAGCCTCATTCTAGTCTGCTCTTCCTATATACAAGATTTATTGAGCTACACTGTCTTATAATTGTCCCCACTTTATGACAATACACAATCTGAAGGGAAACCCCTCTGTCTTTCATCCCCAAAATGAACCAACCAAAGCCAATTCTGACTATTGGTCCTTTCTAATGCCCTCTTACTGAGATGTCCCAATATTCTCTGTGGTGTGTGTGCATTGTCCCTCACTGCAGTAAATAATAAGCAAATGTTGTTCTTCTAGAGATATTTTGCTGGGGTCATGCATTCCTTTTCCAGAGAACTTATACCAATAACAAAAAATATGTAAACAGATGTTTTAAAATACAAGATTCTTGGGGGCAGAGACATATTGGTCTTACTCATTGCTATATTTCTGGGGCTCCACACTGCATCTTGCATATAGCAGAGTACTTGTGTTCTCTTAGTTATGTCTCCTTTTATACTTAAGGACTCTACTACTCATTAAGCATAAAATACCCTTACAAGCCAATATTATAAAATACGTTGGTGTTTTGTTTTTATGTACTTTATTGATTTAGTGTATCAGTCTTCTGTCCCCAACTAGATGTCAGGTTTGCAAGAGCAAGAACTGCTTCTTAGCCTATTTATTTGTACAAGGTACTTACCAATTCTAACTCAAACATGTACACAACAGACGACCATTGGTTAGATGTCCCTTGGAACGGATGTAGTTATTAAAAACTATTTTGTATCAATAATTTAGTTAATTTCAGTTTTTAAATTAGCCTTGTAAGGAATCCACAAGATATTTTACAAAAAATCTAAGCAATGCAAGTTCATTTTAGCTATGAACCAGAATGTACCCAGTGACATTTTGGTAGGAAGCTATTCCTAATGTAAATGAACAGACTGGATAGTCTCTATATCTTATAGAGACACTCCTTGCTAAGAAACCAATTTTTTTTATTAAGAAATTATTGCTTTATACTTCAAAGGTAACCTTTGGGTTAAATTTGACCTTTATAATCTAGTTCCATGTGATTCAGAAATATTATAAGTATAGTTTAAAATTGATATGCCTTAAGCTTTTTGTTACATAATTTACATTTTTTTCGATTAAAAAAGAATCTGAGATTTTTCCACACATATATGACATTTATTATTAGTTATCCCCACAAGAGTGGGAGAAAAGGTAAAGAGACCCTGCACACTTTCATGGGAAGATTTCCCTTCACATGTTCATGTCCTATTCATTTCTCCCCTGATCTTTAGAGCAACACACATAGCAGGTAACCACAGCATTTTCTCCTGGATGGTCCTACATAAGGACACTTCTGGTGCTACAAATAGAACACTCTCCTCATTGTTTTCCCCAGGTGTGTTACTCTTTCCCTTTTGCTTATCATATAAATATCCTGCTTATTTTTATTTATGATATGGCCATATTTTCCTTAAAACTTACATGTTACTGATTATTTTTCCTTGCAAATGTCTCTAGAATCTCCCCTTTTCTTTCATGTGGAGAGTGGTGACAGTGACTGGGAGATCAGTGTTTGAGACTGGGGTCCCTGGTGACTTCATGGTTGTGGCATACTTGGTAACTGGGAAAGTTTCTGTGCAAAGGCATAGGATGCCTGGTTGCTATGGAGATGTCCTCCATGCTAAAGTCTTATCAGCTTTGACCTTATTCTCAGGCATGGCAGCTCCTGGGCATAAGGAACTTTCTTGCTTAGATAACCACAATGTTTCACCAGTTCTGCTCCTGAATCTGCCACAAATTAGTAAATTTAAACAATGGACTTTCATGAGAGCTGCACAATGTTCCTAACATTGCAACTGTAGAATGTAACTAAGGAAATAACTGCATACTGATGCTAACTCTGTAACATTCATGAATAAAAAGAATAATGCTTGCATAGTCTTTAACCTGATTTAGAGACATTGCTGGTATAATTCTTTAGACCTGCTTCTCCATCAGAGAGCAACACTCCACCTGACCCCAGTTGTTTTATTTTCAAGATATGAGTGTGTTGACTATTTTCTCTAATCTCCCATCACCCCTCTCTGGAACCTGTTAGTTTGGCTGCACTTGTCACAGCACTTTGACTTTCCAATCTTCTTTCCATGATCCACCATCCCAGCTTGGAAATTGCAGCAGTCCCCTACTATGTTCTTGCTTATAAATTCATTCTACCACTGAAAGGAGATTTCTTCACAGATGGTCCTCCAGCTCCATTAGACTATTTTCAGCTCCTTCAATGGTCTTGCCAAGTCACACATTCCTGTCCTTATGCATTTCAATACTTCTATTTGGCTGCCCTTCCCCCCAATTTTTTTAAAGTAGTAAACTAATATCCATTTTCTAGCCTTTCTTCAATAAATGATCTAAGTGATTACATTCCATTCTGAGCATAATTTGCATTTTTTCCTTCATTAGATCATAATGATTTATTTCTTTGTGAATTTCTTACAAGAATAGAAGCTACCTAAAGCTGGGTATATGAATAGATGAACAGATCTTTGTGTCCCAGAACCAACCATAGTGCCTAACAAAAAGAAATTAGGCAAGTAATGTGTTAAATGAATGAATGAATCCTGATCTGCAAATTTGCAAGAGAAATCCAGGTTGTCCAGTTTTAGTTTAGACATTTAATATTTTATATCTCCATCTGAAATATGGAATCACTCAGATTGAGCAATGAAGCTAAGGAGATGATCTCTTCATTTCTTCTTTCCTTTTCACTGTCTCCTCATCTCTACCTTTTTTTTTAATTCCTTCTATCTGCACATTTTATTAAGCACCTATTATGCTTAAGGCGTTAATGATACTGGTGATTTTTCTAAACTAACTTTTATTATTTTAGTTCTAAAACTACTGAAACTACAGATCTGTAAAAACCAGGGAAATGGCATGAATTTTATGAGTACTAATAATAGTAGGGCTGTCTTAGCTTTCTATCATTGTAACAAAATAGCTGAGATAATGAACTTATAAAGAGGAAATGTTTATTTGGGCTCATGGTTTCAGTCCATGGTTTCTTGGCACCCCCCTTGCCTTTGGGTCTGGGCAAGGTGACATACCATGGCAGAAGCAACCTGTACATCCCATGACAGCCTGGAAACAGAAAGGAAGAACTGGAGTAGCCACATCTCCTTCAAGGTCATATCTTCAATGACCTAATTTCTCTAGGGCCCCATACTGTAAATATTTCATTTACAAAAACAGAAGCTGCTTGTAATGGTGCTAAGGTTCAAGGACCAAGCTTTTAACATATGCGACTTTGGGGGACATTTCAGGTCCAAATTATAGCAAGGGCATAAATTTTAATCACTGTCCTCCCAAACCACAAGATATGTTCTTATATCTCTGATGCACTTCTTGGAAAATTTGGAGTGTATAATTTGTAAAATTTTACATAAAGTAAACACTAAGTTACTTTGCAGTCACAGGGCTTATAAAACCTTGAAAAATCATTAAGTAAATGTTTAATAGATGAATCAAACATATTCCCTTCTCTGCAGAGAGGAATATATTTACAGAGGTTAATCAATCTACCTTATAAACATCTGCAAAAAGATCTTCCCAAATTTTAATAATAGTTTGAAATATTTTGTAACTCTTGTAGTGTGTACTTTTTTCGAGGTAAATATATTTGGGTGAATAAACTCTTTTCTCCTTTTTATTGTAAGAATTTACTTTTTATTAGAATAATAATCCTTTACACATATTTTTAAAGGTGGCACTTATTTTCCTTTATTTTTGTGTCCTCCTCTTGAGCATGTAGGCTTCTCTAAGAACAAATAAATCACTTTGACATAAACTTTTATTGATCTAATTTTGTTTAGTAATATATCTCTGTGTCTCTTAAATTTCTCCATATATCAAAAATCTTACAGTACTGGAATTTAAGATTTGAATAACTAGTTTGCATTGTGGTATTGCACGGAGTGTCACTGTGCAATATGTTGATATTATAGTAAAAATTTCAATTGTAGGCACAGAAAGACCACACACAGATGCACACATTTATAGAATCACAGTGGTCTTATTAATATGGTCTTACAAGTATAAGCTATATATGACTAAGTGGCAACTGTATATAAAGTGCTGTTTAGAGTTGCAACAAAGTTGAGTCTGAGAAATAATAAGAGAAAATAATAGGTTTACAGAAAGCATTCACTGGACTTCTTGAATATGAGGTATGGTGTCTCTCATTAATTGTGGAAATTTCTCTGCTATTGTTAATTAATTTAAATACTTTTTGCAACCTACTCCCATTTCAGAGATTTCAATTACTCATAGGTTAGACTGATTAACATTATCTTTTTGCTCTTGCATATTCTGTTCTTATGGTTGGCTATTTATTTGTCTTTTTCTTTTTTAGTATGTCTCTGCTGGATAATTATGGTTGACTTTTTTTTCCAGTTCTTGGATTCTTTGCTGTATTGAATACACTGATATACTATCAAAGGTAATTTTCATCTTTTTTACTTTTCTTCCTTAGTATTTTTAGATTCTTTATTTGAATGTTTGTTTTTTTTATATCTGAAATGACTTACCATATTTTCTACCTCATTCATTAGAACCTTTTATATATTAATTATAGTAATTTCAGATTCATAGCCTAATAGCATCCAAATATGTTTCCCATATGAGCTCGGTTATGGTCAGAGCTTTGTATCTTTTGAATGTATTTATTATATTTTCATATGCCTTTTTCTCCTTGAAAACAGAACCTCTTATGGGGAACAGTAAGTACCAAGACAAATATACTTTTATTGTGGTAAAAACATGAAACATAAAATTGTACATTTTCATCCTTTTCAAAATGTACAGTTCAGGAAATGATAAGCATGTTCAGATTGTACAACAATTACCAACATTCTCCTCTAGAACTTTTTCATCAACTTAATCTGAAACTCTGTGCCTATTACACAATAACTCCCTTCCTTCCTCTTTCCCTATTCCCTGGTAAATTATACACTACTTTCTGTTTCTATTAATTTGCCTAGCCTAGATACCTTATGCATGTAGAGTGAACCATTTGTATTTTGGTGCCTGTTTCACTTAGCTGATTTTCAAGGTTCATCTATGATGTAACATTTATCAGAATTTTCTTCCTATTTAAATTGTTAAATGATATCCCATTGCACATATATACCACATTTTGTTTATCCATTCATGTTTTATGGAAATGTGAGTTGGTTTTATGCCTGGTGATGATTCCTGTGTCTCTCCTAGGAATTTAATATGGCGTTTGCTTTAACTAAGTCAAATATAGAACTGGGTTGAGTTTTGTTGTCACCATTTACCTTCACTGTGCCACAGGATTCACATTCCTCAGGTTTTCTAGAAGTCTTTTTTTTAAATAACTGCTTTTCTTTGATTGGAGTCTGCCCTTTGTACCAGGGGAGGTAGGGGCTTGGAGTTTTCTGACACTCTGAGTAAGCCTCAATCCCAGAGAAACTTTCTACCTGCCCATGGGTCTTGGAAGTGTGGTTTCACAAGGACCCCTGAGCCCCTTGCAGTGCTCAGCCCAGCCTATTATTTTCTGTTCCCTTCCCCCAGCTGTGATGGCTTCCTCCTGTAATTTTTGTTAGCATTTTCTCTGTAGATTTAGAATTTTGTTCTGAAGAGAAGAAAGGGGAGATGGCTGGACAGCTTTTGGCAAAGCTGCTGTTTCACTCTCCCAGCCAGCATCAAATGGAAAACTCCATCTCAGCATTCTCATGGGAAGTGGGTAGTAGAGACTTATAGAAGATTTCCTGCAGCTGTATCAGTATTCTCACTGAGTCAAAACAAAGTGATCTACTAAGAATAGATATGGGGTAAAGTAGGAAAAAAAAGTTTGAGGAAAAGGGAGTGAGTATGAAAGAGTTTTCTAGGAAAATGAGATTAAATAGACATGGGATATATGATACAGTTGCTGGGGAGCATTATTAGCCCCCTTTAGACTTGTAGTTATAAATTCACTTGGAGACAGGTTACCACATCAAAGCGTTTCTTTTTTCTCCATTCATAACTCTCCAAACTTCTGTTAACTATAACTAACTTTTTAAGTTGTAATGATGATAGTTTTCATTTATACAATTTCTATTTGGCTCTTTGCTAAATCTACTTTTTGAAAAATTCTATGGCTTGAAGGAGAACTTATAATCAACAAATCCTAAATCTATGAGGTATGGCTCTCTGGAGAATGACAGTAAGGAATGACTCTCTGGAGTAGAGAATGGGAATACTTTGTTATTAAATGCACTTCACACTGTGAGGAAAGCCACTAAACCTCATTCACAATCCCTCTATTTTTTTGGGGAAAGAATGTACATCCAGTGAAGGATGGAAGAATTTAGGGAGTGATACAGGATATACAGATATATCACTGTGCATTCTTTGCTTCTTCTGGTTACTTATGCACTCATAAAGCTTTTAACTAGGTAAGATCACTGATTTGATGAATTGGATTTGACAGTTCGTTCCTGTGCGTCACCTCACCTTTATAAGTTCATTTATTTTATAAATTTTCAAACACATATATTGCAGATTCTTTCATACTGGTTTTGATGTTATAGAGCTATAATGCTGCTGATTTTTGTTGTAGGGATGATTTTCTGAAGTACCATGTAATTTTTCTGTATGCAAATTAAATAAATCATAGTAAGTATGGAATGATATGATGTTTATGGATTTCTTAGATAGTACAGCAAAAGTATGATTTATTAAAGAAAACAAATTTGATTCATCAAAATTAAAACTTTTGTGCTTCAAAAGATACCATGATGAAAAAAAAAGATAAGCCCCACATTGCAGAAAACATTTGCAAATTATATATCTAATAAAGGACATGGATACAGATATAAAAGAAGACAAAATGGACAACAGATCTGAGGGGAACTTAATTTAAAAAATATATGAATGGCTAATAAACAAAACTATTACATAGTTAGTCATATAGAAATGCAAATTAAGATCATAATGAGCTACCACTAAACACCCACCAGAATGGCATCTAGACAATACTCAGGATTGGCAAGGATGTGAAGAAATTGGAATACTCATAAAATTATTGAAAAAATGCAAAATTATGCAGTCACTTTGGAAAATGATTTGGCAATTTGGCAATTTCTTATGAAGATAAATGACTATCTGATGCAATAGTTCACTCCCAGGAATATACAGAAGAGGTACAAAAACATATGTCCTCATAAATACTTATGTAGAATTGTGTACAGAATTATCTTTTATAATATTCCCAAACTAGGAGCAATCCAAGTGTCCATCGAGGGGAGAATGGATAAATACAATGTTATATATTTATATAGTGGATTACTGTTTGTTGATGAAACAGAACAAGCTACTGATATTTGCTGAATCATTATGCTAAGTGAAAGAAGACAAATGCTTATGGCTGCATAATGAATGATTCCATTAGTCTGAGGTATTCAGAAAAGACCAATTGGCAAAAAGCAAATCAATGATTGCCTTGATCTTTGGGCAGGAATATGGATTGCAAATGGCACAAGGGCACTTTTTGAGGTGATGGAAAACATTCTAAAAACAAATTGTACTGATCATTGCTGTTACAGTTTGGATATGTCACCCCAAAACTCCTATTAATGCAGAAATATTTGGAAATGAAATGATTAGTTTATGAGCACTATAGCCTACTAAGTCCATCCTAGTTTGAATGGAATGAATGGGTGGTATCTGTAGGTAGATTGGGCATGGCTGGAAGAGGTGGTCACTAGGGCATGCCCTGGAAATGTGAATCTTCCTTGTGGTCCCTTCTCCTCTTCCTCTCTGTTTCTTGACCCTACTGTCAACTTAGCAGCTTTCTTCTGCTGGTCCCTTCCCCAATAATGTGCCACCTCACCTTGGTCCCAGAGCAACAAGTTGGTCATCTATGGACTGATACCTCTGAAATTGTGAGCCCAGATAAACTCTCCCTTCTCTAAGTTTTTCTTGTCTGGTATTTTGGTTACAGTGATTAAAAAAAAAAAAAAGCTAGCTAAAACAATTTCTCAGCTCAATACATTTTCTAAAAGTCATTGAATTGTATACTTCCAGTGGAAAATTTTGTGGTATATAAATTATATTTCAATAAAGCTGCTGAAAAGTAAAAAAAAAAAAAAAGTTTATAACGTCATGGACAGATGAGCAAAATCATATGGTACTATATAATACTAACATAAAATATGTAACAATATTGTTTCACTAAAAAAATACTAAAAGCAATGGTTCTTTGAGAATCCAAATTTGTAGATATGCTCCTCAGATTACATAGGATAAACTATATTATTTTTTGTATCGTATCCAGAAGTTTAAAATCAAAGTGATAGATTCACATTTGCTAAAATTAGATTGAATTATGGACAGAAGAAGGGGGTGCGATGTCCCTTACAAAAGTTAACTATCTAGAAATTCTTTGTGTTATAAGGTGAACTATTTCCCAATCAGCCTTTTTTTTTGTAATGATCAATTAGCTAAGTATTTACTGTTTAATATGGAATGATAAGTAGCATTTTTATTATGCTCTGTAAGTGATAAGGGTATATTTTATTGCAGAAAGCTATTTAGAAATTTCTATGTGGTTTATGCCTTCCTACTAATAGAAGCATACCTTCTCTTTGAAGTACTCATTTTATGGAAAAAATAACTTAAAGTTTTATAATTTTTAATACTGTAGAATAGTTTGTTCTTTCAGTTATATTTAAAATAATTCATTTGTGTTTCTCTTCTCATACATACTTGGTATATAGACTTATCTTTTAGCAATTATACACAAGTATATAAAAATAGCTTTTTCTTGCCAATTCCTTTAGTTTTCTCAGATGAAATCTTGTGAATTACCTGATTGATAGTGATTAGAAAGTTAAGAGTACCTTTAGATTTGCTGTAAATATATCTCCAATACAGTGCTGTCAGTCCTAGTCAGATAAATTAGAAAAGAAATGGCATCCAAATTGGAAAGGGAGAAATAAAACCATCTCTGTTTGCAGAGGGTATGATCTAAACTATGAAAAACCCTACATTCTACCAAAAACAGTTAGAAATAATAAACAATTTCAGTAATGTCACAGAATAACAAATCAACGTACAAAACCCAGTAGATTTTCTATACGTTAACAACGGCCTACTTTACTTAGAAATAAATGTAACCAATGTGGTGAAAGACTTGTTAGTACAATAATTGTTGGCAAGTGTGTGGAGGAAAGAGAACCATTTTATACTTACACTGTAGGAAGATAAATTGACATAGCCACTGTATGTACATACCTACACACAAACACATACCCAATCAAAAATGTATCTTTCTTTAAATGGCAGCTAAGCACTCCAATATATTTACCTGCCATTTTAAATTTAAAATTAACCCTGTTGATAGGCAAGTAGTTTTGTATTTAAGATAGTGACCGATATTTTGTATTACATATAAAAATTGCTTTATGTAATGACTGAGAGTAGTGCTCACTGGCAGTTTCTCCCTTTCTGTCACCTCCCTTTCACTTGGTGGTGAATATCATTATGCAGTCTCACCCCCACCCCACACCTTCTTCTGGTCCTTACTCTTACACTGTCACTCTCTCTTGTTCCATTTATTTTGCTCTGTGTGTATGAATAGTCAAATGTCAACCTTTTTCTTTATGATCTCCAAGTTGTTTCTTTCTTAAGACTCCCAAGCACAAGATTCTACAGATAATCTCCTAATTTTTCTTTTAATTCTGTCACAATATTTGTTCCACTTATAGGTTGTAAGCCATGTGGAGTTTTTTATATGTATGGTACTAGAAATTTTATTTTTAATCTTCTTCTAAGAAGTTGTCTGTCCTTACTGAGGCCTACAGATCATAAAGAAGCTTTGTCTTAACTGGAGGCCAAATATGCACAGACATGTCTGAAAAATGGTTGGGAATTGGGAGCAGCTGAATGAAAGGCAGATTGCCAAGCAGTATAATAGAGTACCTGGAGAGAAAATTGCCAGAATGATAGTTAATATGTAATGAGTGCTTGTTTAGTGTCAGGCTATGTAATACATAATTTTCATGCATTTTAAATTTCTCCATAACTCTATAATAAACCAGATTCTGTAGATTTCAACAGAAGAAATTAAAATTGTGAGAGATAAAATAATTCACCCAGTTTTCACTGACTATACAGATCATATCTTAACTATAGTATTGAGTCTCAAACCATAGAAATTTCTTTGACAGTGTGAGCTCCTCTGATTAGAAGGACATAGATCTGGATAGAGTAGCCGTGGGTACAAACTGAGACTGTATTTGTTGAATAGCTCCTTTGGGGTCTCTGCTCTCAGAATAAGAAGCTGCTATTTAAAATCAAGAAGATAAATAAGCAAGCAATTTTGGCGCACACACACACACACATACATATAAATAAACTTTGTTAAATTAACTACTATTTGTCTGTATTAACAGTCCAATATAATTTGAGTAGTGAAACTGAAACATTATTTTCTGCCAGCTATTGTGGAAAATATCTTCATTTCTTAAAAAGCAAAGAAAGAATAGCCAGGGTTGTTCTACTGTCTTAAGAGATCAGTGATGGAGGTTCATACACATAGGAACCAACACCATGATATAATATTATGGGAAACATCTACCCACATGGATAGGAAGGAACAAACAGATAAAGAAATAGGAAGCAAGGTGAAGTAGTCAGAAGAATCTCTATAGAGAGTAGTGAAAAATAGTGAGCAGATACAAATGGAAAGTGAATGCAACATCCAGAATATCAGGACAACAAAGCTGAGAGTACACGTAGAATCACAGGAGAAGAAGAGTTCTAAATTTTTTCTCAAGTGTTATCTCAGAGTCAAGAGTTTAAAACTTTTGAAAAGTGTGGGCCTTGTTTGGCTCCTAGGCAAAGACCATGTCCTAAGTACCAACATATCTAGGAATTATACATTACCTACCAAGTTTCTAGTCTTGTGTGTTATTACTTATACTTGAGGTACTGAATCATTTAGATTTTGAAGTCTGAGGAAGCATTTAGAAGTGAATTGAATCCTGTTTTTTAAAAGCATTATGAGATGTTTTGTTTGTTTATTTAACATCAAAAGCTAAATAAAAATTTCAAAAAAACATGGGCCTTCCTCTTATACATGAGACCATATTTTATTGATTCTACCAAAATATTGACTCACTTTCCAAACAAAATTTTTCTATATTACTAATTATTCAACACTTTAAAATTGTTCACTGCACTGTAACTTAGCTTTTTTGAGTTTTCTTCATGCATATATCTAGACAATAGTATTACTCTGCCAAATACATCATTTCTCTTTTTAAAAATATTTATTTTTTTAGATGTAGATGGACACAACACAATGCCTTTATTTTATTTTTTTTATGTGGTGCTGAGGATCAAACCTGGGTCCCGCCCATGCAAGGCGAGCGCTCTACTGCTGAGCCACAATCTTAATTTTGACAGGCCCAGCCTCTAATTCTTACAAAAGAACCTCATAAAAAGGGGGACACATTTATTACTTTCTGCAATATTTTATGGTGAATATTTATGCCAAGTCCAGTGAATATTTAATAAATGCTTCTTATGGAATGTATTAGAAGTGAGGGAGGGTGATGATACTTACTTTCCTAGTATTTATTATTATCAGCCAGATATATTTCCAGGATATAAATGGATCTGATTGAAAGAGAAAGCATGTTATTTGTATGGTTGAGGGATCATTGATAATGTGCAAATTCAAATTTATAGAATATTTTATACCTAAACACTTACCATCATCTTATGGCTATTCATTAGTTTAGCTATTTTTCACAAAATCTGAAATAAAGATTCAGGGATTTTTTGCTGACTCTTTGTGAACAGAATTAGATACAGAGAAGAAGTTAAACATCTAAATATTATCACTCAACCATTAATATATTGTATATATCTCAAATAATTCTAGAATAAAATCAAATACTTTGGTCATCTGGACTTGAGTGAATAGACATAAGCCATCCTGCCTTTCTGTTAATCTCTTCATTTGTCAATACAGGTAGCCCCACTGTGTATTAGGTAACAGACACACTTTATTTATACAAGACCTCCCTAAAATATGGTGTATCTATGAATATTAGCCTTAGAGCAAATTCTGTCAAACATGCAGATCTGTCAGCAGATAGGCACAAAAATGGATAGTCAAGCCTCTATGGTAGATGTCCTCCTCTGTTCTCAGTTATTCCAACCATAAATGTCAATGGAAAGTTCACTTTGAGCTACCTTAACAATATGTGGTAGTGGCAAGGAGAACCAGTCCTATGATAGGTTTTAGAGAAAGAGCCCTCCCTGGAATGGGAAGAACATAGAATCAGTGGGCTATATTACTTGCATGCTATTCCTCAGGACTAAGCTGCAGTGTGTACTCAATATTACATGCTTGTTTATGCAAGGGAAATGGAACTCAAGTCTTTGTACCCAATACCTATGTTTAACATTTCTACTAATTAAAAAAAATCATCTCTCATATGCCTTATGACAATACTTTACCTCTAGACTTAGATGACTATGGTTGAAGTATAAATTACTATTTCTGAAATATACTACAAATATTAACAAGCATTCCTTTGATTTGAGATAATTAATTTCCACATACATAACTCATCTTGTTTATACTGAAGAATTTTAAAGACAAATTAGCACAGAGTCAATAAAACATGGATCAAACTGGCCAAGTTAATTATACATAAATTCACTCACCATGACAGAGTATTCAGAGCCCCACCCAACTGAAAAATCAGAGAAGGATTTGATTCCATATTCCAGCAAGCCATTAAGTCAAGATCATCTATTACATTTGCTAACTAATGTATTAATATCACAGATAAATTGCACAGAACCTATGTCATATGTGTCATACTATCTCTAAAATTAAACATTTATTTTTAAGTATTATCAAGTCATGATACTGCCAGGGATTTTAACAAATCTTTGAACAGTAGCCCACTATTCTTACTGTTTTCTGCATTCCAAAGAGCTTACACTCCTGTTAGTATTTCTCAAAATAAATAAGCCCATAAGCAATACCTAATAACTGTCTTTTACTTCTAATGCTTATGCAGGTAGCAAAGATTTAACTGCTTCTATGGCTTTCAAAATAGTAAATGAGTACTTTCAGAAATACCAAGTAAGAAGAAAAATTATCCTAAAAATACTTCGAGTGATATTATCTGTGGAATTGAGACTGACATGGAACCATCAAATAGATGTGATACAAAATATGGGATTTAGTTGAATAAATGTGTGTACTTTAAAAAAATTAATAAAATGTCTGCAGAAGGATTTAATATTTGCATTTATTCTATTGTATAAAATTTGTGAGAAAACTCTTATTAAAAATCACAAAAACTATGTAATCGTTTTAATTTCTCAAGATAAAATGATCTTCCCAAACTCACTCTTTATTTTTAGTGGAAAATATGGCATATAAAATGATCAGTCCATCAGAAATATAAAATTTTTTCAGGCTTTAAAAAATAAAATTATTTACTACCTACATTTGATCAAAAACACACTTGACAAAAGTCGTATATTAATGTGCCTGATGGGCATGACATTTATTAATGTTCTACATACTCTAAGTTCAATTCTGAAAACAAATTAGGTACCAGACTACTATATCTTATGCTCTATCCAGAAAATCATCTTTCAAAAATTAAAATTAATAATAATTATAATAATTACCATTTATCAAGACCTTCTATATGTCTGATCTCTGTTGCCATTTCAAAATACTTGAAGCTGGATGTATATAAAGAAAAGACATTAGTGGTGCACTCCTACAATCCCAGCAGCTTGGGAGGCTCAGACAAGAGGATCACAAGTTCAAAGCCAGCTTCAACAACTTAGCAAGGCCCTAAGCAACTTAGTGAGACCCTGTCTAAAAATGAAAAATAAAAAAAAAAACAAGCTGGGAATATGGCTCAGAGGTTAAGTGCCCCTGGGTTCAATCCCTGGTTCTGGGGGTCGGCAGGGGGGCGTTGATTAAGCTCACAGTTTGGTAAATTCAAGAGTATGACACTGGCATGAGCTTGGCTTTAGTGGTGGCATCATGCTGGACATCATTACAGTGGCAGGAGAGCATGTAAATAGGGAACAGTCTTACTCTTTTGGAACAACCCACTCTCATGGGAACTAACTGGGGTCCCACAAGAACCCCATTATCTTCTTCTGAGAACAGCACCTCCTATGACCTAATTACCTCTTACCAGGCCCGGCCTCTTAAATGTTCTCCCACATTTTATATTACTTCACCAGTGACCAGGTTTCCAGCACATGAACTTTTGGGTGACACACTCAAACCATATCCAAACATAGAAATTGGCAACATCACACTATTGCTTAGGTGGATACCACTTTGTAAATATTTTCCTAGATTAAAAAACTGATGCTGATATTAATTTGTCAAAGGTATTAGATTGGAATATGAATCCAGGACTGTCTACTCTCAATCCCATCTATTTAACCATTGTACCTTATTGTTTCCTAAAGAAAAAAAATGTATTTTATATGCCTATTATATATCCCACATGAATTCAATATTGAATTTTGCAAGCAAGAAAATGTTAATCTCTTCTAAGGAAATTTTATGCTTCCTTTAATGAGATGATGATGCTAATAATAATAAAATTTTCCAATATATTTTATAAGAATGCTTAGTATTCTAAGAGGATTTCATAAAATTAAAATGTCTGTTCTTTTGAAGATACTAGTAGAAGAATGAAACAAACCACACGGGGAAAGACATTTGAAAATTATGCCTGATATATATATATATATATATTATTGGTTGTTCAAAACATTACAAAGCTCATGACATATCATCTTTCATACATTTGATTCAAGTGGGTTATGAAATCCAATTTTGGCCCCAAATACAAGTTGCAGAATCACATCGGTTACACATCCACATTTTTACATAATACCATATTAATGACTGTTGTATTCTGCTACCTTTCCTATCCCCTACTATCCCCCCTCCCCTTACCTCTCATCTTTCCTCTCTACCCCATCTGCTGTTGTTTAATTCTCTCCCTTGTTCTATTTTTCCCTTTCCCTCACAAACTCTTATATGTAATTTTGTGTAACAATGAGGGTCTCCTTCCATTTCCATACAGTTTCCCTTCTCTCTCCCTTTCTCTCCCCCCACTCTTCTCTGTTTAATGTTAATCTTTTCCTCATGCTCTTCTTCCCTGTTCTGTTCTTAGTTACTCTCTTTATATCAAAGAAGACATTTGGCATTTGTTTTTTAAGGACTGGCTAGCTTCACTTAGCATAATCTGCTCTAATGCCATCCATTTCCCTGCAAAATACATGATTTTGTCGTTTTTTAGTGCTGAGTAATACTCCATTGTGTATAAATGCCACATTTTTTTTTATCCATTCATCTATTGAAGGGCATCTAGGTTGATTCCAGAGTCTAGCTATTGTGAATTGTGCCGCTATGATCATTGATGTGGCAGTATCCCTATAGTATGCGCTTTTAAGGTCCTCAGGGAATAGACCGAGAAGGGCAATAGCTGGGTCAAATGGTGGTTCCATTTCCAGCTTTCCCAGGAATCTCCATACTGCTTTCCATATTGGCCGCACCAATTTGCAGTCCAACCAGCAATGTACAAGTGTACCCTTTTCCCCACATCCTCACCAGCACTTATTGTTGTTTGACTTCATAATGGCTGCCAATCTTACTGGAGTGAGATGGTATCTTAGGGTGGTTTTGATTTGCATTTCTCTGACTGCTAGAGATGGTGAGCATTTTTTCATGTACTTGTTGATTGACTGTATGTCCTCCTCTGAGAAGTGTCTGTTCAGGTCCTTGGCCCATTTGTTGATTGGGTTGTTTGTTATCTTATTGTCTAATTTTTTGAGTTCTTTGTATACTCTGGATATTAGGGCTCTATCTGAAGTGTGAGGAGTAAAGATTTGTTCCCAGGATGTAGGCTCCCTATTTACCTCTCTTATTGTTTCTTTTTCTGAGAAAAAACTTTTTAGTTTGAGTAAGTCCCATTTGTTGATTCTAGTTATTAACTTTTGTGCTATGGGTGTCCTATTGAGGAATTTGGAGCCCGACCCCAC
>NW_025999960.1:5393060-5474907 GCF_001458135.2 Marmota marmota marmota
GCCTGCAGAGCCGAGCCTGCACTGGCCGGGGGCGGGGCCGTCAGCAGAGCCGGGAGGGCGGGGCCGTCTGCTGGGCCAGGCAGGCGGCGGCCGCGGGACTGGACCTCTGCGCCGCGTGGCCAAGATTCACTCGTCTGGGACAAACTGTCACCTCTAATAAACTTACTAATTCCCGGCAGGTCTCCTTTCAGCGGGGTTTTGCTAGAAGTTCCTCAGTAGGTAGAATCTAGGTGTATTAATGGGTCTTTCTGATCCTGTTAATGTGGAGATACTGAAAGTGCTGCTTCCTCGCCGGCCGCCATGTTGGATATATTTTTTTTTTTTTTTAGTTTGGGGGCAGAGTCAGTTTTGGTTTGGACTTGTGAAATTTATTTTATTTTATTTTTTAAGAGAGAGAGAGAGACAGAGAGAGAGAGAATTTCAATATCTATTTTTTAGTTTTCAGCGGACACAACATCCTTGTTTGTACATGGTGCTGAGGATCGAACCGGGCCGCACGCATGCCAGGCGAGCGTGCTACCGCTTGAGCCACATCCCCAGCCCCTCCTGGTATATATTAATTATGTTAAATATAGAATTATATGATATATAGTAAGTATAGGAACATATTAAAGGTATATATTTATATTAAAACATATAAAGAGCTATTAAGCTAGGCACAAATACTCATGATCTCACTTACATGTTGAATCTAATAATCTTGAACTTATAAGAGTAAACAGTGGAATGATGGTTATCAGAAGCTAGAGGTGTTGGTAGGGAAGAAACAGGAAGTTGTTGATATAAGACACAGAATTTCAAATACACAGGAGGAATAGGTTTTGGATCTATTGCATAAAGAGAGCTTATAGTCAAGAATAATTTATTATATATTTCAAAATAATCACGAAAGTAAATTTCAAAAGCCTAATCATAAAAAAAGATGAAAATGGTGATGGTAATATTAATTAGCTTGATCTGATCATGCTAAATTACATACATATATTAAAACATCACAATGTATCTCATACATATATTCAATCATAATGTCCATAATTAATAATAATGATAAGCCTACAATAATAAGAAAATAAAATACCAGTTTAAAAATGGACAAAATATCTGGAGACATTTCACCAAAAAATATGATAATGGCTAATAAACATGTGAAACACTAAGTATTATCATAGTCATTATGGAAATGTTAAGTCTGAATCACAAAATTGTTCTGAGTGTAGAGATGATACTCTAGTCCAGTTTTCAGTCCTATCCAGGGTGTTGGAGTAAGGTGGAAGGACATGAAATAATGGAAATGAAGGAAAACCTGTTTCTTTTTTTCCTTCCTTTTTTTTCCCCCACTTTATATATGTGTGCTAGGATCTCCTCTCTGGGCTTTAGCCAGGGGACTCTTAGAAAAATTATAGACAGTATTATGTATACAGGGAACACCTTGTCCCCATTTCCTGTTTGGCTCTGGGAGAAGAGGAGCCTACTGTTGGGGAGACATCATACCAACACAAATCTGCTCAGCCCAAATTAATAAGACAGAGAAGATCAGTTATAAGAAAATCACATTTTTGCTTCTAAGCCTTCCTCCTAAAAAGAAAACTATGATTAGGGTTAATAGTCTTCCAAAGAGTTCAAAGTGATGATACAGTGGAATGAGATGAACCCAAAGGACAGTCTGACCAGAGGGTTGAGTTGAAGGTATGGCAAATATTCATGGGTCAGGACACACTGATGGTGGCCAGGGAACATAAGCAATGCACCTGAGGACCACTGGTAGCTGACAGAATGTTCCATGATGGCCCAACTGCAAATGTCACTGTGTGCTATCAGGGAAGTCCACAAGCAGATGGTTAAGAGGACCCTGACATAGAAAATAGAAGTTGCTAACTAGTGCATAGATAGCAGTGATAGATAAGAGCCTCCATGCTATCAGCTAAAACTCTAAGGGAGTTTACACCTCTATTATGTACCAAGTTTTAATTTTAAAGTAAGTAACAGAGTAAAGAAGATAATTTCAATGTTATTTGTATTTTTTTCTTGGTCAGTTGGTTGGGGTTTATGAGAAAGACCAAATTAGTATCAAAATAGAAGAGATGTATACTGGTATCAAATTAAATTTCTCTGAATATCTGAGTTGTGCAGGGATTAAAATTTGCAGCTCTACTACACATAAAGTGAGGTATCTGTAACACAAAGGCAGTAGCATGGATGAGATTATGATAGAAAGGCTATAAAGCAAGCAGTTAAAGGATGAAAAAGGAAACACTTTGCAATCCCTACTTACAAGTATACAAAGGAAATGAATAATCAGAGAATAAAGAGAAAATGAGGAGAAAAGAGCTTTCATTCAGCTGGAGTTTTAAGGAAGTAGAGGAAGTTCTATAGTGTCAAATGCCATAGAGAAAAAAAATTGGTCTTTTGATTGAGCAAATGAAAAGTCACAAGTAAACTTAGCAAAAAGATTTTCAGAAGAATTGAAGATTGGTTTAAAAAAAAGTAGTTTTCAGATGGTCAAATAGCAACTGGGGAATGAGAAATTCTCTTCCTTAAGAAAATTTGACAATGAGGAAAATGAGAAATAAAGTGGTAGTTTGGGGAAGAAAAAAGTGGTCAGAAGAAAATGAAAATATATGATAGAAAAGAGAATATTTCATCAAGATTCCAATGGAATAAAAAAGATACTGAATCAAAATAACCTTGGGCCCATGGAGTAATGGAAGGTGAACACAAGAGCACATACTGTATGTTTCATATGTATGCAGTAAAAAACAATTTGGAAATGCTTACCACCCTGATTTGACCATTACACACTGCATGGATGTGTTGAATTATCATAATGCACCTGCAAAAGATGCATAGATATTATATCTCAATACAAAATCTAAAACATTAAAAGAAAGCAGAGAAAATCTATAATATTAGAAACTAAGATAATGATTAACCTTGGAGGATTAGAGACTGGAACAGAACATCATTGTTTTTGAAATGCTGGGAAGTTGTGTGTCTTGTGCTAGTTATACAGGGATGCTTATCTTAGGAAAATCTGTTGAGCTGAGCAGGTAGGATGTGCCCGTATGTTATTCTTTACTTAAAAAACCCTATGAGTATTGAGATGAGTACTATAATTTAAAAAGTTGAACTAAAATATAGAGAAAACTAAAGGCAAATTAGTAACCTTGATGGATATGTTGTTTATAGCTTGTGTTTAAAGAGAAATAGAAAAGGAAGCAAGCTGTCTATTAAGACTTGGAAGGCAGTTGTTGAGAAAGACTGGAATGCTGGAGGAGAGAAAGAGAAATGTAAATGAAAGCTAATGGATTTCCTGGCATCAATGAGTTCTCTACTGATGGATTAATTGATACTTTACCTTTTTCTTCTTTTTGTTTAAGATCATATACAAAATGAACCCTGTCTATAGAAATTAGAAAACCGAGGTCATAAAACAGCTTTTGTAATTAGTAAGTTTTATTTGAAAATTTGGCTATGAGCTCCTCATGAGCTAAATGACAAGTTAAATATGGTCATTTTATTATTCCTGAGCAGAAAATATACAGGTTTCTCATGGGAAGCAACTCTTGGCATTTTATTCTGGATAGTATTCCCCATTTGAGAATTGATTTAGGAATCCAAAAGTAGAATAAAAGACATAACCTTGAATATGTTCTTAAAACATATACTATTGTGGGCTATATAAAGCTGTTTTAAAAGCATTTACCCATGAGAGTTGATGACATTGTGCCAAAGTCTAATAGACGTAGTGAATACAATTGGTGAAAAAGAATCTATTTGTAAAGAATCAGATTTCTAATGGGACTGCTTGATCTAGGGATGGAAATTCAAACACTTAGAACAATGTTTTATGTATCCTATAAAGAGACTTCTAGGCTCTCTTAAGAGTTAGGAAGAAATATATTTGTGATTTAAAATATAGATAGCATTTATTTTTAATTTACCATCCATCTCTATGGTTGAAAGCCAAGAAAACAGGTGATAGCATTTCCAATTATTTTCAGGGAAATTGAATAATCAAATCAACATCCTACCTAAATGATGACTTCTTTTTGCCACTTGGTTATGGGGCTCAGAATGACTACAAGGAAAATCAGAATTTAAAAAATAAATCTGGATCTTTAACTTCACCTGAATTTGAAAAACACAGACTTATAATAAAACACGTTGAAGATGTTTTGCCTTATTTTCTTCCAAAGAACTAACCATCTAGAAATCTAGGTAAGAGGATAAATATCTGAATTCATTTGGTATTAAGGAAGCTGGTTAGATAGAGTCAAGGAAACAAAAGAACAGAAGTGTTGGTCTGACCATGACTGTAATGATTAGCTATGTGGGTCACATAGATTATGACAATGTACTTTCAGAAGAGACTATGAGCCCCCCAGAAATGACAAGTAATTGATTCATTCACTTGTGGCACATGAATGGAAAGAGCCAGCCTCAGCATTCAAGTACAGCTGTGATGTGTAGATTTTTTGGTACATGTACAAAGATGCCCTGTAGTATGGCTTAATAAGGCCTTATTATATTAATTTAAAATTTTATTTGATATTTGTCATTTTAAACTTGAATTATTTACAATCTAGAAATCAAATAGTTTCCTTTTAACGAGGCCCACACTCTTGCATTGAGATTTGCTGTAGACAGTTATGTGAAAGCTAACTGAACTGCAAAATGAAAATCTTGTCCCTAAATTATAGAACCAAAAACTACATAAACATGTAAAGAGCTGTAGCAAATTATACAGCACAAAACCAGGCGATAGGGCTGGGGTTGTGGCTCAGTGGTAGAGCACTTGCCTAGTATGTGTGAAGCATATAAATAAATAAATGAAATAAAGGTCCATTGACAACTTAAAAAATATTTTAAAAACATCCAGGCAATAATGCATTGAATCTATATTTGAATATTGAATAGATACCTAAATCTTTCTTTTTTAAAATACTTTTATTTTTAGTTATAGATGGACACCATACCTTTATTTTATTTATTTATTTTTATGTGGCACTGTGGATTGAACCCAGTGCCTCACACATGCTAGACAAGCACTTTACCATACTACTGAGCTACAGCACCAGCCCCAACACCTAAATCTTAACGAGGTCAAAATTCTAAACTATCAGAGACTTTTTATTTTAGATTTCTCATTTTACTTTTCAAAATTATTCTATCTTCCTTCCTAAAGATTATGTGTCTCTACTTATTGCTGTCATACTTGCAGTGGCTTCTTCAGGCAGGGTTATTTTCCCACCCCACACAGCTTAGCCATATGAATGCACTTTGGCCAATGGAATGAAATCATAAATTTATTGTGTCTGTTCCAAGATGTCGTTATTTTTTGGTTGTTGATTGTTTTTGTTTTCTCTCTGTCACAAGAAAGACGAGGACTAGATGATGACAGTTGCTTAAGATGAATAAGATACTGATTTTGTCCTGTTAAATGTTGAAAGACATCTATTACTTGCAAAAATAATATAACACTCTATTCATGGGGTTATAAAATATGCAAATGTAACATGTATGAAAATAAAAGCACAAATACAGGGATGTGTTAAATGAAACTACACAGCCACAAGTTTCTTGCATTTCATGCAAAGTAATACAATAGCAACTATACCTAGACTCTAATAAGTTAAGGATAAAAATAATTCAAAGTTGTATAACCAAAATATTGAGATGAGTTAAAATGATACATTAAAGTTTAATTAATGCCAATGAAGCGAGAAAACATTGAGCAAAAGCCAGACATACAATATCATACTAGATGACTGCATCCTGGGAAAATGCTAATTGATGGAGGAAAAAAAAATCACTAAATACATTGCAGCTTACAAAAGTACATACAAGAGGAAGTGAGGAGAAAGGGAAAAATAATACGAGGGGGACAAATGAATGTCAGTAGAGGGGGCAGAGAGAGAAGAGGGGAGGGGAGGGGAGGGGAGGGGGGATAGTAGAGGATAGGAAAGGCAGCAGAACACAAGACACTAGTATGGCAATATGTAAATCAATGGATGTGTAACTGATGTGATTCTGCAATCTGTATATGGGGTAAAAATGGGAGTTCATAACCCACTTGAATCAAAGTGTGAAATATATCAAGAACTATGTAATGTTTTGAACAACCAACAATTAAAAAAAAAAAGAATGAGGTAAGAGGAAAATCATGGAATGTTCTCTGTGTCCTTGTGAGTATGAGTTACATGGGTGTATGAACTTATCAAGCTCCTCCAGTTGTACAAATGATAATAATACTGGTCACTGAATGGAAACTTTTAGTTACAAAGAGAATTGTAAACAATACTGAACTTGAGTGAGTAGGTTTTTGATTTGCAATGATATTAATAAACAATTGTGAATCTATTCTCTCTGTTATCTGGACATTAGCAAATATGAAAACATATTAAAGTTCATGAAATCCAAGTGTCTCACAATGGGAAAGGGGAATTATGATACGGAAAGAGATATGACAAACCACAGTTTTACCATAGTTTTAGACCTCCCTTTGAAAAAACTCTTGCCGACCAAATATGGGTGTTGTGGTATAAACTAATCAATAAAATCAGTAAAAGTGTAAGTTATAGATTAGTAAAAATATAGATTATAAATATAAGATTTTGATAAGTGAGATAAGATGAGATAATTATAAAGGAAGAAATGTCATAGGCAGGCCTAAGACTCCATTTTGCTTCCTTTTATAAGAAACCTGTTACAAGAACGGTTTCTGAGAAACCGAAATGAACACTGTTTTCTTATAAAAAAAATATTTTGTCTTCTGTACTTTTTACCCCACAAAATGTACTCAACCCAGGATATGGTGGTCTTAGTGACCTATGTGACTTTGAAGTAGATTCTTGCCCTCGCTAACTACCTACCCGAACCCAAGATACAGTTGTCTAACACCTGCTTAAACCCAAGATGCAGTTGTCTGGGTTGCTCTGCTAACTGCTGTTTTAGCTTCTATGATTGGCTTGCTTGCATGATGCTAAAGAAAGTCCCCAAGCTGAGGTTTTCATCCTTAAATTCTCAAGACACAGGCCAGGAAATTGCTGTTCTCCCACAGAGCTTCAGTCTCTACAGGTGGGTGACAATCCCTGGCCAGGTATATAAAGCTCTCTTTGATTTTAATTTGGAATTACAGTATTTTCTGAAGCAGTTCCTCAAAATTAAGGGACTGTGACCTGCCGACAGCCTCAGCTGAGGAGAGGACTTTGCTTGAAGTTCCTTCATTTTTCCAACAGACTGTGAACAATGACTGGTAAAAGTGGATAAAAGAAGGCCTGGTCATCATGGTCATGATGTGGGAATTCTGGTAGTTCATGTCTGCCTCAGAGGTCCTCTTTCTTTGACTGGCATTGCTGTCTGAGGCATTGCAATTTGACCTCTACACACATTTGATCCCTTCCCCTTCCTTTCATAGATGTTGATCTTTAAAAACAAACAAAAAAATTAATGCCTAAATAACAATAAAATCATCTAAGTCCAGACTATGATTTCTTTCTTTTTTTTTTCTCTTTTAACCTAAAATAATTCTGTTGATATTTGAATTGCTTTGCTTTAAACCATAAGATATCTCCATCTCCAAGTATAAAATCCCTTCTCCCCACCCCCACCCAAACTAACAAGGAAACAAAACCCCAAACTCACAACTCAGCTTCAAATAAATTTGGAAGAAATGAGACTCTGAAATATTTACATATGGGGAAGAAATAAATCACAAAAATATCTGCAAATATACACAAGCTTATATGCATTAACAATTTATACCAGTTCACAAAAATATTAAAACATAAAAAATCTATATAAATTAAAGAACTCAAAAGTATGATCTAAGACTTCCTAGGGTACTTCTGTCATGCAAGTCATGGTTGAAAAATCAGGTTTTGCTATCTCAGAATCTAACTGTTAAAGGACCATTTTAATTTTAATTTTTGATTTTTTTGAACATTAACAGTACTAATCAGATAAGGGGAAAAAAGACCCTCTGTGGACACCAACATTATCTTGCACATATTAAAAATATATCATTCCTAACTTTTCTGTTACACAGGGTACTGACAATCACATGCCTCTAACCATTTGGAAGAAACTTTCTAATATACTTTGACTTTCTTCATTACTTTGTAATAAAAAGAGTCAAGTCTCTGTAGAGAAGTAGCTGGTCCCCGTAGGGAATGAGAAGTGGAAGGGAAAGTAAAAGATGAGCTTGTAATACCTCCTAGCAAAAAGTAGGGAAACATTTAAATGAAAATGTTTTTTTTGTGTGTGTGTGTCTGTGCTACTGGGGATTGAACCCTCAGAGGTGCTCTGCCACTGAGCTACATTCCTAACCCTTCTTATTTTTTGAGACAAGGTCTTACTAAGTTGTCCATGCAGGCCATGAACTTGCCTTCCTTCTGCCTTAACCTCTCAAGTCACTGGTAATACAGGCATGTGACACTATGCCTGAATGATAATGGGGACATTTTGAAAGAACAGAGTAATCAGTTTAAAGAAATATTCACTAGAACATCAGAAAGTAGTAATAATAATAGATTGTAATATATTGAATGAAATAAGATTTCATGGGTCATGTTGACCATAGAAGAAAGGACAAAATTATCAATGGATGATAAAACTAATAGGTTGAAAGTTTGATGTCATTTATACAGTCTCAAATTATTTCCCCGCTAGATATTTATTAATGAAAAACAGAAAAGTAGTTGATTTTGTGTAGAGAAACCTACTGTGCAACACCTCAGCTGAGTTATTAATGTGAAGACTGTTAGATCTGAGAGAAGTACATCCTATTTAATATGATATACTGAGAAAGATACTGTATCAACACTTTCATAATTTTGCTTCAAAGTACGTATTATGAATCTAATTCTGTATAAACCTCAGATAAATTCAAATTGAGAAACATTCTGCAAAACACCACACTTTACTCTTCAAAAATACCAAGGTCAAGAGCTGAGGATGTAGCCCAGCACTCATGCGCTTCAATGGGAAAGTCCTGGGCTCAATTCCCAGCACTGCAAACAAAACAAAACAAAAACAAGTTCAAGAAAGACAGATGAAGACTGAAGACTGGGAAAGTGTTTCAAGTTAAAGGAAACTAAAGAAATATTGCAACTAAATGCAATGCAAAAGAAAAATAGTCATAAATGATTGACAAAATTTGATTATGAAATATGGATTAAAATATTGTATCAGTCTAAATTTCTTCATTGCAAAATTGCTCTGTAGTCCCTTACTTCAGTAAAATATTTGGAAGTATACTTGGAATTATTAGGGCTAATAGATACAGTGTCCAAAAGTAAATAAATAAATACACACACAATTTCCACCCCTGCCCCCAGAGAAAATGTAACAGCAAACACGACAAAATGTATGATGAATTTCAGAGGGAAAGAAGACAAATTTTAAGTGGAGAGGACTGTGGACACCACTTTGTTCATGTGACAAAGTGAAGATCACTATTAATGGGACAAAATTAAGATCTATGGACCTGACAAAATGCAGTATTACAGCCTCTCTCCTGATGTTGCTGCACAAGATGAATATCCTGTATCTAATCACGAAGAAGCATCAGACACTCAAGTTAAGGAACATTCTGCTGGCCATGCACAGTAGCACACACCTGTAATCCCAGCAGATTGGGAGGCTGAGGCAGGAGGATTGTGAGTTCAAAGCCAGCCTCAGCAATTTAGTGGGCCCTAAGCAACTTATTAAGACCCTGTGTCTAAATAAAACATAAAAAGTGCTGGGGATGTGGCTCAGTGGTTAATTGTCCCTGGGTTCAATCCTGCAATCCCCAGTATGAAAGGAAGGAAGGAAGGAAGGAAGGAAGGAAGGAAGGAAGGAAGGAAGGAAGGAAGGAAGGAAGGAAGGAAGGGAGAGAGAAAGAGAGAAAGAGAGAAAGAAAGAAAGAAAGAGAAAAGAAAGAAAAAGAGAAACATAATCCACAAAAGGATTAAATCAAGAGAGTAAAGGAAAGAAGTGCTTCTCTAGACTGAAGGAGACTAAGGGGTCATAATGAAGAGAGTAAATCCAATCCTTGATTTTTGAACTGGACTAGTGGTTATAAAACAATTGTGGATAATTAGACAAACATGAATAAATGGAATTTGATGATTACATGGCAATAATATATCATGTTAATTCCCTGATATTTATGGTCCTATTGTTTGGTAAAAATTATTAAGTTTTTGAGGAAATACTTTGAAACTGGATATCTGTTTAAGCCAATTTTTCCATTTATTCTTGTATTTATTTATTCATAAATATGTAGTCTCTTAGTTTCCTAGTTTATCATATTATTATCATTATAAATTTTGATCCTAAAATTAATTTTGGTTGACTAAAGGGAGCTCATTCAAGTCCGTTTCTGTGTCTTTTTCCTATAGTGCCCCTTTTATTTAGTACTGCCTTGCTACCTAACATTTGTTTAAGGAGTCCTGCTTCCTTTCAGCAAAGAATGTTATTCAGAAACCAAGATTTGGTGCTAGGTGAGGTCATTTCTCTTTGGTATCCTTGCCCCAGATACTTGATTTGGACAAAGCTAGGAAATATATGTATGTGCATGACATGAATGTATGTACATACATTTAGCTCTATATTGATTTCTATAATCATTCATATTTGTGAAAACCTAAGTTTATACTGATTCTTCTTGTGATCTTCCACTGTGGGGGTTCATACTACTTTTCTCACTTTTCATATTTGCACTCCCTTTTCTGAAAGTGAAAATCCAGCTTATATATTCTTTATAATACTTAGAATTTTATCAGCTCTTTTCTGTAACCAGTCTCTGATCTTCAATATCACCCTGTCCTCCATGCAAATGTCCTCCTGACTCGATTTACGTTTCAACACCTTTGCAGAACTCCTGTGAAGACCCGTTCTACAGCACGTGGGGATTCTGACAGCCCCATGCACACATACTTTCCTTAGCTTGCTTAGACCCCACCACCCCAGAGGGGAGGTGTCAAAAAGGGGAAAAAAAATAAGAAATCTCCAATACATTTTAAAGCATCAATACAGATTCTCCACTCAAGAACATTTTAGAGTATAATTACCATGGGTTAAAATAATAAAGGATTACAACTAGAATAATTTTGTATTCAGTGGAGTAAAACTAAATAAATAGAAAATATTAAATGGTTGAGTATGCTTTCAGAAAAAAATACATATAGATCTATTTATCTACCTACCTACCTATCTTTGAGTTTAGAACTTAGGTTGCAATATGTTTATTTCAACAGAGTATAGTTCTAAAGGGCAGAATATATAAAATAAAAACATTCAATATTTCATAACATAATTTTTGATGGTGTCACATAATTTGTTCCATGTGAAGTAAGCAGGTAGGTACCATTAATCCATTTTAAGGAGATTCTGAAAGACATAAGGACATGTAATCATTAGAACTCTTGATGGGTTTTAGGACTTTTTATAACTTGTGAAGTTATAGAGTGATACCTGAATCCTGTCCTAATGAAGAAGTAGGAAGAAAAAGAAAAATGATTAAAAATAAAAGCAGCATTGTTACTAACCAGGACTCTGTACATCCAAAGCTGAGAATTCTGGTATGGTGATACACAGCCAAGCATGTGTGGACTCACACACTTGTACTCCTTGAAGAATTCGACCAACTAGCTGCAAGAGATGCAGCTGACCCATAGTTCCCAGCTGTAGTACTTTAGATTCACTGTGTCACTGAGCCAAGGCCACTCTTGTCCCTGGAAGGCTTCAACAAATGACAGAGCAGAGTGATGGGACATGGGCTTGTCCAATTTTGACCATTTGTACCAGATCTCAATGAACTGTCTGAGTCTTTCCCACAATCTCAGGTTTTTCCAACTGATCCCCATGTTTTTCCCTTCTCCTTTTAGGATCCAGAACCAAGTGTTCTTCATATCAATTTTCTTGCTTTTCCTCTTTATATTATTGAGACAACTCCCACTGAATCTCTTGCAGTTCTTACTCTGTTGTCAACCAATATTGCTAGGCTAGATGATGTTGCCAGTGATAGATCCAAGCAGCCTCTTTCGTGCCCTCTAAGGTCTTAGCATTTTGCCATTCTTCATGAAAAAAAAAATGCAAGAGAATATCCTGTCTTTTCTGAAGGCACAGGCCCTATGCAGCTTGGCACTCCTACATGAAGGTGGAAAAAAAGACCAAGGAAGTTGTATCCTGGTTTTACCATGTAATAAAAGACTGTCGTTATTCTTCTCTGGCAATATGAAAACAAAAAGCAGAAACAAGGACAGATTTATATAAATAGCCTTTAGAGACAGTGTGACCTTGCTCATTGCAGTGGACCTGGGATTTGACTAAATAACTTTCTAACTTCTTTCCTGTAGTTTGATAGAACAGATTTACGTCCTCTTAGAGGTTTAGAGTGAATGGCAAATGGAAAGACTTGAAGAGAACCAGAGATTCTTTCTTATAGGAGTAAGATTAGATTTTTTCTGTGCTGTCTTAATTGGTAAGTAAACATATCTTGCATGCTACAGAAATAATTTGATTAGGATTATATTAGATATATTCCAATAAAGGAAAACATGATATATAAACAGTTTAAACAACTCAGGAAAGTTAAAGAATTATTATATAAACCATGTATCTTGTCAGATTGTAACATTTCTTCTAAATGCACATTAGTAACCATATTAAGGGAAAATTTACTCCTAAAATTGTTATTTCTCTCAAAATAATTTGCTTCTAAAGACTAAATAATCTAGTTTGCAACATCAAAACAGTACATTGACATATAAAGCTGAGTTCATAAATATAAAAATGTATAAGTTATTGTTGAATAATTATAACTTTATGAAGGGAAATGATAATTACTATATTAAAGATCTCTTTAGTACAAAGGTTTTGTAAATAATGATTGTCTATTTATTTGTAGTTTATGCAAGTTTGGGTACTGTAATCAGGTTTAATATTTGCACTGTTATAAAATCTCACATTTGATTTACTGGTGAAGATTCCATTCTTATCATTCAAAGCAAGCCTAAGAGAATGAAGTATATATACCCTAGCAGTTTTCATCATGCACCTAATTTGTAGCTTCAAATACTCTTTAAATTCTTCAAAATTATTTCTTGTTTGAATGAGAACCTGACTGCTTAGTGCATCCCTAATCACAGATAAATGCATAGATTTTCCTCTTTTGAGTAAATATGACAATTGAAAATGAATGATACTGTCACAGATAATGCCACCGAGATATTATGATTATATTTTGATAATAATTATTCACAGTAGAGAAATACAGTAATAGATTTTTATTAAAGTTATATTTTATAGCTCTTCCTCTTCTTTCAAAGAAGGTGAGGAAAACCCTAATCCTGAGATTACATTACATTTCATCAGAGAAAGGTATTGTCATCTCTGTGTAAGTTGGTGAACTTATTGGGAAAAGAGAATCTTTACTTCCTGTATAGGGCAAGGAATAAAGTAGACACTGAATAATAAATAGATTGGCTGAAGAATAAATGATTGATGACCCATACTCTTTGGATTGTCTTTGTACTTTTAGGCAGATGCCTTTTGGTGACATAGTATAGTAACCAGAGTCACTGTCAATGAAGCTTATGTGGCTATGGAAAGAAAATAACATCTTGTATAACAATAAGTAGGAAATTCAAGATATAAAGTGACTTCAGGGCCTCCATGAACTCAAATAATATCACCGGGTCTTTCTGAGCTCCTGTCTTACTTCCCTTCCTCCTTCCCCTCCTGAATTTCTCAGATTCATTTTCTTCTAGGAATTTTTTTTAAATTAATTTTTTTACAATATATGGGCTTCCTTCATGTAGTTATATGAAGACAAATAGAACTGCAGAGACCAGATGACTCATATGAGATCTGCTTTCTCTAAGAGATCAAAACCTGTGGTGAGGAAGGACAGTTTCTCAAAGTATTGGTATAGTAAACATTCCCCTTAAGGTACAAAGAAAATCCAAAGCATTCATGTCCTGTATCATTTATTCTTCAGTAAATTGATTCACAAAAAGCCATCAAAAGTTACCAAAGAAAGAAGGATGGTAAAAGCAAAAATCTGCAACTACATTCCTCCCATTGGTTGCCTACTTTTCTTTTCATTTGCAGAATTCGACAAATCTCCTTTTCTTAGGTTCAGTGCAATTTAGAGGAAATACTGAGGACTGAAATGGAGAAAATTATATTCCATGCATGGATGATTATGTCAAAATGAACCTCACTATTACGTATAACTATAATATTCTAATAAAAACATTCAAAAATACAGAAACAAAACAATAAAACCACTCCACTCTGCTCTCTTCTACTGCCACTGAGAACAAGGAATTTTCTTTCTTTGAGATCCAGATGGTCAATATGCAACAACCAACTGCAAAACAATTAGTTTTTCTACTCTTCTTATCTGCAATAATTCGTGGAGGAAAAATAAATATAAAATATCCTCAAAAATATTAAAATATAAAATATCCTCAAAAATTTTTTGTCTGCACTATCAGGCAGGCAAATAGGGAAAGAACTGCATAGGAACTATTCCTGTGGTCTGTCTTCCTGGAAGCTGTAGGTTTTGTCCTCTCAAGAGCTCAGCCTTATTCATTGTGCTCTGTGGCTATGCCTAAAAGAAACATTGGAGAAGTTTTCTTATTGAACTTGGTGTGCCTAGTCTGAGCACTTCACTGATTGTTAAGGAGGACTTTAGAGCCCAGTGATGGACATAAGAATTAAAGACTGAATGATGTGAAAAGAAACACAAATATGTGGAAGGTAAAAATGTTCTAGTAAAAATGGAGAGTGGAATAGTGGTTAACCAGAGACTGGGCAAAGTAGGAGGGGAGGGGATGAGGGGAGCTCTTCCTCCAAAGGCAAAGTTGCTGTTAGGAAGGTAGGATAGATTTTGATATTCTATTACACTACGAGTAGGGTGAATATCATTAATAGTAATGCGCTGTGTATCTCAAAACAGCTAAAGAGAGGATTTTTTAATAAAGAAATGCTAAATGTTTAAGGAGATGGATATACTGAGTATGCTAATTTACTGATTATATAATGTATACATGAATTTAAATATCCTATGATATCCCATAGATATGTATAATTACTACACGTCAAACACAAAAATAAAGAAATAATTGAAGAGTGAAAGTTTTCTAACTGTATGAATTGGATTTCTCTGTGATTTGCTTCAGCCAGTACAAAATGAGTAGAAGTGACATGTCACACGTATGAATGACAAGGACTCACCTCTTCATAATTTCTTCCCACAGGTTTTTGAGATGAAGTCTTCATTATTATGTGTTCCTGAATTATTGTTATCAGCAGAGCTTTCTGGTGATTCATGTTTAACTTATAGTGTCATCATAAAATGAACTTTTCTTTAAAAGTATCTGATATTTAGGAGCTTCATTTAATGCCATAACCTAGGCTATTTTAACTAATAAGTAAAACACATCCATGAAATATTGATAAATTGGACTTCAGTGAAAATTAACATCTTCTCCTTTTTGATGGATATTTTTAGGAGCATGAAAAGACCAGTCATAGTCCAAAAGAAATTATTTACAATTCATGCATCTGATAAACAATTTGTACCTGTGATACACAGAGAATTTTCAGAACTCAGTTATAGAAAGTAGAAGGGAGACAATCAGGGTAGAGGAAGAGGATCAGCAGAGGGAGAAGAGAGGGTAAGAAGAGTTATTTGGGAGTGAAATTACTCAAATAATATTATACACATTTACCAATATACATGAAATCTACCATCCTGCATAATTAATATTCACCAATAAAAAAGACTCAATTATAGAAATATAATTAAACAGAGCTTAACATTTGAATGGTATTTTACCAAAGAAGATGTATGCATAATAAGAAAGCACATGAAATAGTTCCCAAGATCTTAGTCATTAGAAAATTCAAATGTCATTACTAGTTGCATTTAAACAAGAGAAATAAAAGCCTGTGATCATAAAAATACCTATATTGATGTTCATAGGAGCTCTATAATCACCCATCAACAGGCAAGTAAATTAATGAATTGTCATATCTATATAGTGGAATATCATTACTCAGCAATTAAATGGAAGAACTATTGATAACAGCAGTATAATAATCTCAAAACAATTATGCTGAGTGAAAAAAGCCAAACAAAAATATGATATACTGTGAATCTTTATATAAAATTATGAATATGCAAATTATAATGACATAAAATAGAATAGCGGGTGCTTGTGGATAGGAAGAGTGTGAACAAGGAAAGACAGAGAAAGATTACAAAAAGGCAGAGGAAATTTTGGGAATGATGTATAGGTTGCTTATCTTGTTTGTGGTGATGATTTTGTAGCATGGAGTGTGGATGGGTGGCTTCTTCATGCTGTGAATTTGAAGAATGAAATCCATGGACACAGGGTGAGGGCAAAGTAGCATGATTTATTTGAGTAATAGAAATGTAAAAAAGTCCCAGAAATGGTGGAGTGGAGGGTGAGGGGGATGGCCCAAGCTGAAGATTGCCAGTGGATGACTGTTGACTAGGGTTTTTTGAAGGCATATCTGATGGCCCAGCACAGGTGAATAGTAGGGTGAGGGATGCTAACATAGACCAATCAAGCTCTTCAAGCTCAGGTATTAATAAGCCAATCAAAAGTGCATAAGTTTAATTCCTTATTTACATAATTAAGAGGATATGTCCAGTTTTTTGGTCTAGCATGTCTGTTGGGGAGAGGAAGCACTTCAGATAAGGGCAGATTTGGTTGTTAGCCTTGCTAGGGGTAGAGGAAGGTGTAGCTAAGGAAGAACCATTGCAGTTGGAGCTGTTAGAAATAGTAATAGGCATTCTACCTAAGATGGAGCTGATGAGGTTGAAGCTATCAGAGATAGTAAGCAACAGGATGCTCTCCAGACCTGATGTCTCTTCCAAGGTGCCATGTTGTTCTCCTCCCCTCCTTCCCTTCCCTGAGGTGCCTATCCTGTCTACCTATGAGTGGTCTACCTTCCTACCTGATTCCTTCAGTTTCATGCTTGTTTGTGCATGTCAAAACTAATCAATTTATTTGAAGTGCACTTCAAACATGTACTATTTAAATTTTTAAAATTGTTCTCATTAGTTATACATGACAGTAGAGTGCATTTTGACACATCATACATAAATGGAGTATAACATCTCATTCTTTTGGTTGTATATGATATAGAATCTCACTGGTGGTATAGTCAGATATGCACATAGTGTATTAATGCTCAATTCATTCTACAACCCTTCCTACCTCTATACCCCATCCCTCCCTTCATTCCCCTTTGCCTAATCTAAAGTACCTCTATACTTCCCTAGCCTGCCGCCCCCCACCTTATTGTGAATTAGCACCCACATTTCAGAGAAAATATTTGGCCTTTGGCTTTTGAGGATTGGCTTATTTCGCTTAGCATGATATTCTCCAGCATCATCCATTTACAAGCAAATTCCATAATTTTCTTCTTCTTCTTTTTTTAAATGCTTTTATGTTTTAAATACATGACAGCAGACTGCATCACAATTCTTATTACACATATAGAACACAATTTTTCATATCTGTGTTTGTATATAAAGTATGTTCCACTAATTCATGTCTTCATACATGTACTTTGGATAATGATGTCCATCACATTCCACCATCATTGCTAATCCCCTGCTCCTTCCCTTCCTCTCCCACCCCTCTGCCCTATCTAGAGTTTGTCTATTCCTCCCATACTACCTCTCCCTACCCCATTATGAGAAAGTCACCTTATATCAGAGAAAATATTCATCATTTGTTTTTTGGGGATTGGGTAACTTCACTTAGCATTATCTTCTCCAACTGCATCCATTTACCAGCAAATGCCATGATTTTATTCTCTTTTATTGCTAAGTAATAGGTAGACCAATGGCACAGAATAGAGGACACAGAGACTAACCCACAAAATTACAATTATCTTATATTAGACAAAGGTGCCAAAAACATGCATTGGAGGAAAGATAGCCTCTTCAACAAATGGTGCTGGGAAAACTGGAAATCCATATGCAACAAAATGAAATTAAACCCCTACCTCTCACCATGCACAAAAATCAACTCAAAGTAGATCAAGGACTTAGGAATTAAACCAGAGATTCTCCATCTAATAGAAGAAAAAGTAGGCCCTAATCTTCATCATGTGGGATTAGGCCCCAACTTCCTTAATAAGACTCCTATAGCACAAGAATTAAAACCAAGAATCAATAAATGGGATGGACTCAAACTAAAAAGTTTCTTCTCAGTAAAAGAAACAATCTTTGAGGTAAATAGAGAGCCTATATCTTGGAAGCAAATTTTTACCCCTCACATATCAGATAGAGCACTAATCTCTAGGGTATATAAAGAACTCAAAAAGCTAAACACCAAAAAAAAAAAAAAACCTAATCAATAAATGGGCCAAGGAAGTGAACATCTATCAAACATGTACTTTTTAAAATTTATTTATTCTAGTTAGTTATACGTGATGGAAGAATGCACATATAGAGCACAATTTTTCAAGTCACTGATTATACACAAAATATTTTCACATCATTCATATCTTCATACATGTACTTAGGGTAATGATGTCAAACTCATCCCACCATCATTCTTACCCCCTTTCCCCCTTCCTTCCTCTCCCTCCCCTTTGCCCTATCTAAAGTTCCTCCATTCCTCCCATGTTCTACCTCCATTGCCATTATGAGTCAGCATCCTCATATCAAAGAAACATTTGGCCTTTGCTTTTTGGGGATTGGCTTGCTACATTTAGCATTATATTTTCCAACTCCATCCATTTACTTGCAAATTCAATGATTTTATTCTCTTTTAATGCTGAGTAATGTTCCATTGTGTATATATACCAAAGTTTCCCTATTCATTCATCTGGGTTGGTGCCACAATTTAGCTATTGTGAATTGTCCTGCTATAAACATTGATATGGCTGTGTCCCTATAGCATGCTGTTTTTAAATTCTTTGGGTATAAGCTGAGGAGTGGGATAACTGGGTTAAATGATGTTTCCATTCCATTTTTTCCAAGGAATCTCCATACTGCTTTCCAGATACTTGGGAATAAACTTACTGAAAGAAGTGAAAGACCTTTACAATAAAAACTACAGAATGCTAAAAAGAGATTAAAGAAGACCTTAGAAGATGGAAAGATCTACCTTGTTCTTGGATAGACAGAATTAATATTGTCAAAATGACCATACTACCAAAAGCACTATACAGATTCAATGCAATCCCAATCAAAATCCCAATGAAAATCCTCATAGAAATAGCAAAGGTAATTATGAAATTCATCTTGAAAAATAAGAGACCCAGAATAACCAAATCCTTAGCAAGAAGAGTGAAGCTGGTGGCATCACTATTCCAGACCTTAAACTATATTATAGAGCAATAGTAACAAAAAGAGCATGGTATTGGCATTAAAATAGACCTATAGACCAAAGGTACAGAATAGAGGACACAGAGACTAACCCACAGAACCACAGTTATATATATTAGACAAAGGCACCAAAAACATACATTGGAGAAAAGATAGCCTCTTCAACAAATGGTGCTGGGAAAACTGGAAATCCACATGTAACAAAATGAAATGAAACCCCTATCTCTCACCATGCACAAAACCCAACTCAAAATGGATCAAGGACCTAGGAATTAAACCAGAGACCTTGTACCTAATGGAAGAAAAAGTAGGCCCAAATCTCTATCATGTTGGATTAGGCACCAACTTCCTTATTAAGACTGCTATTGCACAAGAATTAAAGCCAAGAATCAATAAATGGTTTGGATTCAAACTAAAAAGCTTCTTCTCAGCAAAAGAAACAATCAGTGAAATGAATAGAGAGCTCACAGAGTGGGAAGAAATCTTTACCACAAGCACATCAGATAGAGCACTAATCTCTAGGATATATAAAGCACTCAAAAACTTTAAAAAAACAAGTAACCCAATCAATAAATTAGCCAAGGAACTGAACAGACACTTCTCAGAAGAGGATATTAAATCAATCAACAAATATATGAAAAAAATGTTCATCATCTCTAGCAATTAGACAAATACAAATCAAAATTACTCTAAGATTTCATCTCACTCCAGTCAGAATGGCAGCTATTAAAAATACAAACAACAATAAGTGTTGGTGAGGATGTGGGGAAAAAGGCCCACTCATACACTGCTGATGGGACTGCAAATATGGAATTTTCATTCTATATCAATTTCAACTTGATAAAACTGTTAACATTTTTATATAATTTTGTTGTGGTGGTGATGGTGGTGCTGGGTATTTAGCCCAGAGTCTCATGAATGCAAGGTAAACACTCTACCAGCTGAGCTGTATCCCCAGTCCCCCAACTCTATACTTTTTAAAGAGTGAATTTACTGATTATAAATTGTATCAAAAATCATATCATTTAAACAATAAAACAATTATTTATGTGAAACAAACATTTAAAATAGCCAAACAGAAAGGGTAAGATGGGCATTTTTTGTTTACATCCTATGGTTTTATCTTTTTTTTTAAATTTTTTTTGGTGCTGGGTATTTAACCCAAGGGCACTTTACCACTGATCATATCCCAGCCCTTCTTATTTATTTATTTGTTTATTTTTACATTTTGAGACAGTTCTCACTAAGTTCCTTAGATCCTCACTAAGTTGCTGAGGCTGGCCTTGAACTTAACAATTCTTCCCCAGCTTCCCAAGGTGCTTCGATTGCAGGTGTGTGCCACTACAACTGGATTTTCTTTTTCTATTTTAAAATTGATTAACCAATGTCTGCTACTCCTTATATAAAAACTGGGCACTGAACTAACGCTCTTCTAGATCTGATAAGCTCCTTCCCTGCTAATAAAAGTATCTTTATCTGTTCCTCAGAAATAAACATTGTTATTCAAAATAAAAAGTGGTTGGATTCATACACACACACACACACTTTCATGTTACAATAGAGATGTAGATCTCCAAAAAGGTCCACAAGAGAACAACTATTTTTGTATGTGCTTCTGTTTTCATAATTCACAGACAATGGAAACAGAAAAACTGCCCTTCCTTCCATTTCTCACCATGAACTTCTCATTCATCACTATCCCAATGTTCTGTCTGCCAAGTATGAGGCTGATTATTTGTTGAAGTATGTATGAATAATTTGGAGATCATAAGTAAAATGACTTCAGGATTTATCCAACTAAAGGAAGAAAAATTTGAGTAATAACACATGGAGATTGTAATTGATGTATTTTGGAATTCACCATAGCTTTGTCCTTTAGGTTGTGGTACAAACCATAGCTATTCAATTAAATTTCTTCAATTGATTGATAGGGAAATTCTGGGTAATGATTTCTTCCCAGGTGTTTTTGTGTTAGGAGAATTACCTAGTTTGAATTGAATTGAATTTACATTTGACTTAATAAAATAATGAGTTTATTTCCTTACCCCAAACAGAATGCATTATTGTTAATTAAGAATAATTCTGTCTTATCAGGCTCTAATAAAAGTGTGTTGCAACACGAAAAAGAGAATGAGACCAGTTATCATGTGAACATAGATAATATGGAAGAAAAAGAGTTGAAACATGGGAATAGGAAGAAGGGCAGTTAGGAGAGTCAACCAAAGATGCTTTTATTCAGTGTTGTAAAAAAGATTCTGATTGGTGATTACAATAAGCTTGAAAAAAATATTGATATCCTAGTCTTTAAATTGGAGGATGTTCACAAATTTTAATTTTATTATTCTAAAGCCTGTTATTATATACACTATAATATATATTTTATTCATTTTGGAGAGTATTATTATCCTCCATTATTTTGTGTTTCCTCAAGAAGAAGCTGAATGATCAATTACTTTGAACTATGTATCAGAATTCTTAAAATAATTATTTCAGAATCAATGATGGAAATAAAAGATTTACAATGAGGCAATTGGAAAGACTCCACAAAAGAACATTATATTTTGTGCTTTAACCCCAATTAATTCTCTCCACTCTCTTCCACTATGTGTAATTATGAACTATTTCCTGACTTCCCTTGACTTTGCAGTGATTTCAGTCTATGGACCTAATTGAATCTCTCCTGTACTCTAAAAGGTCAATAGCTGAGGTTTGCCTTAATGTATTTTCAAAAGTGCGGATCATGGCCAACTGGGAAAGAGTTTTCTTTACAAATTACTCCTATAAATGGAGTAGAAGAGGTTTAAAAAAATCACTTCCATTATTATTTTATCTGTATTTTATTATAGTATGTATTCATTTTGTTAAAGGAGTGATTTTAGAATTACATTATCTTTAAATCAGTTCACAATCCCCCACCTCCAGCCACACCAAACCAACAAATAAGAGCCAGGTTCTTTATGTGTCTTCAGTGTTCAGTGGAACTTGTATTTCTAGCAAATGTCTAGATCTAGCTAGGGTTCTACTACTAACAAGATAATTTCCATAATTCTGAAAAATTTTGATACCCAAATTTAGCTCTGTTTTTAAATTTCTAATGATATAAGAAAAAACAGCTCAAAGGAATTTTTTTTTCATAGCAAAATCAAAAGGTAAATAAAGATTTCTCTATGCTTTTCCCATCTTCCTTAAGTTTCCTAATATTACAGCCATAGGCTATTTATAGTATGATTCACATAGGCCTGACATAATGTATAAAACTACAGTATTCCAGAATTCCTTTCATTCATTTCTCATCAAAATTTATTTTCCTAAGATGATGATGATGATGATGATGATGATGATGATGATTGCTTTGATTCCTCTTGAGAATACTAAAATCCAGATGAAGGTTAATGAGTCTGCTTAGGATTGTCTTTCTTCTCTTAGGTTCTTGTTTGTTGCTGAAAAAACCCTATATGTTAATAAATATTTGGGCAACATATGTGCACTCTTCATTTTAATAGAAATCTCATTAAAATGCTTTACCTCAATGATATCTAATGGTTAACTTTTGAAAGGCAGAGTCTTATTTATACTTGCATGCAAAACACCAACTCAAATTAGGCTGCAAATGATCTTTATAAGCTTACTGAATTTCCTTCTACAAGAGGAAATAGAATAATTTAGTTGATTCCAATCAGATTTGGTAATGACAATCTCACTTCCCAGCATATCCACAAAGAGAACAGAGAGTCTGCTAAGGACTGATAAACTTTTTTATGAAAGGACCTAATGACTTCACAGAAGGAATTTGAGTTGGGCACCAGTCCCATAGGCACTTTTGTCTGGGAAGAAGCCAGAGAGCAAATACCTCATATGTTAGTGAATTTTCTGTCATTATAACTTAGTAAGAGAAAAAGGTTATTTCAGCTCAGTTTTAGAGGTTCCACTTGGTGACTGGTTGGCCCCATAGTTTTGGGCCTAGAGCATCACATCCTGATGAGAGTCTGTGACAGAGCAAAATAGCTCACCTCAAATCTGAGAGGTGAAAAAGGGAGAGACCAGGATCCTGGGGTCTTCTTTGAGGGCACATACCTGGTGAGCTGAAGACCTCTCATGAGGCCCCACCTCTTAGAAGTTCTGCCACTTCCCAATAGTGCCATGTTAGGTACTAAGCCATCTAACACATGGGCCTTTGGGGAACATTTAAGATACAGACTCTAGCACTTGAGAAACAGAATATTCAAGTGTCTGCAGGGAGATGATTGCTGCTTCAAAGCCTATATCAGGTAAATACTCTTTCATATCGGAAGAAGAGAATAGGCAATCCATATTTTGCCCACCCCTCCCACTTCCCTCTTCTTTATTCTTCTCTTTCTTTGTGCATTGATTCTTCCCAGGTGAGAGAGAAAAGGAAGTATGCTATGTAAAGGGCAGTCAGGGCCATGTCTGCTGTTATCACTGATGACCCTCAGAACCTGATCCTCATGGGAAAGATTTGAGCCAGAAAGCAGTTTTGCCCTAAGGAAAGCAGCGGTGTTTTTGTCAAAGATCTTTAAGACAAGCAGATCATGTATTGAATCTAACAGGGCACCCTTATCCAGCTATGTGTTTCACATACACGTTGACTCTGCTTAAATGGTAGGACATTATGTGAAAAAGTGTCATGTATTTTATTACTTTTATAAAATACTCTTTTTACTTCCCAAAGATGATGCTTACCTTGACCATTACTAAACTACCAACCAATTTGAACTACTAGACTCAAATTATCCATTGCTTTACAGAGAATTTTCTCTAAGGACACCAGATTATGGTTGACTTTTAAACCTATGGGCAGAATGGAAAGAAATTTGGAGGAATGTATACTGCCCAATTCCCATCTATGAGACGCTCTATGAGATGCAAATGAAACAGATGAAAGGGAAGCAGGAGTCTGAGATATAAAGAATGCCCGGGCCCTGATCCCAATAGAGGAGTGGTGGTAGCATCTGCAGAGATGTGTTCACATTTGCAGACACAGAGCATTTTGTTTGGATTTTGGTCAGAGACCCTGGAAGTGGGAGCCTTGAAGAGAATCCCAAGAATAATTTTAGAGGAGGAAAAGTTTATGTGGAGAATTTTTTAAAAAAGAGTTTATTTGGAGAAAAAGTTTTTTGGAAAACACCTCAGGATGTCAAGAAAGAACCTGGCCAAGGACCAGGTAGGACTGTAAATCTCAAGAGATACCAACATAAAAACGAGGAACTGCCCTCAAAGGATACTGCAACCACAACTTCCCAGACAAGAGTCTCTTAGAACTAGATAACACCTTAGGGATGAGGGAAAAGTGGGGAGGGGCCATGCATTGGTTGACTCTAAAATTGAAATATTACTATGCTTGAGCTTCTTACAATAAAATAAAACATATTTCTTGAACATCTCTACATCTGTATAGTATATACATCTGTATCTATATCCATAAACACTTTTAAAAAAATTTATTGATGAGCACATAGGAATTGAGGGAATTTCCAAGTATTCTTCCTTTCTCGATCATGTACACTAAGAACTTTGATAACCTTTTGTAGTGAAGAGACTGTAGAGAAGACATCATTGTGAAGAGATTGTGGCTAGCAGCATACAATGTTAGAAATACTTTGGAAAACAAAACAATTGCATTATCGTATAAACTTGAACTTGTATGCATCCTACCACTTAGTTTACTCTCAAGTACACCCCTCAGAGAAGCACTTAAAGAAAAGACAAATGTGTCTTTCATTCATGTAAAGAATCTTTCTTTATTATGAAGAATCATTATTCTTTAAAACCACTAACTGATAAAGAACAAAATGTTGATCATCAAGGACACATAACTTAGTATTTCTCTCATAATGGAATATTATTATTGTCTATTCATCAAAAACAAAGGACTTGCAACTAGAATAAAACTTATTTGATAACATTCTCTATTGAATTATAAAATAATTACTGAAAAGTGTAAAAAAACATGAATACACACTCCAGTGAGCAATGACAAAGTAAACTATTACCTAGCCACCCATGTGAGCAGAATACCCCTCACACCATCGAACCTCTTTTATCTACCCTCCTAAACACTCATTCCCCAACATACTATTTTATTAACACCACTGAATAGCTTTGTCAAGTCTCATTTTGTTGTAGTAGAAAAGTTCAAAGAACTTCCATACATCATTAACCTAGAGTCACTAAGTGTAAATTTCTAAAAGCACTATTGTTAGCTCAGAGGTGAATTCACATCTAGTTTTGTCATATCATGCCATGTTTATTCTTCTTAAGTGTTATATCCAATTACATTCTTATCATCAATAAAACCTTATGAAACAGAGGGTATTGTAAGTTTGTCTTTGAATTTTTTTTTCCCAGAGGCAAAGGCTGCTCATCCAAACTGCCAGCTTTATTTATCTCAATAGGTTACATTAGCTATTGGCTCCATTAGTAAATTATTGTTCATTGTATCATTAGAGAGGTTACAGAATTGACAACATTATGCAGCGTATTTCTCAGTTACAAACTATAGTGGCAATGTGCAATGTAAGGAGCTTTGTGTAGTTCTCAAAAGATTTCTTTATTTAAAGTTACTGTTATATGAACAGGTTCAGGAGCAGCAGAGCTTGGGAGAGGATCATCATTATACAAAATACATGTATGAAGATGTGAATTTGGTGTCAACATACCTTATATACAAACAGAGATATGATAAATGGTGGTATAAAGGTGTATTAAGAATTGTATGCAAAAAAATAAGAGAGCTTATGTATAATGGCATAATTTGGCATGAACATACTTTATATACAGAGTTACAAAAATTGTGCTGTGAATGGATAATTATGAATGTAATGCATTCCATTATTGTCATGTACGTAAGAAATAAATAAAAAAAGAAAGAAAAAAGAAATATATTTTTTAAAAAAAGAAATTAGAAATTGTCTTTGAGGTTTTGAGATTTCAAAGGTTTAGAAATGGATCTGATGTAGCTTAATTTTCATTGAAGTGTTACAAGTGAATTTGAACATCATCTCATATGTTTGAGGCTGTTTTTACATTACTTCATATTGTTTTCTGTGAATTGTTTGGATTTTGTTGTTTAGTTTATCCATTGAACAGTGTTCTGTTCTTTTTCTCCACAGTTTTTAAGACTTATTTTTTTGTCTTAGTTATAGCATCTCTCTATCCTTTTACATGTTGCAATTATTTACACCTAGTTTGTTGATTGATTTTTATTACTATGTTAGTGTTTTTGTCATGAGAAAGTATTTTTTTTAAAATGTAGTTAAACTTAACAAACTTTTATTAACATACATTTTAAAAATCTGGTAGACAGCTTCTTTTATGCTCATGTTTTTTCCTCTTAATTTCTTATAAAGCTTAATTTTTCTCCCATTTATGTTAGTGGTCAATCTCTATTTTATTCTGGTATGTGGGTCTAATCTTTCATTTACAAATGGACATTCAGGTAACTGAGCACCATGTATTTAAAAGTTTGTTTTTACCATAGTGATTTGTATTGCTAGTTTTAATATAACTAACTTTCCATATCATGAACTCTATTTGTCTATTCGTGTATCAATGCTAATATTTTAAATGTTAGAGATATGAAGTCTTTCTCAATGACTGAATGAAGTGCTCCCTCATTTCTTTTTATTTTTATGGTTTCCTGGCTATTCCTTCATGCTTATTTTTCTGTATGTGATTCCATATCAGCTTGTCTAACTAGATTAAAAATATTTACTGACATAGATGTATTTTAGGTGATAGATGTGTTTTTCCAGTTGTTGCTTTAAAAACACCCAGTTAGTGGTTGTCAGGATGGAGGCACAAGGGAAGTAACTGAGCTCTAAAGGGGCAACACAAGCATCCTAGTGATGGACCATTGGCAACAGACACACTGATCTGCACAGATGATAAAATCCATATATCTAACAAAATTATTTTGGTTATTTTGTTTTTTGCAGCATATATAGCATTTATGATTATTCTCCCATTCTTACCACACTTTTGTTTTAGTTCTCACAATTAAGCCTATTAGATGTATCTGTTCTTTAGCTGTAATTTTCCTACTGTCTCTCAGATGAAACTTATTCCTTACATGATATCGTAATAAGAATTCATAGTAAAATACTCTCTCAATTCCTACATCTTTAGAAGGTTTCATGTTTTTAAAGGATTTTCAGATTCCTGGAAAAATTGAAAGGCAAGTATAGAAATTTCCTGTATGCTCTCTGCACCCTTACATGGGTAGCCTCACCCATTAGCAGCTTCCATCACCACGGTGATAAATTTCTTATAATTGATGAACCTAGTCTGACATATTATAATGACCAGAAGTCCCGGTACAAAGTCAAGTTAGTCTATAGTATTATTTGTTGTATATATGTATGACTTTGATTTGATAATATTTTCTTTTGAATTTTTTCATCATGTTTTTGATAAATTTGCCTGCAATTATAATTTCTCTGATTTTATTGTCATGTAATTTCTCTAATTTTATTCTTAACTTTAAGTTGGCCTTAACAATAAGTTTTAGATGATGCTAAAGTGTTGTTTTTTAATTTATTCTCCAAAAGTTGGTGACATACCTTTTAAAATATTAGAATAGTCAGATGGTGATATTATTTTTACTGGAATACTTTTTGATGAATCTTAGAACATTCACTATGAAATGGCAAGCTAAAACATATCATTTGTGTAATGCATGATAGAAAGCACAGAGGAGAAATACATATTTTAGTGACAGATAATGTGGTAAAACCATACCTATACCTTAAAAGGAGAATGTCTTTTAAATCAACATTGTGTTGACTTTGGAGGTAATCCTAAGGGACAGGAAAGAGAATCCAAGAAAAGGCAATATTCTAGTTACTAAATTATTCAAGGATTCTTTTTACTATTAGCTTTATTTTAATATATGTGATATATATATATATATATATATATATATATATATATATATATATATATATATATATGTGTGTGTGTGTGTGTGNTATATATATATATTATTTGTTATTTATAAAACATTACATAGTAAATATTTGGGTAACCACTAGTAGGAAATATTTGCCTCATCTTAAATGCCTGACATTTTTTTTAATAATCTCTATTTTTTTTAAGAATTGACTATATTAAGGCTCTGGCCATCAAGTGAACTCATGCCTTCAGGTGGGTGTTCTGCTCAGGTGGAAAAATAAAACACATTATTATAATTTTATACCTTTATATATTTGGCTTATTTTTGTGTGGTATTTTCATATTTGCTATAAATTTATAAGTGTTCAGAGAATATTTATTTAATGTATAAAGAAGTCATGAATATTAACACATTAGGTAAAAATATATGGGCTTAAATAATGGCTTAACAACTCCTAATTTGCAGAAAGGAGGATTTTTTTAACTAAGGAGAAATGTGAAAACTTTTGCTGAAGGGACAGAAGTTAATCTTATACAAGTGTGTAGAAGCTTTAAAATACCCTTGCAATGAGCAAAGTAGAGTCTTTGAAATATCTAGGGAGAGCAGCTCATATGACACAAGGAAAATTAGAATAATTCTAGGCAGAGGATGTTGCCTAGTGACTTATTAAGCATTAAGTTCTTGATCTACAAGATCAGTCAAATGCTAACTTACTTAATGGAACTTGATCCACCTTCCTAAAATTACTACTGATTGACAGCTACGAGAAGAATATGAATATAGATATAACAGCTTAAAACAAGGGTTGAAAAATCATTTCTTCACTCACAAAATTGAGACAAATGGCAAACATTAAAAAAAGATATTATTTGCATAAAATTCTCTGAAGTTAAATGAAAAATTGTGTTCCTGACTTCCTGAAAAGGTAAAGTAATAGTATAATAAACACAATATACAGTGCTAACCTATTGAAATAAGCAACTGCAGGAATGAACCATAATAAGACAGGAGGCTCAGAGGCTATTTTTCACATTTATGAGTTATTTTTAAAAAGTCACCAAAGCTGAAACTAAAATATTTGTTAGGGTTTAATCCCATTTTAGAAAAAACAACAACAACAAAAATAATTCAACAAGAGCTTATAGTAAATTTGGGCTGAGCATAGAATGTCATGTTTTCTAACACCAACTTCTCTATTTACCAGGCTGAGTGTCTTTTAAAAATGCTACTTCCTTTAATTGCAATTTACAATTATTCATAGACTAATAGAACAATTCTATTCTTCTTCAAAGTGGTAAATTAAAAGTAGGACATATACAAACAAAGACAAAGAAATAATATGAAAAAAAACTTAATGTCATTAACAGGGATACTCGAATCAAAATTACAATGAGATATTATCTCTCCCCAATAAGAATGGCTATTAAAACAAACAAACAAAAATAACAAATGCTGGTGAGGACATGGAGAAATAAGCACTCATATAAGTGCAGCTGGTAAATATTTAAATTAGTAGAATCATTATGGAGCTCAGGAGTTTCCTCAAAAATCTAAAAGCACATCTAGCATATGATTTAGCTATTCAACTTCTGGGTATATATTCAAAGGAAATTAAATCATCATGCTAGGGAGATACTGATGAGGTAAAGAAAGAGTGGTATTTTAGACAATGGAATATTTTTCGGCTATAAAGAAACATGAAATTCAACCATTAACAGTAAAATAGATGGCATATCACATGGATATTATGTTAAACGAAATAAACCAGACACAGAAAGACAAGTACTACATGCTCTAGCTTATGTATAGAACTTTAAAAAAAAAAAAGAAAAGAAAAAAGAAAACATTGACTTGAACGTTTTTGCTAGAGATTTGGAAGAGCCAGGTTGGATGAGTAAAGGGAGGCTGGATGTGATCAGTGCACGCTTCATGCATATATTTAAATACAGCACCAAAATCTATTAATATATATAGTAAATAATTTTAAAAATATTTTTAAAAGCACACACAGTGAAATCTAAAGAGTTGTAAAGGTCAAGTTGAATATATATATAAATTTCTTAATCTCTCCTCAATGTTACATCTTGTCTTTCACCTGGGTATTGTTACTATATTTTATTAATGATACACTATTATTAATAGAACAAAGATGTAAAAGAATCCCATATGACATATTAACAAGAATATGAAAGATCATTATCAAAATTTCTGATGAGTTGTTTTTAAGTCATGCCTTCCTAGTGTCATACTTCACCTCAGAAAAAAAATCTCTGTGGCAAATAATATAGTATAGTTTCACACAGTCATGTTGGTGGCCACATCCTCAGACACAGGCACTAGGTTCCGATTACTGTCTCTATCTTTTCATACCTCTTAAAAAGCAGAATGATGAAAAATCTCATTATTTATATTAAGCAGGAGTTGGTTATTATTTGTTTCTTTAATGTGCATGCTAATGCTCTTGGGTAAAAGAGAGAATCTTTCTACTCAGAACATTATCAAAACAGTCTATGGTAGTCCCCCTTATCTGTGCTTTTACTTTCTATGGTTTTAGTTACTTGTGATCAACTGCGGCCTAAAAACGTTAAATGAAAATTTACAGAAATAAGCAGTCCATAATTTTTAAATTGGTTTTGTTGTTGTTGTTGTTTTGTTTTGTTTTGTTTTGCAATGTGGGGACTGAACCCAGGGACTTGCACAGGCTAGGCAACTGCTTTACCACTGAGCTATACCCCCAGTTGCCATAGCCTTTAAATTGAAAAAGGCCTCAGAGCAACATGGGCATGTCAGGTCACACCAAACTGCCAGTCAACCTGACACACACAGCCTTAGCTACTGAACAGCATTAGCTCCTGACCCCTTACGGGCAAATTGTTCTAGGAATATTTTAGAAACCTCTGACCTCTGACACGGAGGCACCTGAGCCTGACTCTCCCTGTAAGCATTTTGCTATAGATGTCCAACCTAACCTTATGGAACCAGCTTACTGCATTTTTATTTGGTTTTTGATTTGAACTTAAGTAACCTGCTGTAAGTAGAATATTGAATTCAAGACTAATTGCTCCTTCCAGCCCAGTTTCACTTTTTCCTGGGTTGCAATCTTCCCTGCAACAACTTGTCCTAAACTAAATGGGCTTCTATCTATTGGAAGAAGATTCTTCTGTGGTCCTTCACATTTGTGCAGGGTGGGAGGCTTGGTAGCAGAGTCAGTGGTAGCCTTTGTTCTAGACTATTCTTTTCAAGGACACTTGTGTATCTAACATAATTGGCAGACAGAGATAGTGTTTTCTATAGGACCAGGGGCAGTTTGATTACCCAATGTAATAAAAATAATGTCTCCCTATGAGGCAAAGACAGGGCAGGTTTGTTTGCAATCCATTGCAAAAGTCTGGGTTCTTTAAACTTAGAATTTCTCAGATACACGATAAACCCACAATGTGTACAGTATCCACCTGGACTACCCCACAGCACCCCCTTGGGACCTGGAAACAAGGGAAACAGATGCAAACATGAAGCTCAAGCAGCATGCTGTTATAATACAGCCCTTTGTCTCTGATCTATGAACCTATCAACGAGAATCTATGAAACGTTGGCAGTTGAACATGTCACCTTGCAAATACAGAAAAATCAGAGTATTTGACAGTATCCTATTTAGTGTTCCTGGTAGTAACCACATCTTGCTTCCTAGAGGCCTTTTCTCCCACTCTTTGTTCATCTTCTCATTAGCGGTCTGAGTTTATGCCCTTTTGGATTAGACCCACTATGTTCCAATGAATATGTGATTTGACCAAGGTCCATTCTAGAGGCAGTCCCTCTAGTTCATTTAGTTACCAACCTTCCATCCTTCCATCTTCAATGACAAACAGATGAATCAATTTCTTTCTGCTGATTAGCAATTTAAATTAAAATGAGGCTGCATAGTTTATAACTTAATGGCCATAGCAGTATGTTCTATGCAGGGATGTCCTCAAACATATGTAAATGTGAATTCTAGACCAGAAGAGAGAAAATAGTTTTTTTTTTAATTTAGCTGCATTACCTATTATAAATGAATGCTAAAAATAAATTTTTAATACATGAATAAAATTTTGATTTTTAACAATTTGTATTTAAAAACACATAATATGAAATCTGCCCTCTCAAATTTTTAAGTGGACAGTATTGAATTATTAATTATATGTATTGGTTGTACAGCATATCTCTGGAACTTTTCATTTTGTTTGGCTAAATTCTGTACCCAGCAAACAACAACTACTATTTCTCCTTCCCCACAGACTCTAGCAGTCATTATTCTGCTTTCTGATTCTATGACTTTTATGACTTAGGCACCTCATAAAAGTGGAATCATGCAGTATTTGTCCTTCTGTGACTAGCTTATTTTACTTGGAACTGAAAGTTCACATAATATTATAGCTTATAACAGAATTTCCTTTCTTAAAGCCTGACTACTAATTCATTGTATATGTAAATATTTTATTTATTTATTCATTTTGTTGATGGACACATAGGTTACTTCTACCTGTGAACAATATTGCAATGATCATAGGTGTACTATTATGTCTTTGAAATACGGTTTTAAATTTTGTTAAATTTATACTCAGAGATGGGATTGCTGGATAATATGGCAGTTCTGATAATTAAATATTCACTGAACTATAAATATATTTTCAATTTGACTAATTAATTAGTAAGTTCATGTTTTGTTTCAAGATTTTTTTTTATCAAAAGTTCTTGAACCTGTGAAATCTCATGAATTCTTACTATAATTAACTGAAGCACGGCCAAGTCTTTTTTCTCTGAGAGGCCCATTTCATATCTTCAGACACAACACCATACCAGTAGTGAAGCTCCAGTAAGGAGACATTCTTTTGCAGGTTCTCCTTTTTATCACATTTTTCCAATTTCAAAGTATACCGGTAACTTTGGGAACTCTTCACTTCCTGAGAAGTTTTCAGTTAGCCTTCCAGCTGAGCTATTTCTTCCATGTTAAAGAAAACTTGTATAGTAAAACAGAAAACCATATGTAATTTTTTTTTACCTTTTCCTACAATTCAACTACAAATTGTCTATTAGCCAATAAAAGAAAAAAATGTGATCTCCTGTGGTAGAATTCTAGCATCTATTAAAATTGGTTTGAATTGAAGGATTGGTTTCATTGGTGCATATAATTTGTGTATCCAAAATAAATTTATGATCCCTTTTCCTTTCCTCACTAAAATCCATGTTTGCAATGTCTATTTTCTTCTCCTATAGGTCTTGGAAAAGTTACTTTTTCAATTTTGCCAATATTTATATGGTAGAAATTTCATTGATTATTAGAATTGGGAATGATCCAATTGAGCTTCTTTTAGTGAGTGCAATATTAAAACAAATTTTCTCTCCTTCACCCTATGGGCTAACAGTATTCTTAAATTTTTCTTATCTCATCTTTTGCATTTCATTTCCAGTTTATAGTGGCATTTGACTTTTTGTTTTGTGGCTTCAAATATTTTTGTTTGAAAATTCTATTTTAAAACCCAATAGCTTTTGTCAATGAGTGTGCTTGCATTGTGTCAAGGAAGAGATTTTTCTTAAAAGTACACAAGGGACCACAAAGTATCAATACATGACAGGTCCCTTGCAAAATCTCTTAGGCAATTAAGGGAAACAGGATGTGTATGGTTTTGGATGCCAGAATGCTGGGTTCACCAGCTCTATCAGTAGGATGGATAAGGTCACTGAAAATTATACATTTTATTCATGGCTCATTTTTATTGGGCCTGATATGCATATCTGGTAACTGTTATGCCCCTATCAGTCATCCTTATTCTTTTGACTCTTTCTAAGGAGTTATCACATCTGCCACAAATATTAATGTGCCTAGAGTATAACTGGATATAAGTGCCATGATGCGTTTGATGTCTGAGAAATAATGAAATGTCACTTCCATTATAGTATGATGTGGCATTTAATGGAGCTATGAAGAGTTATTTGCATTACTATTCCACTGTAATGATGTTGCTTGCAGTCATAGCTGACAAAAATATCACTGAATGTTAATTCAGATGAACTTTAAAAGTAACCACATGGGGACTGACCTAAAATGAAAGCTTCTGGTCTTTGCCATGTAAAAAGCCAACCCTTAAGGGTATCATTCAAGAATTGTCCTAACTACTCTGGGTTCAAAGTTGGAAAGGTGTGTAAGAGAAAGAGAAAAGCATAGGGCACATGCATGCACTTGCCTACAAAGTTAATAATTTGCTTCACACTGAAGATATTACCATGACCCTTATTAGTCAGTACAAGTCTGTGAAACCAAAGTACTGATTGAGATGCTAATTAGATTAATGTATAGAAGATACTCTCAAAGTCTAGTATCTTTTGCAAAATTTTTCATTTTCAAATTAAAGCTCTCAAAAGCCTCCTCAAGCACATATTTCAACAGATGTCTTTAAATTTAAAAGGACAAGGTTGGGGAGCAATGCCATCAAGATGACAGAGTAAAAAATGTCAGCATTTGTCCCAACAAAATAAATAAATAGAAATTGGATGGTTATCCACAAATGTCAATATAAGAAAAGTCAGGGGTACAATTAATATAGCTGCAGTCAAGAGTAAAATATATATATATATATATATATATATATATATATATATATCCCACAGATATAGTAGAAAGAAAACTTTAATTTTGCCTACATCATCTCATCCCCCAGTCCAGCAGAGCACAAATGCTAAGATGACACTCCCTGGACCATGACTTCCCTTTGAGGAGAAAAATGCCCAGCTTTCCCTTTCTTCTGGGTCTCTGCTTGAAATACCCAATTTGGTTCCCCCCCCACCTACATTGGGAATATCAGCATAGCTGAGATATGTGGAGATAGCTAGGAAAAACACAGTATCAGTGATGGAGCAGGTGCAACTGTAACCCTTAATGACTTACTCTACAGGGACCCAATAGCCATCTCAGCAGAAGACCTGAACCAGAAAAAGAAAATGCTGCCCTGACTTCTGGGCTGGACTATCACAGCTTCCCTCCTATTCTTTGCAAACACACATATCCCCACACACCCTGGATATTCCATGCCCACCTGTTTCAGACCCTAGCTTTAAGGCCTCTTCACAAGTGTCTATGCCTCAGAAACTCAGTGTGCATAACAATGCCTCAGACGTAATCTCCACTGCAGTGGTCATGCCTATTCCCCAAGCCCCTGGAACTGCAGTCAGTCTATGCATGCTTACAATCCAGAGTCCAGTCCATGAGTGATTGTGCTTCCCATCCCATGACAGTAAGCATACTGGTACCACAGCACTGGCATCACAGTCCTAGTGGGTACACCCTAAAATTAGGAGACACAGTTGGTATGTGCATGCCATTGCACTGGATCCTAGCACCATGACTCTACCATGCATGCATACACTCCAGATACCAATACCTGTGCTAGAGCAGTCCCACCATACTCTGAACAACAAACAGGCACTATGTATGCACCCATACTTCATACCATGGACCGACAGCTGCTCCCTACATACACATCATATTAGATACCAGGGTTGCTGCAACCAGGAGTGCATCCCACCCATCGAGTACCCTTAAACTCAGCCATACATGAGGATATTTCCCCACTAAAATCAGTCTGTAGGGTTTGGAAGAGGGGACTGTTTCCACAAGTGTACAAACATCAATGCATAGCTACAAGAAACATGAAATATCAAGGAAATATAAGCACCAAAGACACAATAATTTTCGATAACATGTAACCAGCTTCAAAGAAAAAAAAATCTACAATTTGCCCCACACAGAATTCAAGATAATCAACTTAAAGAAGTTCAGTGAACTATAAGAGAAGATAGAAAACTAAATGAAATCAGGAAAGTAATACATGAACAAAATTAGAAGTTCAACAAAGACAGAAACCATACAAAATAACCAAAAAGAAATTCTGAATCAGCAGAATATAATGGGTATACTTTTGAAAAATTCAATAGGGAGCTTCAACAGTAGGTCAAATCAAACAGAAGAAAAAAGCAGTGTCCTTGAAAATTGGTCATTTGAAATTATCCAGTCAGAAGAGCAAAAAGAAAAAAGATGAAACATTTGAAGAAACCCACGACTTAAGGGGCAACATAAAGCAAACAATATATGCATTCAGCAGTATTACAAAGGGCTAAAATAGAGAAAGGGACAGAAACATCATATGAAAAAATAATCTCAGAAAACAATCCAAATCTGGGGAAGGAAGTTAACATCCAGATCCATGATGCCAAGAGAACCCTATAAAGGAAGAATGTCAAGAAATTTTTTTTCTGAAACACTTTGTAATTAAATGGCCTAAAATCAAGGACAAAGAGATAATTGTTTAAGTAGCAAAGTAAAAGTGAATAGCCACATATTAGGAAATCCCCATGAGAGAATCAGTGGATTACTTAACAGAAAACTTGCAGACCAGAAGCCAATGGGATGATGCATTCAAAATCCACAAAGAGATGAATAGTACTACATCTGACAGAATTTCCCTTCTAAAACACATGAGAAAGCCTACCCCAGAAAAACAAAACCAGAAGGAGTTCAACATCACTAGGCTTCTTTTATAAGATGTACTTCAGGAAGTTCTTCAAATTCAAATGAAACCTTGGAAAACAGAAATGTGAAAGCATATGAAAACATTAATCCCACTGCTGATGGCAATTATAGGCTTAATGTAGTGCTTCAGTGATACACACATTGGAACAGAAATGAGAACCCAGCAATAAATCCACACATTCTATGTTCAGTTGATCTCCAACAAAGGTGCCAAAAATATACAACTGGTAAAGGAAAGTCTTCAGTAAGTAGAAGTAGGAAAACTGAGTATTTGCATGCAGAAGAAAGAAAAAAATGGATGACTATATATTAAAAAATCAACTAGAATAGATTAAATATTTAAATGTAGGATCTGAAATATAAAACACACATAAATACTAGAATAATATTCATCCTTAAAAACAAAAGAAATTCCTGTGATTTGTAATAATATGGTTGTACATTGAGGACCTTATGCTCAGCAAAATGAGACAGATATAAAAGCACAAGTACTGCATAAACTCATCTATATATGGAATCTAAAAATGTCAACATTATAGAAATGGAGAGTAGAATAATACTTACCAGGAGTTGGGAGGATGATATGGGGAGATGTTGCTTAAGGAGAACAAAGTTTCATGTATTAAGATGAATAAGTTTTGGAGACCAAAGTACAATATTGTGCCTATAGTTGAAACTGTTGTATTATATTCTTAAAATTTGCTGAAAGTGAAGATCTTAAGTGTTCATCCCATACACACAAGTACAATGGTAGCTATATAGGGTGAGGACTATGTTAATTAGCTTGAATGGTCATTATTTCATAATGCTTACACATATTAAATAATTAAATTGTGCAAACTAAAATATATATAAACTTAAACATCACTTTTAATACCTCAGTAAGACTAGAATACAAGAAAAAAGGAACAAAATTTTCAGGTAATTCTGTCTTTACTGGGCCACCATGATTGGCCTTGAAATTTTTCTTTATTGTCCAGCTCTCTCAGATTCAGAAATAACTTATTCAAACTATAATGTATCAAAAATCCAGATGCCTTTATAATGTGATACATACTGAAGAGAGGCAAAAAATAAAAAATAAAAGTTCCTTCTTTTGCTGTTACTCACTGTGATGTGGTGCTTTTTTTTTTAACACTTGCTTGTATGAGATCCAACTTATCTAAATGGTAGCTAAAACCTACTACAATTATCTTCCTTCAGAAAATTTCAACATGTTTAGTTTTCTTTTTAATTCCTATAATTGGAATTATATTGTTAATATGTAATGTCATTATGCATATCTCATTAAATTTCTTTCTCAAAAGTTTTCCACCCAAATTGATATTTGACAATATGACAAAGAAGGCAATATGTTTTTAAAAAACTTTCATATGGTCAAAAGTTTACTTTTAGAAATCAAACAATGAATAAAAATAAGATCCAAATAGTCATATACACTACTAGTTCATCTGAGCCTTTAGTCTTTTAGGTTCTCTAAAATCTTTAACTTTTCCTTCTAGTCTTCCTCAGCCTTTGCTCTAGAGCTTGTCCACATGAGAATCTGTGCTACAATTGGAATTCTGAGCTGGATGTGATGTTGCCTACTTGTAATCCCAGCTACTTGGGAGGTTGAGCCAAGAGGATCACACATCTGAAGTTGGCCTGATGAACTAAGTGAGACCCTATCTCAAGATAAATTTTTAAAAAGAAAAGGGACTTGGGATATGGCTCAGTGTTAGAGCACTTGTCTGGCATGTGTGAGGCTCTGGGTTCAATCTCAGCACCACAAAATAAAAACAAAAACAAAAATCCAGAGTTAAAATATGTTAATCTCTCTGACTACAATTTTCAATCCCTCCAAATTACATGCTCATGACCTTGTGTTATGGGGGATATTTCACCTCCTTATGATACTCAATTTATAGATCAAAGTATGCATCAAGCACATTTGACTGTATTTTGTTCAGGCTCGACTACATTGTTATTCATTAGAACCATCTCCTGATGAGATATTCTTTACCACTAGAAGCAACCTCCACCCGCTTGCTTGTCTCTACCTCTACCATAAACACCAGAACATCCTCTAACCCTGAAGCAACTCAGACACCTGCCTTTTCTTGCTTACATCTGAATTGCTAAATGTTTCTGGAAAACAAACTGCACAACCAAGCAAACTGATTACACTATAAGTTCATTATTTTAGTGTGTATTCTAAATTCAAAAGTTATTTTCTTCATAAGCCTTTCTTTCAGAATCTGCTTTTATAATATTCCTATTCCTCCCAGAGATATTTTTTGCCTTGTACTTTAATGATATATTTTCTTTTCAAAAGAATTTAAATGCATTCTTTATTGCTGCCTCTTTTTGAAACCACTCCAAGATAATCACAAATAAAAATTTGAAAAATAAGATGAAAGAAAGGAGAAATAACTATAATTTTGGAGATAGTGAGTTAATGAGTGATGACTTAATAGAGAAAGTTCTCTGTGACAGAAACCCTCTGGAGGCAGGTGACAGAAGCAAACCAGTTTTTAGCCTAAGAAAGACGAATAAATTGAAGGCAGCAAGTATCTGCCAAGTTGGGAAACAAGTGTGAATGGAAAGCAGAAGAACTGGTTGAATTACAGTAAATTCAGTAAAGAACCATTTAAAGGCACAGATGCCACAAAATACACTACAAAGAGAGATGATCATCCATCCCTGACTCCAGCAGGAAACAGGAGTTTCCAATGAGCATGGCCATAAAGTTGAAGTTCTAGGCACACGTTAATGTACTGAACTGAAAAGAGAGGGATGAGGTCAAAGTCCAAAAATTGAACTTAGAGACTGCTAGCTTCATGCCTACCCTCTGCCTGCAGAATGTATACCTTTACTCCCAGTTGGAAAACTTGGGAAATTTCTGGGAAAAAAAAAATAAAAGAATAGTTTTAAGGAAACAATTTTTTTTTTAATGTACTCTTTGTAAATCCACCAATAGATATGGTTTTCGCCACACAGAGAAACTGAGTTAACATATCTACCCACAAACCCAAAGCTCACTTTCAGCTTTTTGTTGCTACCTTTGCAGATTTGCATGAAGAACCATGCATCACCAGACTTTAAGCAAGGTCTTCAACACAAATATCAGAGATGAAAACACTACCAGCAAGAACAAAAAGAATAAATACAGAAAAAAAAATTAAATGCATGAACATGGACGATAAAAAATTAAGAATATATAACTAACAGAAGGATAGAAGTAAAAGAAATTTGCATTTGAAACATAGGACAGCTTTAGTGAAAGAGCTGAGGGACATTAAATATAAAAAATAAAATATTTTAAAAGCATTGAAAGGTAAAGCTGAGGAAATATCTTTGAAAATAAAATAAGAGGTAAAAAAAAAAAAACTTAGGGAGAGAGAAAGTAAATTTGAGGATCCAAAAAGAAAATCAGATATATCACTGTCTTTGCAGTTCTATGAAGTGGGAAACAAAATGGGAAGAAAAGAATTAATAAAACAATTCAAAGATACTTCATAGAATTGAATAACATAATATCCTAGGTTCATAGAACTTACGGAAGGCTTTACCTAATGGATAAAAGGTATTTTATAATAAAAGCATATTGTTATGTTCCAAAACCTGGGATATGTGCACAACATTCTAAAAGCTTCCATACAGAGAAAAGAATAACATTTTATTTAGAGAACAAATCTGAATGCAGTTAGAATTATTGGTAGAAAAACTATATAATAGATGGCAATTGAGGCAGAATAATTTTCAGCTTAAAATTTGAAGTTCAATCATTAAAAATTATTCTAATAAACCAACCAATTCTTATGAGTATTATAGAACTATCTTATAATAATTTAAATTTAATAAAGCAAAAAGAAAGGAAATAGAATCTATGAACCAAAACGGTCTCATTTTCTCATTAAATCTTCAAGAAGTTTTAATTTTCTTTTTTTTAATCCTTTCTTCTTGTAACAGCTGACAGCATGTTCCTTGTTCTAATAAAGGCTGAATTATCTTGTTACAGAGGGACTCCATTATTTCTATCATTAGCTTTTCCATCTGCATGTCCAGTCCCGTCATTTTCTTTAGGTTGTTTCAATAATCCTTAAAGATGCAGAAGTATAATATTTTAAATCCTCCTAAATTTCTTATTTCCCAATTTAATTCACACTTGTATGCTTATTTACCCAAGAGAACTTTTCAGAGAAAATATTTGTCTTTGTTTTCCCTCAGTTCCTCTTCAGTCCTGAAAATAGTCCATTTTTTTTTACTCTATCAATCCACCATATAGTTTTTTTACAAAGTTAATAACGCTTTGTGAAAAAAATTGAAGTAACTACAGGAAATATTGTATATAAGCTCAAGCATGTAAGAAAAAATATAAGCATAATGAGGAAAAAAGTGGAAGATATAGAAGAAGCCAAATAAAATTATTAGAGATAAAAGTAAAAGACCTGAAATGAAAAAGAGATCAACTGCTGATCAAATGAATAGAACATATCAGTGAACTTGAAAACACAGTGATACAATCTGTCCAAGGGAAAGAGGGAAAGAAAGGGAGGAAAAATAGACTGATAATGACCTGTGAAGAAATATTGATGACGTGACATACATGCAATTGAGCCCCAGGAGAAAGGTATGGATCATATTTGTGGGAAAATTACTGAAATAGTTCCAAATGTGATGAAAATTATAAGTTGATAATCCAGGAAGTGCCAAAGCAGAACACACACACACTCCAGAGATAATAGTAGTAAAAATTATGAAAAGCATAATTTTTTATGAAGAGAAAAAAAGAAGATAAGGGGAAAGACATTGTATGTAGTGAAACAGTTACAAGGAAATTGAAATCTTTATATTCAAAACATGAATGTCAAAAGACAATGTAACTTCACCCTTAATGTACCAAAAGTGAAAATACCTGTCAAGGTAGAACTATACATTCATTAAAAATATAACTAAAATGAAGGTGAAACCTTTGTATTTCTGCTCAGGGATTTAGAATACTAGAAAGAGCATTACTCTCACACTTGGAAGTACAAAATCAAACTAGTTTCAAGTTTAAATATTTTCTACACCCTGAAATCTGAGGTTAGCCTACAATGAACTAGTTCAAAATATGAGGGGAGGCTCCTGCCTCCAGGGAGAGAAAATGCAAGCACTTACTCAACTGTACTGACATTTGCAAGAATTCTGCTAGAATAATCAACAAATATGGGGAGGTCAATGAGGGCTGGTGAGAGCATGTGGAGCCCTTGGGGGTTACAGGTATAGAAAAAACTTCTGCATAGATGTCACTGGGAACTCACATACAAAATGGTGAACGTCCTAAGTTCAGTCTGCAACCTTCTGTCTTAATTCTATTATAAAATTTTTGTAGACAACTAGAGCAACAACCCTAGGATACTGGTGAAAACCTATTGTTGATGAGGAATAGATATTTTGAGATCCACGTCCCCCTACCATCTCCTCCATCTCAGAGTATAGAAAACTATTCAAGGACCAACAGTGTGGCAGAAGTAGAGGATGAGCACATTGTGGCAGAGGCATATTGGCCATTATAGTGAATCAATGTTGATGGTGCACTTTAAATGTCACATTTGAGATTGTTCTACTGCATGTCATACCTGTCAGCAAAATCATCCTGGTAAGACTAAAAATAAAAAATAACCAAGAACTGAAGTATGTGGCTCCTTTAAACACATGCAGAGTGCTATGATACATCTTGGTTAATGCTTCTCCCCCAGATCCTGCCATGATGGGTAGAGATATGTTCATAACATTGGAGACAAATATTTGATTTTGCATTATAGCTTTTGGGGAGTCTCAACCTATCTCTCTAATAACAGGGATACACTTTATTAACAGTGATAGTGTTAATAAAGGAAATCTAAGTCCTACCTGTCTTTAGAAATGGCACTGTTCTTATCCTTCATATGCTTCAGGAGACTAAAACATACAACTATCTTATATTTGATAAAGGAGCTAAAAGCATGCAATGGAGGGAGGATAGCATCTNTTGGGAGTTCATAACCAACTTGAATCTATTGTATGAAATATGATATGTCAATAGCTTTATAATGTTTTGAACAACCAATAAAAAAATAAATTTAAAAAAAAGAAAACGAATAAAATTTGTGAATAAAATTAGCAAAACTTTTAAAACCCTTCAAACTAGCATGGCTTAAAGGATCACAATTATCCCTGATGGGAATAAGATCTAGCCCTGTGGTACCTACAGATTATTTCCTTGTGAGTTAATAATAGACTGCAGTAGGTGTTTGTAAATGCTACTTTCACTCTCAGATTCTTCTCTCTTTTAAGTGGTTAAGAGCAATTACTGCGGGCACTTATATGATACAAACAGTTACAAGCTGATATTTCCAAGGTACTCAGCTAACCTGCCACTGCATGATCAGAAACATTGATTTGATCTTTTGGAAAATACATCATATAATTTTCACCTTTGAGCCTCCATGGAAAAATATCGCAATACTGTTAAAAGCAGATTCAGCAGTAAATTCGGGTGTTGATCCCTGGATATACTTTTCCCAAATCAGAAGCAATCCATCACTTTCTCCTCACCAATGGATTTTCATTCCCTTGAGAGAGCTCACAGTGAAGATTCTTAATTCTTTAGGAACTGATAATTGTAAAAGCTTTGATGCCAGGTGACAGAGAAAAAGTGGGCATCTTCTGCACAAAATTCTGAAACAAGAATTGAGTTTCTGATTCCTCACTTTGTTTTTCCCTCTTATTTGCTTTACCACTAATCTTACCTATTATGGTATTTTGATGTCCTCTGTTAATTGGCTAAAAGATTTTTCAATATCCCTAACCTTCACCTTGTTATTCTTAACACACACAATCAGTTATTCCCTAGTTAAAAGCACTTGTATGATCTCAAAAACTTAAAATTCATTCCTCATGATGCCCTTCATCTGCATGCCTCATCTGACCTTGGTTTACTTTTTTCTGTATCCACCAAATTTTAGTCACAATGAACTTTGTTTCAGTTCATCACACTTAGAAATATTGTTTTTAACTTGAGGATATTTGCATACATGGGAGCCTCTTGCTTAAATATTACCCCATTCTCTCTATTATGTAAGCCTAAGTAAATTTTTATTGGGACACTTTCATTCTGTACCAATCTGGGGGAGTGCTATAAATACCAGTACACTACATACTTTTATACACTATAAATAGTCCTGTGAGAGAGGGAAGGGGATAAGGATAAGCAATGGGCTCATGTAATTATGGATTCTGGCAGGTCCAAAACTTTGCCCAAATCTGAAAAGTTTAGAGCTGATGTGTCAATTAAAGTACAAGTTTGGCAAGATGCCAGAGAACCAGGAAGCGTCTATGTCTCAGTTTGAAGGCCATGAGCAGGAGGATCTCTCTTACTTGGTGGATGTTACCCCTTTATTCTGTTCAGACTTGCAGCGAGTTGGATCAGGCCATATGCATTATTGGAGATCAATCTTCTTTACTCTAATAATTTAAATACTAATTCATCCAAAAATATCCCAAAGAGATACCCAGAATAATGGGGCACCCTATGGCCTAGTCAAGTTGACAAGATTAGCTATTACATATCCTATATTTTGCCTCCTATAGAGATTTTCCCATAGCAACTTAACAAAGTGGTAGGTTTTCTTCCCATCTCCTGAAATTCCTGTCACTTTTGAAAGACATCTAGCTACTATCCTCTGAGAAAATTAGGACTAGCCTACCCGAAGAGACCACATAGTGAGCACAGCCTTTTTTGTTTTCTATTAGATATATTTTAATTATTGATCAGCATGGAATTTGGACTACATATATATGCATGCACATATATACAATAATATACATAAACAAACACACATATACATCTATATATACACATGGACACATATATGTGTACAATTTCAAATACATATGTATGTGGGTATGTGGGTGTGATTACCATGTAAACTGTACATATATGTGTCAGGTAAATTATACACACATATATACATGTACAATCTCTCAAATGAATTTCAAAAAGTAAAGAAAAAATAGAAAATTTTCTGATCCTACATCTCTAAATCAAATCTTACAACAAAAATAGTAAATATAAAAACAAAAAATCATGTGTCACAAAGAAAATTAAAACCAAAATTGTATAATTTAAATAAAATAATGTTGATGAAACATACACATCAGATGCTATGTGATACATCTAAAGCAATGCTTAGAGTAATGTTCAGTTAATAATTCCAGTATCAGGTCATTAAAAGATAAAATTCATAAACCATTAGTATTATAATCAAGGGACAAAAAAGTGACAACTGTTTCTATTTTTTTGTTCTAGTTAGTTATACTTGACAGTGGAATGCATTTTGATTCATCATACATAAATAGAACTCATCATTCTTCTAGTTGTACATGATATAGGATCACACTTCTCATTTAGACATATATGCACATAGGGTATTCATGTCCAATTCATTTTACCCCCATACTCCCTAACCTCCCCCTTCACTACCTTATGCCTAATCCAAAGTACCTCTATTCTTCACTAACCCCTCCCTTATTGTAAATTAGCATCCACATATCAGAGAAAACATTCATCATTTGGTATTTTAGGATTGGCTTATTTTACTTGGCATGATATTTTCTAGCTGCATCTATTTACTAGCAAATGCCATCATTTCATTCTTATTTAATGCTGAGTAATATTCTATTGTGTATACATACCACATTTTCCTTATCCATGCATCTGTTGAAGGACATCAAGGTTGGTTCCATAGTTTAGCTATTGAGAACATAGTTTTTTAGCCAAAAGGCATAGTTAGAGATCCAAAGTTAGCATCAGTCACCAAACATGAATGAAGATGACCCCAGAGGATTTAAACATGCAGCCATTGAGTTAAACGCAGCTTTTCAAACAGTGTGCAGCAAAGACACAATGTCCTCACTATGCCCTGTTCAAATTTTCAACTCACATAATTTCAACTCCATAATAAAATTATTGTGATACAACACTACACTTTAGAATAGTTTGTTTTGTAGCAATAAAAACTGGATCCTTTTTTCCCACCTGTTTTTTCCTCTAGTTCACCAACATTTTTTTATTAGTGTACTATAGTTATACATAATATTAGGTTCATTTTGTTTTCATTATATTGCAATTGGTTTTTGCTACATGAATGGTATTTGTCCTAATTTTTCACTATTGTGGAATATAACTTGACTTATGGTAAACTCTGATCAAGAAATGCTTAATGAGTAAATAAATGATAAATTAGTTGATTCTTCTATAAATTTGCAATGATCACCGCCCAGGTGACATAAACAACATAAAATATTCTATTTATATGAAGCACTATTTAGTGAATATAATTTACCTGATACACAAATGAACATTTAAATGTAAGAAGAAGACTCAATGAAAGACAGTTCTTCAAACTTGTGTCTTCTGCCTTTACTTCAATCAAAGTCTATTTGTCAGAACATTTTTTTAAAAAGTCTTTCCCTCAGGTCTATTAACTTGGTTATCTTGTTTTATAAACCATAGCTGGTTAGTTACAGATTGCTCCAGAGGAGATGAGTAGATACTGTTAATTGGTTTCACAAATGTCTTAGATTTTATTCCATTCGAACAAGAGCTCATATGTGAATTTAGTCTGAAATTGCATCCCCTGAATAGCCTTCCATTCCCAGACTCCCTTCCAGGTAGGTCAGGTTCATGTGACCAACTCTGGAAAGCAAAATATAAATGGATATGATGAGTGCCACTTAGGATCTGTGGAAGTTTGAAGCCAGTGTGCCTCCTCCCCACTCTCTTCCCTGTTGTAAACAAACTAGTAGTCATACTTTTAGATGTAGGATACCAGGTGGAGGGAGGCTGGATAGGTGAGGGACAGGATGAAGAAGTTCACTTACTGTCTTCCATGAAACATTTTTGTTGTTAAGAAATTTATTTTGGCTGAGCCACTTAGATTTGGAGATTGGTTAATTATTTTTTATTCCATGGTACCCTAATCTGTATTACTTAATTAACAATTGCTTATGCAGAAACAATATGGCACATACCAGTCAACAAGTTTAGGTCAAATCTGCAAATGGGCTGGGCGCAGTGGCTCAAGCCTGTAATCCCAGCGGCTCGGGAGGCAGAGGCAGATGGATCACGAGTTCAAAGCTAGCTTCAGCAATTCAGCAAGGCACTAAGCAACTCAGTGAGACCCTGTCTCTAATAAAATACAAAATAGGACTGTGGATAGGGCTCAGTGGTTGAGTGCCCCTGAGTTCAATCCCTGGTATAAAACAAAACAAAACTAATTTGTAAATGCTTCTGGGAAGGGATCTTAATCCCAAATGACTTCTCATTCTCCACCCACCAAATGAAGGGAACTAGATTTTGTAACAACCAGGCATAGCTTACAGTACAGGTAATACAGAATATACAAATCATGCTAATATCCATGATCTAAACTGTACTATCCCAAGCACCAACTCACATTCTCAATTTATGCAAATTGGTAGCTACCCCCAAGTCCCACACACAACTTGGTAAGGAATTTGGAGTCCTCTTCTCTGAAGAAACTTATGAATTAAGAACAAAGATTTCTAGGTCGAGATAGCTAGAGGGTCTCCAAAGAAACAGCCTAAACAGACTACTCCTAAGAGAAGATCCCAATCACATACAAATACATGCCCAATTTCTAATTGTATCCTAACTGCTCAGCTTCTGAGCACACTATAATTGCTCATACATACTTTTGAATAGATAGCTTAAGGTGAATGAACTTTACAGGAGAGCCTCTTGTTTGACAGCAAAAGCCAAAACAAACATCAAAAGAAATAAAAACATTTGGAGTCAAATATATAAGGCAAAATTTTCAAAAGAAAGCTATAATTATTTATAGGGTGAACACTGAATCCATGAAAAAAATTTAAAACTATTAAGTAAATAGATGTTTGATGATATATGAAAAGAACTCTTGCAAAAAAAAAAAACAAATGAAACAGAGGGTCATGAAACATGAACTTAAAGAATTTTTTAAAAGATAAAAGTTATACTAAAACAAATTTGGAGAAAAAAATAGTAAAATTTGAGGACTAGTTTCTATATAATCCAATAATCACATGGGCGTTCCAGAAAAAAAATGGTGTTTATAAGAGGGTGACAAAATTTCTAGAAAACAATTACTATTCAAGAAAAATTTCCCAAAATCAAAGGACTTCCATACTGAAGATTTACACTAAGGACTTATTAATAAACAGACAGACAACAGGGCTTGTCATTGTGAAATTTTGAAAATTGGGATTTTGAAAATATTGGAAGAAGAGGGAGGGGGAAAGAGAGTTATTTGGAGAATGCAAAAGAAATATAATACTTAACTCCAGAATAAAAAGTTAATAAGTAAAAGGAAAAAAATCAAGAAATGGTGTTATAAATAGATTATTTAGAAATTATGGATGTAAATGTCAGTAGTGCATAAAAGAAAATGGTGGCCATAATTAGAGGAGAGAAATGAAAGAATTTCTAATTCATGGATGTGTATCACTTTGATAAGATTAAATTCATATTTCTAAGATCAATCCTTCAAATTCTTTCTTAGTATTGAATATCAAGCATCTAAAATATCACTGGACCTCAAATCAAATAACATCAACAACAAGGCCATAAGTAAATATTTAATAATTTTTAAATTTCAAATGTCATTGTTTAAAAGGTTAAGTGTTATTCTTCTGAAACATCAATTTACATAGAATTCCAGATAAACTTCAGATTTTCTTTTATCTATAATAATTTATTTTTCTTTTACCAATTATAAATTAAGCTCTGGTTATTACCAGAAGCCGAGTGCTAACTGAAACACATCTCCTCATTTAGGATTAATGCTTTAATCTCAGAATCTCAAAAGGAAACAAATGAAATTGGCAAACTACCAAGTTGTTAGCTGAGAAAGACATTAAAAATGCCTTATGCCTGATTGCATAAGATTATGGTGATTCTGAAATATTAGTTCTTCATTATCTTTCATGAATTTTTGCTGATTCCCAATTGCATGCTCAGATTTCCCAGTGTAACCAGGAATAGTTGATTAGTGTAATACCTGTTGTAGATTCCTAGTCAAAATGGTACCTATCTGCTTTTCTCAAGATAATAATGCTGACCATGGAGGACTCTCTAAACCGCCTTTAATATTTCACCTTGAGGCCAAGACAAGAACTAGAGTAGTTCAGGCCTAATTTCCCATTTTCTTGGGTTTTGCCTTAGCTCTTAGAAGTATTACCTTCCAAGAGGAAGGCACAATCTGATGTATCTCAACATTCTAGAAGGAAAGGAGGAGTCAACACTGCATAGAATGAATAGTATTTGGTCTTTATCCTTCCTTTCCATCTCCTAAAGTTCTTTCTATAGTGTTGTATTTGCCTTGAGTTTATTTTGTTGTTCATTGATATATAGAGGGAAGATAGACTTATTACATACTTACCATGAGCCAAGCCTCTGTACTCTGCACCATTGTCTCTGTCCCTACTGAGCACAAACACATGGGAAGGAAGCAGAACACAGTCAAATAATGACACCAATGCATAAAAGTAACAATTATGAGAGTGATAGGAAGGACTGTCTATAGTTACTTCTTAGCACATGCCCTTTCCCTTTTTGAAACTTAAGACTTCTTTAGGGCTAATAGAGGATTTGGGGTTGGGGATGAGGTAGGTTGAATGAATAAGTTCAGATAAATGTATATAAAAAGGGAACAGAGGGAAGAAATGATAATGAAGAAACATGTCCTTGATATAAGGAATAAGGTAGCTTATTAAAGATTGCAAGGGATTTGTGTTTTCAGTGTCATGATAAGTTAGTACTTTAGACTAAGATTCTAAAAAAATCAACTTGGCGGGTGATATCATTATTAAGTGAATCCATCCAACTGGTTCAGGACAGCAGGATGTTGAACTTTGAAGAGGTGAGAAATGGCAAATGAATTTTTGGAGTCAGGTCTGCCATTTTCTGATCTGAGACACCCTGTTGTTTCCAGAGACAATTCAGGCTTCTGTACAAGAATAAATGGCTTTTCTAGCCAATTTCCAGCATGGGGGCCTTGAGTGATGATCACTGTGAAAAGACTGTTCAGAATAGAAACTATGGGTGACACAAAATGTTCACCAAGAGGAGTCAAAGAATAAAGTTATACTAAGAGCTTAATAAAAACTAAGTGGGAGTGGTGATGAGCGCTGATTTCAGTTGTTCAGATTTTTAATACATGTCCTGATTTTGAATTACTTGAAATGCTTATTATATTTTTGTGAATTTGTATTCCTTTCAAAATTATCAAAACTAATTTTTATTGTAATTTTTCTATTGAGTGAAAAAACACAATAAAATATCAGCCAGCATTTGTTGGTAGATGTAAATATTATGTTTGTGTTTGAATCTATTGTTGCTTTAGATATTTTTGCATTTTGTTGGGATGTAGCAAATTCATACTATAAAACATATAATTCTTGCATTTAGAGAAGAGGATGTAGAGGATTGCAGAGCATTAAAAAAATTAAAATCCGAGCAGAAAAACTGGACATGATTTTTGAGTTCTACTCTGAGTGACACATTCACAGTATTTTAAACTTATTTTCCCCTAAATATCAAAATACAAATATTTATCCACATGTTGGCAAAGCCATTCAGCTGTAGATTAGCCACATATTTACTAACTGTGAGACTGGAAAATATCACTGTATAAGCTACAAGTCTGCCCTAAATGTTTACTAAAGTCACATTGTTCTTGATATCACAAATAATATTAAAATCACTAATTTGCATCCCCAGGAAAATCCCATGCCTCTATGGGATTTCAGTGAATCCCAAGTCCTTACCTTCTCTTGGCCACCTCTTATATTTTATATTCCACCAGAGTCTTGGTCTCACTTGAATCTGCTATGATGCTGCTGTTGTGGCTTCTCCACGTTGATTCAGATGTGTGATATATTTCAGAGCTCAAAGAACACACTTACTATAATATATGAAAATTTCAACTCTGATTTTCTGGTTGCTAAGACTGCAAAGCTGGAAGTCATGTTAACTCCTCTCTTTCTCTAGCACCCCATATTGGCCCATTAGCAAACACCCTCAGTTGTACCTTCCAAATATATCCAAACTTTGTCTGTCTCTGAATACCCATTCTGTCCCTCTTGCTCAAGTTTAACTGGTCCTCCTGGCTCTGCCTTTGTCCTCCTTCAAAACACTCTCAACCAGCAGTCAGAGTGATCCTGTGTAAACATAACCTGTCACTTCTTTGTTCAAAATCCTCCAAGGACTTTCAGCTCACTAAACATAGAAGCCAGCAGCCCAGGCAATCTGACTGCATTCCCTCTCTGACAACCTTTGATGCTGACCCCACTGTTGCTCATCTGCAGCTTCATTCCTGTGCATGTTCCTTGAACACACCGCACACATCCTTACCTCAAGGCTATGTATTTGCTGTGTCTTCTGCATGAAATGCTTCCTATCCCCCAGTTAAAGGCATGGCTAGCTGCCTCATTTCTTTAGTTGAATGTTTTGTTTGCCAGTCTGTTTGGAGGGTTTTTTTGTTCAGTAAGAACTTTCTTTGTACAAGTATCTAACGTGGTTTGACATTTGGTTGACAAGAGAATATTCTCAGTATTTTTCTCTTAATTCTCTGAATCAATGTCTTTTTATGTTCTCACCCCCAAATTTCTCTTCATGCTTTAAGAAGAACAGAATATCTCTTTGATTTACCCTCTCCTTTCAAATCATGCTCTGAGATCTGGACTTTCTCTTGTAAGGTAGACTGTCAAGGAATTTGGCTAACCAAGAAACTCTTCAACTAGGGAAGGAAGTTTAATTTAAACCTGAAATCATTTGTGATTTTAAGAAGCCTCTGTCCCTGCCTCTTTCTCTCTGCCCTGATGCTGCACAATGAATCTCATTGTTAAGAACTAGTCTAGTAAGGATAAGGCAGAAGATGAGAAATAAATGTTGGGGCTTTGGGCTCTTTCTCCCTCTTGCATTTAAATCTGGGACTACCTCCCCCTTTAATGTCCACTTTTCCCAGGATTCCCTTTTCCTAGGTATCAGCTGATCACTGAAGCAGCTTTTGCTTGCCAGTGCTTTCTGATGGCCTATAAGCCTGAGTGCCCTGATGCTCCCCCTTGGTTCTCTTGACCTTTCCCATACCTTCTGACATAACCTTTTTGTTAAAGTCTCTTTAAGATTTCTTATTAAGTATGTCTATCTCTCTTTATTTTTGGAACTCTAATGGCTGTAGTAGTAGATTTCAAAGAACAGAGATAAAGCCAGGTGAGGTGGGGCATGCCTGTAATCCCAGTGACTTGAGAGGGTGAGGCAGAGGATTGCAAGTTCAAGGCTAGCCTTAGAAATTCAGTGAGGCCCTAAGTAACTTAGTAAGACCCTGGAGATATTGCTTAGTGGTAAAGTGTCTCTGGGTTCAATTTCTGGTACCAAAAACAACAATTAAAAAAAAACAAATAAAATTATATTTGCTGAATGTAATAGTTAAGGTCCTTACTATTTTCTAGAGGCATTGATGATTCCATTTAAACTTAGGCTCTGTTAATTTAAATATTTCAAGTAAATTCCTCCAACAAACTTTCCACATATCAAAAAAGAATGTTTCACTTCCAAAAAAGTGGGTTAGGGAAAAAAGTTAAAATAACTAAATACAGAGAAAAATGTGTATAAGGGGAGAAAAAGTATAGATATCATAAAATAAATCAAAACAATTCAGTAGCAACAGTTTAAAATGTATTAGTAATTACATATATTTAAATAGTATTTAGAAAATTAAATATTTAAAAATAAACACCCCAGATTCTATTTAAAAAAAAAACCTCTGACCTATCCTATTTATAAAATAAAGTATTTAAACAAAAACTTGGGGAATTTGAAAGAATAGAAACAGATATACATGATAAATATTTTCCCAAAGAAACTTGTGGTGGCTATATTAATTCTCAGGTGAGATGAATCAAAAGAGGTCATTATATGATGATAAAAGATTCAATTAAGAAATTTCAAGTTTACAAATCTTTATGCAAAGCCCTTGGATCAAGATATATTTCAAAATTTGCATTTTTTTCAGATTTAAAATGGAATATATACATACACCATGTATTACATAATACTCCTAGTGATAAAAGGGAGGATATCCATAATCAAATTAATACTCACACTCAATGAGATTAATGACTATAAAAGAATTACAATTTATTAAAATTATTTAAAAATTTAAATTAAATTTTCTGACTGTATAAGTGAACATAATTTATCATATCTGACTGAGAATCTTGGTGAAGAGGGTACATAGTTAAATGCTCACACCCTCATCCTTGTCAGTTTGGGGCTGATCATATAGCAACAGTACTGTCAAATGATAAAATAGTACAAGAATATGGCCATTTAAAAAATTCTTCCAGTGTGTTCCGTTCTCCATAAGTTTACATCTAAGCTTTGCTGCTTTATCGAGAAAACAGCCACAATGTCTTTCTCACTAGTAAATGCATGTTGTTCAATTAAATGACCACATTTCCACAAATTTTAGGTGGAATTTTCTGTTTTTGCAATGTCTTTATGTCTCCAGTAGTATCTTTATGCTTATCTATATTTAATATTATGTAAGAAATGTCATCATCATTACCCAAGCAATGAATGTCAAGTAAATTATTATCAATGTTCAAGATTTTTTCACTGTCAACCTTCTTTAAGTCTGTACCATTAACCTGATACAATCTGGGCACAGAGGATGACATTTGATATTATATCAATGACATGAAATTTTTCATTGTCTTCATCAGAAAGTTTATTTTCAAACATTAATAATTCTACCTAACATGTATTACTCTTGGTTTATCCATATCTTTCCAAGTTTTAGCAACTCAGTAAATGGCACTTAAAAATATAATAGTTTAGAAAATATTAGATCCTAATGTTTCTCTCAGCTGTTGAAATAATATCAAACCTTTTTTAAAAGAAGCATTTGTACTTATTCCACACAAATATAAAATTTCTTATTTATAATGCTATGTAATTGACATCACATCAGAATGGATATTAGAGGAGTTGCCCAAGAAAAATAAAATTTTATATTATTCTTCTAATTCAGCTTGCTTGATATGGCAACTAGAATTTAGGTGATTATTGAACCACTCAGTGAATATTTACCTTGTTATCTGTGCTGTTATTTGTAAGATATCAGATAGGTTACATGCCTTCAAAATATTGTCTTTGATAATAGCTAATTTCTTTTTTTGAATTTGTTCTTTTCGATATATGTGACAGTAGAGTGTATTTTGACATATTATATATACATGTAGTATAACTCATTCTAATTAAGATCCCATTCTTATGGTTTTACATCATGTGGAGTTTTACTGATCATTCATATATGAGCATAAGAAAGTTATGTCCAGTGCATTCTACTGTCTTTCCTATTCACATCCACCCTCCTTCCCTTCATTTCACTTTGTCTAATCCAACGAACTTTTGATCTTCTTCTACCCCTCCCTTATTATGTTAATAACTGCCAATTTTCTTTCTCCTTTCTTAAACACTATAACATTTAGCTGGGGATAAACTCAATGGTAGAGCACTTGTCTACCATGTGTGAGGCCCCTGGTTTGATCCCCAAAACTGCAACAATAACAAAACACCATAGTTCATCCAATCAATTTCTATTTGTTTTCCAGAACCTTAATCAGCTATCTCACACCAATCCTTAACTCAACTATTATGGTTAAGTGTGGTTAAGCTCTTGTTTGAGACAATGCAAGAAAGTTTAGAAGTAAAATGATTGGGTTATGAGTCTTAACCTAATCAGAACATCAATCCACCCATAGGGATTAACTGGGTGGTAACTATAGACAGGGAAGGTGTGGCTGGAGGAGGGTCACCAGAGGTTTTTATTTTGCTCCTGCTGAGGGGAGCTCTCTTTGCTTCCTGGTAGCCATGTCCCAAGCTGCTTTCTTCCTACACACTCTTCTGCCACAATGTTCTCCCTCACATTGGACCCAGAGCTATGGAGATGGCTGTCTCTAGACCAAGACCTCTGAAAATGTGAGCCTCAAATAAGCTTTTCCTCCTCTACGTTGTGGTTCTTGTCAGGTCTCTGTGGTCACAACAGTGAAAAAGCTGACTAAAGCATCCACCTACACCCCAAAATAGAGCACAAACATAGAGCTATTCTCTAGGATCAGATCATCAAGGTAGAACTGTTTCATAAGTTTTGTAAATTTGTTCATCAGATATTTTATTAATAAATTCATACATACAAAAACACCTTTGAGATAGTTCCTACCATAGATTTTCAAACATTTTTCACTTAGATACCTTCTTCATATCTACAGCCCTCTTTTTTTATACCTATTTTACCTTAAATACTTTGTTCCTTAAGATATTTTCTAGCTTGCATCATGACTAACAAATAACCATTGGGTATATGCTCAGTAATTCTTTATTAAATAATCTACTTATTTAACATATGCTAAGATTTTCACTCTGGCTAATGTAATGCTTATTTTTTAAAACATAATATGTTTTTGATCACAATCACTTAAAAAGCTAGGCATTTTGAATTTTACTTCTTTAAGTCACATATGATGGGTGTGTTGCCATGGATTCTGGCCAGTGCCTTGACTCTGGGCTTCCTAAAAAAATAAATTCATACACCCACTGCATCAAGTTTAATTAATGAAGAGAGAAATAATGGTGAAGCAAAAAATGAATGTATTTTTGGTTTAGCCTGGAAAACAGGTATCCTATAAAAGTGTCCTCCTCGTACCACAGTAGCTTTAGGATTATATAGAGGGAAAATAAAAGCAGAAAGCCAAGAATCATGCATATGTGTGCTTCTGGCTGTGGCACCAGGAGCCTAGAGGTGGGTTACAGTTCATTTCTGTTCTGTGGCTCCTCTGGAGTCCTCCTGGAGCCACAGACAGCGAGTGCGGATTCCTTTCAGCTTCTGTCCTTAGCATGAAATGACTGCCTGGGAAGCTAGGATGGAGAAATAGCTTAAAAGTACAAGTTAGGAAGACAAAATGGAGTTAGTCCAGACTACGGTTGGGTCTTTTTAAGATTTTCCAATTTTTAAGGAGTCCCTGTTGCAGATGTAGTTTTATACCATGCTCTTTTGTAGGATGAATCAGTTGCAATGCCATGAAGATTCTGCAGTAACCATGATTTTAATACTATATGTAAAAATTGTTTACCTATCTTCCACTTACTCTTATCCTGTGAGCATTGGTTTTAACTTTTAAAATAGCATTTATAGAACAATTATACTAAAAAAAATCACAACTTAAAAAAAACAATATACACAAATAACAAAAGGACATGAGTTGATAGAAGAGATGAGACACATTGATGATTCAAACACATTCAGGTCAGTCAGTGTTTTCAAATAAATTCTGAAGCAGAACTATTAAATTTGTTTTAAAAATTTCATACCTTTTTACCTTAGAATGATAGTTATGGGCTATGTGTAACAGTTAAAAAATATATATGTATATATATTAAATATATATATATATATATTTCAAAATGTAATAGAGCTAAACTTGATAATGCACATAGACAAATTCACTATCTTATTAGAAAATTTCAGGATATTGATCTCAATTATCAGTAAGCTGGATAAACAGAATTTCAGTTAACATATAAAATTTTGAACAATATAATTCAATGCTTGATGTACTGTGTTATATAAAACTAGGTCTAGCAAGTAAAGGTTTTATGTTCTTATCTAATGCAACATAATCTTTTAATAATCCATAAAGCAACTCTCAGAAATTTCAAATAGTTATCATTCATAATATGATCTCTGAACATAATCAGAATAAGCTGGAGCTAATGCTAAAGATAATTGATAGATAGAAAATCCCTTTATGCATTTCTAAATAAAATGATCAGAATTATTAAGATAGAAAATATCCTATTACATAAAATAAATCTCAATATATTTAGAAGAAAACATAAGTCTACAAAAAGATTGTATGCAAATGTTCATGACACATTTATTTACAATACCTACACTTACCCAAATCAAAATCCATTTACAGTTCTGATATTCTACAAAGTTCTTTGCAGATATGGAGGGGACTAGATTTTGTTCTATGTACCTTTAGTGATTTGATTCATTGAATTAGGTGGAAGATGGAAAAATCTCCAGAAACTAAATCATTTCTGTTTTAGTCAGCTTTTTCACTTCTGTGGCAAAAGGACCCAACCAGCACAATTGTAGAGGAGAAAAGGTTTATTCAGGGGCTCACAGTTTCAGAGGTCTCATTCCATAGAAGGCAGGCTCCATTCCTCTGGGATCTAGATGAGGCAGGACATCATGGCGGTGGAGGGAAGCAGCTCACATGATGATCAGAAGCAGTGAGAGAGAAGACTCTATAGTGGCATCCCCTCCTCTACCAATGCATCTTCAATTAAGCTTCTTCAGAGACCCTCACCACAACTGTTCTTGTTAACAAAATATCAGCAAATATCTCTGCAAAGGGACTCATGTGGTCAGATGTCCTATTTCCCCTTGCTCTGCTCTGTCTTGCAAAAACTAAATTTAACCATGAAGTTTATGGGTGTTACTCTGCTTTTGTGGTATAACCTGAAAAATCCCCGACTTTTCTAAGAAATGAGACAAAAAGCACTTTCTGAGAATTTAAAACAAAAAATTACTTTTATGTAGACTTTTTCAAAAATGTAAAACACCAAGCTCCTCCCCACCCCCACTGGGTATAAAGTTCAAGAATTTTCAGACTCATGATCCAGCGGAGAATTTCAGACATGAGCCATACTATGGACCAGCGAGCTACAGCCAATAAATCTGCTTCTTGAAAATTCCTTGGGTGTCCAGCTGCTTCTGTTCTACTTTAACTCCACTCTCCAGATACAAAATATATAACCTCACCAGCAATGAACTCCAGCCACACCTCACCTGCCTCCAGTTACCAGTTATTGCTCAGTAAATCCCATTAGAGATAAATTTTCTGATTAGGTTAAGGCTATGACCCATTAATTTCTCTTCCAAACCTTCTTGCATGTATCACATGTGAATTTTGGGGGACACCTCACATCCAAATCATAATAATTACCAACTGCCTGTCTCTAGATATCATTGAATTCTACAGGGCATTCATCCTCCCCTGGTGTAAGACCCATTACTATTGAAACCTATTGGAATCATATTTGTACTTGCAATGCCTATTGAATTCTGTGCCCTGGTTGTCCAACATGTTTTGTTTTTTTTTTTCTGGAGTCCAATCTCAGCAAGTAGTCTAGTTTTCCAATTTTTCTTTCTGATTTGTTCTAGTATTGTTTCAATGTCATTGGCCCCTGGATCCTGAAGTACCAGCATGCTCACTTTACAAAACCACTTTTCTTATTTCAAAGAGAAATAAGAATATTTCCACAAGAGAATAGGCTTATTTTGCTACACTGCTGTTATGTGTCACTTGAATTCCCAACTTGGTCATTATGTGAACCAGTTGTATTTGTGATGGGTTTTTCTAGAATTGATAAATGAGAGAAAGAAGGAAAAAGGCAAATGAATTTGCTAAGTATTACAGGAGTTAGATGGCCAGTGCAGATGAGATCTTCCCAGCTGAGAAAGAAAAATGAATAGGGAAAACCAACAGATAAATGGAACCCAGAGAACTTTAAAGCAAGTATCTGAACATATATTTTTCTATAAATATTCTCGAAATAGTTAAGCACTTAAATCATATCTCCACTTATTTATTTTTCTACTTTTACTCATTTATTTAAACATTAGGTACATGGACTTGAGTTCATTGCACACATTTATCTTGAGATGGGGAATATTCCCTCTCTTGCTACATTGATCTTCTATCTCCATTCTTTATTCCTATTTGTCTTGCTGCTTAATACACAACCATTCTAACTTAAAATTATATATCTTTCATGTTTCTGCACAATGACTATTGTCGTTTTATGTTCATATATCTTTGATTCATATAAATGATATTGTTTTGCATCTCATTCTGTTTCTTAGAATTAGAGACAGACAGTCAAGACATTGAAAAGAATTGAGATAACAAGTAGCCACCCCAGGAAGAAAAAAGCGATGGAGGAAACAGTTGATGATCTAGTTACCCTGGTGTGTTATTGAAAAGTTGAGTCCTTTGAAATATGCCTGTGTATAAAAAAAGAAAACTATTTTGTCTTCTTCTTAAGTAATGTTCTCTTTCTTGCCACAAAACCAAAACCCGAACAAAGAAATGGAGTATGATTAATTTTGTTATCTTTTATTCTGATTACATATGCACTATGATTATTAAAGTGATAGATGAAAATTGGCTCACCCTTTGCATAGTGAGTATATAAAAAAAATAAAAAGAAGACAAATTAACATAGGAACATATTGTTAACTGAAAGCTACCTTGCCCAGTAGTTCACTGGGCTCTTCTGGTAAACAGATCTTCCTTTTAGTAAAGAGGCAAATGAATCTTTAGTATACCAACAGACTGAAGAGGTTAGTCTTTTCTGAAGAAGAAGACATCTCAGATGAGGAAAATAATAGTTAACTCCCATCAACATTCAAAAAATACTTCCTTATGGAAACTGCATATTTGCTGGTATGAAGGAACTCTGGAAAATGCCACATGCACAAATATCCCACCTCCAACTGTCCATGCAAACACACCCTCTTCTCATTCTGCTGAGGTCATACAAAGTTGAATTCCATTCCATTCAACATTGAATCCTGGGTTATGAGGAAATTGAGATAAAACCATGAAAAGACAATCTCAGAGATCAAAGTCAGAAATTGCAGACTGATAGATATTGTGTATGACACCCAGGTTTCACTCTCATAATGAAACTTTCTGTTCAGCTGCCTGCACACAACCTCCAGTTGACAGCCCTGCAGGGATCACCTTGTTCAGAGTATTTCCTTGCCCAACGTCAAGGTCAAGCCGCTTCCCAAACTGGACTTTATCCAATGACTGATGTTGTGGAGCCTATGAAGGTCTGTTCATCTGGCTCACCTTGGGACAACTGTGAAGGGTCTTCCTAGCTCCAGGACTCCTCATAGATTAGTCATATTCCAGTGGTGTCTACCTCACAGCTCAACTTCTCCCTATGCTTCCTTTTGCTCCCTGAAACCACTCCTTTATGAAACATTCTACATATTAAAAATAAAATGCAGATTTAAGAGAGTTATTCTACAAGCAATTACAGTTTGGAGAATGCCTGTGACTTGGATGCTTTTGTTATTTCTTTTTAATGGTAGAACCTAGTAGAGTTAATTAATAAGAGTTTAAATACACATCAATAAAATTTCTTTCTACATATTCTTGTGGAACAGTCTAAGCACCTGTCAAATCAAATAATTGAAAAAAAACATGAGTCTTCATGAATTAAAAAAAATTAGTTCCTGGAATCACTCACAAATTGTAGCAGATAGAATTCAGGTTTTACTCCGTGGTGTTAGGATGTCAAGTGATCCCAATGTCCAAATATGAAAGCCTGACAAATGAATCAAATTGTTCCTTCAAAAATGTGTCTGTATTCCTTTTGTCTCTTGCTGAAAAGATAAAAAAATAGATGCTGGGAGAACAAGTTTGACAATATACATTTCCTGTGCTTTCAAAGAAGCTAGTCGGGGTATACAGAAAGAGATTTCTTATAAAGAAAAACTGCTATGAGATAACAGCTGAAGGATAAAATTCAACTTAGGATTAAAGAGAAAAATAAAATTATAAAATTCTATAGTAGGAAAGAGAGCTCAAAATATCTTGACCCACTTAGAAGAAGTAAAAAAAAAATTGGCCAAGTTTGGAAAGAAGGGAGTTGGATGAGAGGAGGAAAAGGAAAAGACATACGCAGTTAAATGTACAAAAGCTCAGAATGATCTTGACAATATTCAAGAACTTCAATAAGTTAGAGATAGGTAAGCAAATGAGAATTTTGAAACAGAAAACTAGAGACTAGGGAGTAGACAGCACTCAAAGACTTTTAAGGTAGAAACAGATTGTTTGGACATTATCCTGAAGGCAAAGAGGAGATCTCAGAGGAAAGTAACATAGTCAGATCTTCATTTTAGAAAGATTATCTTCTAACACCAAGAGAATTGGTATGAAAAAAAAAACATAGAACTTACAAGTGCCTAGAAAATTTGCTTCTTACAAAACATTATTTTAAAAGATTTATAATTTTAAGAGACAACAGGTGACTGGCTGCTTAAACAAAAAAAGAAATTTATTTAAATGATACTGGGCAGTCCACAGGAATGGTAAGAGGTTGAAGAACCAGGACATAAGGCAAATTTTTAGAAACAGTATCATTACTGACAACTGTCCAAAGGAGAAACTGCCCCAACTGTGGTTACACTGTTGGGTACTAGAGGAAGTCAGCTCTGCCACACTGGGCATCCAACAGTAAGTCTCTTGGGCAGACCTGCCTCCATTAAAAGTCACAGCCATTGCCACCACTATCTCCAAAAGAAGCTTGATCTCCTACACCATTATTGCACAAAAATACAACTCACCCAGATTTAGATTCAGATTCCACATCCTTGAAAGTGAATGGAGATATAAAACTGGTGATAGAGAAGAGTCTTCTTTCAAAAAGCTTTGTGGCAGAGGAAGACTAATTTAACCAAAATTCAACAATGATTTTAAAGATAATTTTGAACCATAGAAAAATAAATATGGCGGCTGGGGTTGTGGCTCAGTGGTAGAGTGCTCACCTAGCATGGGTAAGGCACTGGGTTTGATCCTCAGCACTGCATAGAAAAATAAACAAATAAATAAAAATAAAGGCATTGTGTCCACCTACAAATAAATAAAAGAAAGAAAAATAAATATGTATTGTCAGATGCAGTGGCACCTGCCTGTAAGCAACTCAGTGAGACCCTGTCTCTAAATAAAATACAAAATAGGGCTGAGAATGTGGTTCAGTAGTCAAGTGCCCCTGAGTTTAATCCCCAGTACCCTCTTCAAAAGAAAAGAAAAATAAATATGTCTTGATCTGTGGAAAGACAATATGATGGGATTAGGGAATTATGAGAAAGATGAGTATTTGAAACCTTTGTTCTAAGCCATGGCAGAAGTAATTTCTTAGGGACATAGACTTAGTGTTAAGAATTACTACGGAAAAAAAATAAACTAAAATAGGAAATGATTCATTTTTTATATTTCCAGTCTTGATTGATGTGGAATTTTTTGCAAGTATGATTTGAAAGCTTAGGTGTAAGACAGCAACAAATTCTTAGGTTAGGATTTAGTAGGAGTGAGGGCCTGAGTCATTAGACTGCTTAGGGTGATGTGCCATGTGTTTCAGGTTAGAATAATGTGTAGGGATCTGAAGCAATGTAGCACAATAGAGGAATTAAGATCACAGACAGGGGCTGGGGTTGTGGCTCAGCAGTGGAGCACTCCCCTCTCACGTGTGAGACCCTGGGTTTGACCTCAGCACCACATAAAAATAAATAAACAAAATAAAGATATTGTGCCCATGTATAACTAAAAATATTTAAAGAAAAAAGATCACAGACAGTGTTGGGGTCAAAATTGTAATAAGGAAGTGATATGACTTGTGTGACTATATGCATAAGGCTAACTTATTATTCTTTCAAAGATGAAACAGTTTGGAGTATAGGTATGAGTATGTTTGTTATTATAGTAAAATAAAATTTAATGCTTTTGAAGTCATCATTATGAACAGTGTAAACAGATAATTAGCTGCCAAACTCTTGGTAGAATTTGAGGATAGAAATCAACACCTTTAACAAAGTGCAAAAGTCAGAGATTCCAACCATTTTGTTGCTGATACTCTGAAGGCCTTTGCTCCTGGAAAAATCTCAACCTGAGAATCTGCCTCTGTTCACTCAGACCTCAGCTTTCAGACAATACTGGTATACAAGTATGTGGTTTGGGGAATGGGTTTCTAAGTGATAGCAATGATGAAAGATACAGTGAACTACAACTAAAGGACTCAAACAAGTGACTGATTAGTACAAGAATGCAGGAATAATAGCTTCATGTCAGTATTAAGAATTTGTAATTCACTTATGCATGCACTGGGTAAACTCTTTGGCCATGGCATTGCACCCTAGACCAAAAGGCCAGATAGAAGATTCATTCTCTAAGAACCTTGATGAGGCTAGCTTTTTTACTATAATCTTGGTAATGAATCATAGTAATGATTCCTTGCACATTCTTTGCATTTTAGATCATGGCAATATAAAGCTGACTTGGAATCCCGAACAATTGCACACTTTATCAGCATGCTGTAAATGCTAAAACAGGCTTCACTGAAATGCTTGATATTCTCCTTACTTAGCAGGCCTCCCTAAAGTAGCCCCCATTCCCTAGCCTCAGTGGATGCCAAAATGAAGAAATGAAAGGGAATAAGATGGTGTGCATATCCACAGAGCCATGCTATCCTGAGCTTTCACTTATTTTTGTATTAAACCAGCTTACTTTAACTCTCAGTGAAAATAAGGAACAACAATAAAAACTTTTGAGGCAGCTTAGAATGTGAAAATAACTTACAAAGTAAATATTTTTTGATGGCTGGCAATTTGCACAAAGGCTGCTGCCAACTTCTCATTTTAGATGAGGGTGCTGATGTGATTTTCTAGTCTCTCCTCCTTTATCTGCACACACACACACACACACACACACGGACATTCCCCCACAAACACGCTCATATTCACTAACACATCCATACTGTGACACACAATATGTGCACAAAATAGAAACCACAGACCTTAAATTAAAATCTAATTTTAAGAGCCAGGAATGACACATACATCATGGAAAAGTCAATGTAGGTTTGGGTAGTAGATAAACTCACAGCAGAACAAGTGAATATGACCCTATGTAAAGACCTTCAAATTCAAAACATTTTTTAAAAATTTTAATTGATTTTAAAAAAATAAATGACAGCGGAATACATTACAATTCTTCTTATACATATACAGCACAATTTTAATTGCAGTTGAGTGAAGACAAAATGTTTGCTTCACATATTTGGTTGTCAGATGGATGTCAGATGGCACTTACAGCCCCAGTAAATAAGGGCAATTATTAATTGTTTCTGTATGGCCTTTGCTTTATGAAATATGTTTGTGTTTTAAATTTTCATAATTGCTCTGAACAGTTGCCAATCATACATTATCTAAGTGTGGATTTTAAAATTTGATTATATGATGGAATTTACAAACCCCAAACCAAACTGCAAGACCCTAAATTAGTGTTTCTAAAATCATTGCTAGTTCTTGGCATCCATCAAGTGTTTGGCCCTGTGGCAATTTCAAAGGAAAAAGATATTACTACAGTAATCGTGTTTACATACTTCTCACAAATTTGAGATATACAACATTAATTATGCTTTTATGTTTGTGTGTGTTTTATTTCCTTTTACTTTAAAATTTTCATTGCCTAGCAGAAATGGTATATATTCATTGTGCAGAGCATGGTATTTCGATATATGTATAAATCAAGCTATAAAATATATATTACTTTGCATACCTCTTTTTTGGAGTAAGAACACATAAAACCTACTCTATTTTTCAAGTATGCAATATATTGTTATACATATAATCAAAATGATGTACAATAAATCCCTTACAATTATTCATCCTATCTGATTAAAATTGTGTATCCTTCAGCCAACCTCTCCCTGATTCCTTCACCCCCATCCCAGCCTTTGATAAACTCTCCATTACTAAGAATTTTATTTTTCAAATTTCTTGTATAAATGAGATCAAGAATGTTTCTTTCTGTGCTTGGTTTATTTCATTTAGCATAATCTCTTCTAGGTTCATTCATATTGCCAAAAATTATAGAATTTATTTCTTTTTTTAAAAGGCTAATTTATATTCATTATGTATATACACCATATTTTTAAAATGTGTTCATAATCTGGTGGACACTTAAGTTAGTTTTATATCCTGGCTATTGTTAATAATGCCACGGAACATGGGAGTACAGGTATCTCTTGAATATACAGATGTTATGACCTTGAATACATAGCCAATAGTTGGATTGCTGGGTCATAAAGTAGCTCTAGCATTTGTTTTTTGAGGAAATTCCATACTGTTTTGTAAATTATAATGATAATTTACATTACCACCAAGAGTATACAAAGTTTCCCTTTCCCTCATATCCTAACTAACATATATCTATCAACTTTTGACAACAGCAATTCTAACAGGTATGAAGTGGTACCTTATTTTTGCTTTAATTTGCATTTTCCTGATAATTAGTGATATTGAAAATAAATTATGTGTGCATTGGCCATGTGCACGTGTTTGTTCTTTTGAGAAATATCCATTCAGTTCTGTAGCCCATTTTTCACTGGGTTATTTGTTTTCTGATTATTTAATTATTTGACTTATTTAAACATTTGGATATTAACTCCCTAAGAAATATATCATTTGTAAATAGTTTCTCATACACTCTAGATATAAAACATTAATTATGAGATATAAAACATTAATTATGCTTTTATGTTGTGTGTGTTTTATTTGCTAGTTATTTCTTTGCTAATTATTTCCTTGCCTATGTAGGAGATTTTTAGTTTCATATAATTCCATTTGTCTGTTTTTGCCTTTGATGTTTATGATTTGAGGATCATATCCAAAATATCATTGCCCAAACCAATGTTATGGAGCATTTCCCCTCTTTTTTTTTTTGTTTTTGTTGTTTCACAGTTTCATGTCTTAAAAATGTTTATTCCACTTTGGGTTGCTGATTTTTATATATGGTACAAGAAGAAGGTCTAATTTCATTCTTGTGCATGTGGATATATAGTTTTCTCAGCACCAGTTTGAAGACACTGTCCTTTCCTCATTTTGAATTCTTGACAGCTTTGCTGAAAATCAGTTACCATATAAACATAGATTTACTTTTGCCCTCTCTATTCTGTTCCATTGGCCTATGTTTGTTTTTGTATCAGTGCAATGCTGTTTTAGTTTATTTTTATTTATATTTATTTGGTTTGGTAATGGGAATTGACCCGAGGGGTGCTTATCTAAAGAGCCACATCCCTAGCCCTTTTGTATATTTTATTTAGAGTTAGGGTCTCACTGAGTTGCTTTGGGCCTTGCTAAGTTACTGAGGCTGGCTTTGAACTCACAATCCTCTAGCTTCAGCCTCCCAAACCACTGGGATTATAGGTGTGCACCACCACACACAGCTGTTTTTATTACAATAGTTTTGTGGTATATTTTGAAGTTAGGTAGTTTTATTCCTCCAGCTTTGTTTTTCTTCTTGTTCATAATTGCTTTGACTCTTTGGGATTTTTTTTAACTTTCCCTGAATTTTAGAGATTTTTTTTCCTATTTCTGAGGGAAAATGACATTAGAATTTTGATAGCAATTGCATTGAATTTTTAAATTACCTTGAATGGTAGGGACATTTTTATACAAATTCTTCCAATTCATAAACATGCAACATTTCCATTTGATGTTTCTTTCATCCATATTTTAAAGTGTTCTGTGTGCAGATATGTCACCTTTTGGGATGCATTTATTCCTAACTATATTATATTTGTAGCTATGTTAAATGAAATGATAGTCCTGTTTGTGTTTTCAGAGAGTTTGTTATTAGTGTATAGAAATGTTACTTATTTTTTGTGTGTTGATCTTATGCCCTATGTTTCTTGTGCCCTAATTTCACTGAATTTATTTGTTGTAATAGATTGTGTGTGTGTGTGTGTGTGTGTGCGCGCGCACTTGCATGTTTATGGAGCCTTTAGGGTTTTCTACATATTAAATCATGTCATTTTCCAACAGAGAAAATTTAACTTCTTCATAGTTAGGCCATCTGAATTCTGCTAAGGATAAGGATGAAAGGTCAGGAGCCTACAGGCAGACAGAAGCCTTTCAGAAACTCAGCCATGCTGAGGGAAATTCTAAGGCCATCTAAGACAGTAGTTAGAATTTTAAAGACATCACCAGGATATTTTTACCAAAGAGCTATAGAATGTTTTACCATTTACTTACCTCTTCAGTTTTAGAGATACTATGTCAAGTTGTCGAGTACATACCTGTAATCCCACCTGCTCAGGAGGCTGAGGCAGGAAGATCACAAGTCTGAGTTCATCCTGGGCAACTAAGCTAGACACTGTCTCAAAATAAAAAATAAAAGAAAAGTGGTGGGGATGTTGCTCATGGAAACGCATCCCTGGGATCAATCCCCAGTATAGTTTAAAAAAAATTAACTGATTCTGTAATTTTACAGTGTGATAGGTAAAAAAGTGATATTGTGTTTGAATTCATGTTTTTTTTCAACTATTAAGAAGGCATAGCATACTCTTGCCATTTGATTAGATACATTTTTTTAATTTAAAACCTGTTTATTTTGTCTTCTTTTTGTTGGCCTTTTTATTTCTGTGAATGTTTTTTCTAATCTATTGGTTATTCATGAAATGTTATCATTAGATCTTTGCCATACAAGTATCAACATGTTTTAATGTTTGGCTTAAATATCTTCTGAGGAATTGATCGGGGTCAGTGTAAAAAAAAGATTAACAGCATAGGAACAAGAGGGAAACTTTTGAGATGACAAAAATTTTCTATATCTTAATTGTGTTGAGAGTTACCTGAGTCAAAACTCATCAACTTATATGTGTAAAATGAGTAAAATTTTATCATATAAAATTTTTATCATCATAAGCCTAAGTGGAGAACAAGCAAAGCAATTATTAGCAAATTGTACAATTAAGATTTGTAAATTTTTTAGTATGCAAATTTTATATGTCAAAATAAAAGCCTAGCAATTAGTAGTTACAATTAATGATGTACATGCTGAGATATTTATGGGATGTATTGATGTCTTCAATTTACTTTGAAATGCATTAAAAATAAAATGAATTGGCAGATGGATAAAGGAATGGATAGATATATAGATACTGATAAATCATATATAATAAAATATTAATAGTAGGTCTAAGTGGTAGGTATTTGAATATATATTGTAAAATTTTTCAACCTTGTTGCAGGATTAACAATTTTCATATAAATTTCATAATAAAAAACATCTCTCAAATACAAAGGTTGTCCTAGTGCATATTAAGATTTCTTCTAAAATTTAAGCTATTTTATGTGGCTGAATTCTAAGATCATCCCAAACTTCCTGTTCCCTGGCATACATTTATCTTCTCCCAATTATCCAATCAAACATTAATATAGTTGCTATCATGAAGAGATTTTGCAGATACAATTATTTTCAAAATAACTAATTTTCAGATAGACATATTTTCTTTAGTGGCCTATACAGGTGGTTCTTTTAAGACTCTTCCTGATTCTGGTGCTATTTAGCTCTTTAGTAATATCTCAGGACTGATCTTTCACTTCCATCATCTTTGCTATGTTTATTTAACCCTGTGAAAGGATTAAAATAGATGATAGAGGTACTCAGTTTCTCTTTGTCTCCTATTCACTGACACCCCCACCCCCACCCCCCGAGTTCGTTTCCTCCTTTTCCCCTGAAACTTAACTAACAGACAAACATCAGGGCACATAAAAGCAGCTATTAAAGGTATGTTTCTGCAATTTCACTATGATCCTGAGCAAGGAGCATGGAAAACAGCAGAAAAACCGAAACCAACTAGAATATTGTCCAACCAATCCAACTGCTACCTGATCCAAACCACCAACACCCTCACCTCCTTCTCTCAACCTGTGAAACTATAATCCCACTTTGAATCAGGAAGTCACCACCCACTCTTCAACTCCTTCCTGGTGTGCACATCAGATTGATACTTTCTGAATTCTATTTTGAGTCACTTACATAATTTTTTTTCATTGACAATCATCACTTTAATCCTACAAGATAGTTTCCACAGTGCCTGCCAGAGCTTTGAGTCCAGGGGCAGAGGAAGTTTTCCTCCAGTGTTTGTTATTTTAAGGCAGAGATTCTTTCCAAAACACTGAGTCAGACTTCCCTCTAAGATGCCTGTGGCCAGGACTGAGTCACATTCTCTTGTTCTGGTGCAATGAAAGCTAGTAAGGTGATTATTCAATATTTTTGGCTTCTCTAATGAAAGTAAAGCCAGCAAGAAAGAAATCCTGGGGTAGGAAGAGTGGCTGTAGTGTATACAGCCAAGGGCACATAGCAATATATTTCCCCAAAACATTATTGAATATATCATAAAATTTAAGTAGTCAGTATGTTCAATTTTTCAGATTTATTAACACTCACCATTTTGTAAATGTTCATTTTAATTACAGGATTTCTCCAGTAAAATCAAACTGTTTCAACATATGTACCAGAACCTCTTCCTGTTTGAAAGCCTTTGAGGAAAGGGACAGTAATATTCACATAGAAATCTAAATGCTGGAATCCAGTACTGGAACAAAATTATCAGCATCAATACATAAAAACATTTTGTCAGAAGTGAAACAAGATGATTACTTTGTATTTTAATATTATTACCAATAAGGACCATGTGCTAGCCCTGGAGCCAAATCTGGAACCCAGACAAAGATTGCTTTTATGTTTCTTGTTCAAAGGTGTGTTTCTGTCAGGTTGAACTCCATCATATGTACCTCGCTGAAAAAATAAACAGTGTTGCTAAGCGACAGAAAAAAATGATGATGGAGACAGCCATCCCTTTGAAGCAACAGCTGACAAGTGTCATTTAGCATGCATATAAAACTGAACCTTGTGATCATCTGCAGTTAAGTATGTCACACCGCTCTCCACTGATAAGGATTTTAAAGTGGAATAAAAAATAAAGAAGGGGATAAAATATGGACCTTTCTATCATGCTACAGATCTATTCTCTCTAGGTGACCTAAAGAGGAACAGTCAGTTGATGGTTCTTACAACTCAAAGCTCACTGACTTATGAAAAAATCAATTGATATTCCTGTGTTAATCAGTTTTGATTGTTATAACCAAAATACTGGAAAAGAACAGCCTAGAGGAGGTCATTGTTATGAGCAAAATAGCTGACAAAAACAACTATTTTGATTTACAGGTACAGAGAATTCTGTAGTTGGTCAGCTCTGTTGCTCTGGGCCTGAGTAAGGCAGAACATCATGGTGAAAGGGTTTGGTATAGGAAAGCTACTATTCTTATGACACTAGGGAAGCAGAGAGAGAAAAAGAGAGAGGAGGTGGTTGGGGAAAAGATAAACCCTTCCAAGGCACTCCTCTAATGACCTACTTCCTTCAAATGGGTCTCACATTCCCATAGCCAACTATCAATGGATTAGTTCCCTTATGAAGTTAGAATGTTCTCACGATCCAATCATTCCCTAAAAGCCCTATTTGTTAACCATACTACACTTGGGACAATGCTTTCAACAGGAGAACTTGGAGGACATTCCTGATCCAAACTATAAGTTACCTTTCTATATATATATATATATATATATATATAATGATCTTGAAACAGGTCATGGACCTAAAAGTATAACCTAAAACTATGAAAACTATGTCATTAAATATCTTTGTGACCTTGGGATAACAAAATATTTCTTAGATGGCATATAATAACATAACATGACCATAAAGAAAATAATTGATAAACTGGGCTTTACTAAATTAGAAAAAATAATCTCTGCCTTTTTCATGACAGTTATAAGCAAAAAATAAGACAAGGCATAGAAGGGAGGGAATACATATATCTTATAAAGAGCTAGCATTCTGAATATATAAATAATCCATGAAACTCAATAATAAAAAATTTAAAAAATAAAAGATTTTAACAAATACTTTACCAAGGAAGATTAAATAATAAACACAGATAGTAAATAAGTAAGTGAAAAGAAGAACATCATTTTTCATTAGAGAAATCCAAATTAAAACCCCAACCAGATACCATTTCACACCTATGGCAATGGCTACATAAACCACAACAAGAAAGACTAAAAAACCCCTGATAGTGCGAAGAGCTACTGAAAGTGTGAAACTACTGGAGTGCTTATATGTTGGTAGAATGTAAAATTGTAGTCATTTTGGAAAACAGTTTGAGATCATCCTATACAGTAAAACATGCACTTAATAAACAGCTCAGTATTTCCATTCCTATGTACTAAAGAAATAAAATTTTATGTCTACCCAAGAACACACATGTAAATATTTAAAACCAGCTATATTCATAACATTTCCCAAATAGCAACAATTCAAAATCTATCAAGTAGCAAATGGAAAAATATGCTGTTTTAAATAAGTACTGCAGAGTACTACTGAGAAACCAAAGGAACAAACTAATGATAAATGCAAGAACAGGGATAAATCTCAAATGCATCATGATAAATGAAAGAAATCAAATTAGAAAAGCTTCATACTTCATGATTCCATTTGTGTGACTGCTGGGAAAAGTCAAAACTATAAGCAAATAACAGACCGAATTGTACCACACAGACTGACAGTTATTGAATAAATTAATACTCTTTAGAAGAAGGAAGAAAAACTCTGTTGTCAGTTTGATAAATTCCTATTCCTCCATTTCTTTTTTCTGGTGCTCATCTGATCTTGTATGAACAATTTCCTTGAGGTAGATACAATAATATTTCAGATGTGTGATTCTATACCCTTAGTGATGATGTACAATTATTGTCAGCCAACCAAAACCCTCCATGACAACAGATGGACAAAGCACTGTTTGAAAACCAGACCATAAACACTTCTTCAGGGGTGAAGGCTTCAGGGTTTGGGAGGCTCACATAGACTATTTAACTTTAGTGGTGGCAAGTGTGTTTAAAATGTTTTAGCTAACATTTATTTTTATTATTGCTAAGTTTATCAATGAGATCCCATTTCCATCTTTCATTATGTTAATTAGGAGGTCATTAATTTCACAAATACAAATGCTGGTATCTAAAATTGAATTGTAAAATATATAACCAAAGGTAGTGATAGATGAAATAATGGAATACATGTACTTTGGTAGTAGCTTCTTCTGAAAAGGGCTTTTCAGATTAAAGGGAGAGTGACAATCCTGGGGATACGAATCCCTGATTAGAGCAATTGATAACACATGGAGTATAGCTAGCTTAACAATGATAATACATGCATCAATCAGAATGTCTGTGCTGCAACACTCAAAAACAGATGACCAGAAGATGTGTTTCCTGCAGCATTATTCAAAAGTTCCCTAAACATCCAATGGTAGAAAAATGAATAGATTATGCCATATTCCCATAATGGAATACTACAAAAATAGGAAACCCACACAAAGTCATAGAAAAATAGATAAACTCACACATATTGTGCTGAATGAAGCAAGCTAAATACAAAATATTAAGATTTGGTTCTATTTATATGAGGCTCAAAGATGGTTAAAAATAATGAGTGTTGACAGAACTTTGTGGTGGAGCAGGAGAGGTATGGGTTGCAGAATGGGCTGAGAAAACCCCTGGGATCTGGAAAATTTCCTCTGTCTTAATGTCTGTAGTTGTTTCGAAGCTAAATGTGTATATGAAATGTCATAAGCAGTACAGTTAGGAGCTGTGCACTTTTTGTATCTTGTATGTGTAATACTTCAGCTTAAATCATAAGTAACCAAAAAATGTTCTAAGTAAATTGTATCCTAATACTAGTATGAAATTTTACCTGTGAAATTCAAATTATATTCCACTGCAGTAGTCACAAATAGGTACAATAACTACACAAAAGATAAAGTAAGTAGAGAAGTGGCTATCACATCAGCACCGCACTCTGGAATTTCTTTATTTTTTTATTCTAATTTGTTATATATGGCAGCAGAATGCATTACAATTCATATTACACATATAGAGCACAAATTTTAATCTCTGGTTGAATATAAAGTATATTCACACTATGCGTGTCTTCATACATGTATCTAGGGTAATGATATCCATCTCATTCCACTATCCGTTTTACTTCTATGCTCCCTCCTCTCCCTTCCCACCCCTTTCCCTATCTAGAGTTCAACTAATCCTCCCATGCTCACCTTTGCAACCCCATTATGATTCATTCTCCTAATATCAGAGAAAACATTTGGCATTGGTTTTTTTGTGGATTGACTAACTTCACTTAACATTATATTCTCGAATTTCATCCATTTACCTGCAAATGCCATGATTTTATTCTCTTTTATTGCTTAGTAATTTTCTATTTTGTATACGTTTTCTTTATCCATTCATCTACTGAGAGGTATCTATATGATCTTCTGAGAGGTGTCTTTTCAGTTCATTGGCCCACTTATTGATTGGGTTATTTGTGTGTGTGTGTGTGTGTGTGTGTGTGTGTTTAGCTTTTTGAGATTTTTATATACCCTATATACCCTGATGGGCAAGTGGTAAAAATTTGCTCCCAAGATGTAGGCTCTCTATTTACCTCACTGATTGTATCTTTTGCTGAGAAGAAACTTTTCAGTTTGAAACCATTCCATTTATTGATTTTGATTTTATTTCTTATACTTTAGGAGTCTTGTTCAGGAAGTAGGGGCCTAAGCCAACATGATGAAGTTGTGAGCCTACTTTTTCTTTTATTAGGTGCAGGATCTCTGGTCTAATTTCTAGGTCCTTGATGCACCTGGAGTTGAGTTTTGAGCATGGTGAGAGATGGAGGTTTAATTTTATTTTGCTGTATATGGTTTCCAGTTTTCAGAGTACCATCTGTTGAAGAGGCTATCATTTTCCCCAGTGTATGTTTTTGGCACCATTGTCTAGTATGAGGTAACTGTATTTATGTGGGTTTGTCTCTGTATCCTCTATTCTGTACCATTGGTCTACAAGTCTATTTTGGTGTCAATACCATGCCATTTTTGTTATTATTTCTCTGGAGTATAGTTTAAGGTATGGTAAGAATGAAGCCACCTGCTTCATTCTTCTTGCTAAGGAATGCTTTGACTATTTTGGATATTTTTCCAGATGAATTTCATGATAGCTTTTTTCTTTTCTGTGAGGAATGTCATTGGAATTTTGATAGGAATTGCACTAAATCTGTATAGTATTTTTGGTAGTATGGTCATCCAAGAACAAGGGAGATATTTCCATCTTCTAAGATTTTCTTTAATTTCTTTCTTTAACATTCTGTAGTTTTCGTTATAGAGATCTTTCACCTCTTTTGTTAGGTTGATTCCCAAGTATTTTATGTTATTTTTTTTGAAGCTATTGTAAATGGGGTAGTTTCCTGGTTTTTCTTTCAAAGGATTTGTCACTGATATACAGAAATATCTTTGGTGTATTGGTGTTGATTTTGTATCCTGCTACTTTACTGAATTCATTTACTAGTTGTAGAAGTTTTATGATGAATTTTTTTGGGTCTTCTAGGTATAGAATCATATCATCAGCAAATAGTGCTAATTTGAGTTTTTCTTTTCCTATCTGTATCCCTTTAATTTCTTTTATCTGTCTAATTGTTCTGGCCAGTGTTTCAAGAACTATGTTAAATATAAGTGGTGAAAGAGTTCAGTCCTGTCTTGTTCCAGTTTTTAGAGGGAATGCTTTCAATTTTTCTCCATTCAGAATGATGTTGGCCTGGGACTTAGCATAGATGGCCTTTATGATGTTGAGATATGTTCCTCTTATCCCTAGTTTTTCTAGTGTTTTGAACATGTATGGGTGCTGTATTTTGTTGAATGCTTTTTTTTTTTTTTGCATCTATTGAGATGATCATGTGATTCTTATCTTCAAGTGTATTGATATGATGAATTACGTTTATTGATTTCCATATATTGTACCAGCCTTGCATCTGTGGTATGAATCCCACTTGATCATGGTGTACTAACTTTTTGATATGTTTTTGTATTTGATTTGCCAGAATTTTATGGAGAATTTTTGCATCTATGTTCATTAGAGATATTGGTCTGAGGTTTTCTTTCTTTGATATGTGTTTCCCTGAGTTTGGAATCAGGGTATAATGGCCTCATATTGAAATAATTTGTAGAGTATAGGTATTAGTTCTTCTTTATGGTCTTGTAGAAATCAGCTGTGTATTCATCTTGTCCTGGGGCTTTTCTTGGTTGGTAGACTTTTGATGGCATCTTCTATTTCCTTGCTTAAAATTGATCTCTTTAAATTGTATGTATCATCCTAATTCAATTTGGTCAAATCATATGACCCTCAAAATTTGTCAATGCCTTTGATAATCTCTATTTTATTCGAGTAAAAGTTTTCAAATAATTTCTAATTATCTTCTGTATTTCTGTAGTGTCTGTTTTGATATTTCCTTTTTCATCACATATGTTAGTGATTTGAGTTTTCTCTCTCCTTCTCTTTGGTAACATGGCTAAGGGCTTGTCAATTTTATTTATTTTTTCAAAGAACCAACTTTTTGTTTGATCAATTTTTTTTCAATTGTTTCCTTTTTCTCAATTTCATTGATTTCAGCTCTGACTTTAATTATTTTCTGTCTTCTACTGCTTTTGGTGTTGATTTGTTCTTCTTTTTCTAGGGCTTTGAGATATAATGTTAGGTCATTTTTTTGTTGTTAGGTAATTTACTTTTTCTTCTTTTAAGGAATGAACTCCATGCAGTGAACTTTCCTCTTAATACTGTGTTCATAGGGTCCCAGAGATTTTGATATGTTGTGTCAGTGTTTTCATTACCTCAAAGAATTTTTTAATCTCCTCCTTGATGTCTTTTGCAACCAATTTTTCATTCAGTAGCATATTATTTAGTCTCCAGGTGTTGCAGTTGTTTTTATTTTTTGTTTTATCATTGATTTCTAATTTCATTTCATATTGATCTGATAGAATGTAGGGTAGTATCTATACTTTTTTTGTATTTGCTAACTGTTGCTTTGTGACATAATATATGGTCTATTTTAGAGAAGGATCCATACGCTGCTGAGAATAAAGTGTATTCACTCATCAATGAAATATGCTATATATGTCAGTTAAGTCTAAGTTATTGATTGTATTATTGAGTTGTATAGTTTCATTTTTTAGCTTTTGTTTGAAAGATCTATCCAGTGAAGAAAGAGGTGTGTTAAAGTCACCCAGAACTATTGTGTTTTGGTCAATTTGACTCTTGAACTTGAGAACGTTTGTTTGATGAACATAGATGCTCCATTGTTTGGGGCATATATATTTATAATTGTTATTTATTGTTGATGTATGTTTCCCTTGAGCAGTATGAAATGTCCTTCTTTATCTCTTTTGATTAACTTTAGCTTAACATCTACTTTATTTGATATGAGGATGGAAACCCTTGCTTGCTTCTGCAGTCATGTGAGTGGTATGATTTTTCTCAACCTTTCACCTTCAGTCTGTGAATGTCTTTTTCTATGAGCTGAGTTTCTTGGAGGCAGCATATTGTTGGGTCTTTTTTTTTAAAAAAAATCCAATCAGCTAGCCTATGTCTTTTGATTGGTGAGTTTAGGCCATTAACATTCAGGGTTATTATTGAGACATGATTTGTATTCTCAGCCAATTTTGTTTGTTTTTTAACTTGAGTTGGTTTCTCCTTTGATTAACTTTTCCTTTAGTGTAATACCTCCCTATGCTGATTTTCATTGTTGTTTTTTATTTACTCTTCATAGAATATTTTGCCAAAGATATTCTGTAGTGCAGGTTTTCTAGTGTAATTTCTCTTAACTTTTGTTTGTCATGGAAATTTTTTATTTCAACATAAAAACTAAAGTTTAATTTTGCTGATACAAAATTCTTGGTTGGCATTAATTTTCTTTCAGAACTTGATATATGTTGTTTCAGAATCTTCTAGCTTTCAGGGTCTGGGTTGAAAAATCTGCACATAACCTAATTTGTTTCCCCTGTATGTAATCTGATTCCTTCTTCTCATGGCTTTTAATATTCTCTCCTTATTCTGTATGTTAGGCATTTTCACTATAATGTGTTTAGTGTGGATCGTTGTGATTTGTACATTTGTGGCCCTATAAGTCTCTTGAATTTGGTTTTCCAATTCATTCTTCGTGTTTGGAAATTTTTCTGATATTATTTCATTGAATAGATTGTTCATTCCTTTGGTTTGGAACTCTATTTCTTCCTCTATCCCTATAACTCTTAAATTTGGTCTTTTTATGCTCTCCCATATTTCTTGAATGTTCTGCAGTTGGTTTCTTACCATTTTCACCGTGTGGTCTACATTCTTTTAAAGATTATATATTTTGTCTTCATTGTCTGAGGTCCTGTCTTCCATATAGTCTAATCTGTTGGTGATAGTTTCAATTGAACTTTTAATTTGGTTTATTATTTCTTTCATTTCAAGGATTTCTGTTTGGTTTTTCTATAGAACCTCTATCTCCCTACTGAAGCAATCTTTTGCTTCCTGTATTTGCTTATATAGCTCTTTGTCAAAATGATCTTTGCTGCCTGTATTTGCTCTCTTATATCATCCTTTAATTCTTAGAACATTTTAATTATGTGCAACCTGAACTCCTTCTGTCATTTCATCTACTGTGCTAGCCATGTATTCTAATAATGTGGTATCTTGATTTGTTTGGGGCACTTTCTTCCCTTGTCTTTTCATGTTGCTCTTATGTCTTCCTTTCTAGCTCTGTGGATATGAGACATTACCATTTTTATCCTGTAGGCTTATAATGTCCCCGTAAAGTTCCAATACCTCTCCTTTGAGGGGAAGGACAATGTTAACAGATCTCAATATAAACAAAATGCCATCAAAACAAATAGTTGTTATTAAGATGTTAATAGTTTGGTCACAATGTACAGAAATAGTGAATTCAATTATTATCTACCATATAATCAGTAGGTTCATAAAAGGGTTTATAGTTTCTGATGGTGGACAAAGACCTAGGGATGAGTGTAGGAAGATATTTGGAGGAGGTATGAGATTAGGATATAGAGTTATTATATCTTAGGAAGTGTGAAAGAGAAATCTGAAGAAGAAGGTTAGTGGCAGGAGAATAGAGAGTAATTTGGGGTATACAAGTAAGAGGGAAGATAGTAGAGTACTTAAAGCAAACACACACATATATATATAAAGAAAAATAAAACATGTTAAATAATAAAAATTGGAGACTAAAAAAATTAAAAAGAGAAAAAAAGAATATACAACACAACTGTAATATACTATTCATTCATCTCAGTCCTCAATATCCTAATTCATGCAAAGTATTTGGTTTCACATATGTTGGGGATGTGAGGGCAGGAGAGTAAAGAGGGAGAAGAAAGAAAAAAAACCTTGAAGGAAGAAACAAGGATTGTTCGTTAGGATCAGTATCTTTCCTGCTTCCCTTCTCATCCAATAGGTGGGATTGTCTGTTCTTAGTTGGTATCTCCATCCTCCTGGTGGGGTTTACTAGGGTGTGAGGGTTGGTCTTGGGTGGAAGGCACTTGGAAGTGGGGTATGGCACCCACTGGTCTTATTATGAGACTGCACCTCAAGGTTGTCCTTTGGGGCCTGCTCCTGTGATGTGGGCCTAGGGTCTTATCTCCTCATCTTGCCTGTAGACCTCACAGTTCCTGCCCCCTAAATTAGTCTCTACAGTGTGGTCTCCCTCAACTTCTCTCTTTCTACTTCCTAATCAGGAACCTTTGTCTGTGTGGATCTTGTGTATTGCACTCTGGTGACTTCACATCTGCCACAGAGGGCTGTTTTGTGTTGGGGAGTCACTGTGTGGAGTTAGCAGCTGCTGGGGATTGGGGGGAATTAGAAGCTATGGTACCTGGGTATCCAGTATTTCAAACTGGTAGTTGCCCCAACTAAAGATGGTGATGAAGGTGACCCAAATTGGAGGTGACTGCTTTCAGCGATGGGGTGTTGGGTAGGGTGGGGGGAGCCAGGCAATGGCGTTGTACAATGCATTCAGATATGAGCTCTGTAGCATGCAGTGTTGCTGCTGTCGGCTTTCTTCAGAGCCTGTGATGACCCAGGTGCAGGCAGGCTACTGTGTAGAGGATATGGCAATAGCTGCTGAGTCCCAAGATGGAGGCAACAGCAGTGGGGGGGCATGTTGGTAGATGGGGGTCCACACAGGGGTGTTGGCCGGAGTTCCTGCATGTGGGTGGCAGCTTAGTGTCCATCGTGAGAGTGGTGTCTGGGAATTTTACCTTGATGCTAATGCCAGTGATTCTGCTAAGGCACTCGTGGGACCTGTGTGGGCAAGTAGCTGGGAGTCAGGAATCCTTTTCTAAGGCTGAGGCCCGGGGCCCTGTGCGGGATCAGCTGTGGAGAGGCTCTCTATCACTCTCAGCAAAGCAATATTCCTATTAGTTGAGACGGTGTCAGGGAGAGATACAGAATGCTGCCTCCCTCTGGCCTGCCATCCTTAATCCTTCTGCTCTCTGGACTTTATAAAAATTTTGGAAAGCTAATCTCATAACCTGTCTGTCAACATCCTCCTTCCTCCAACCCATGCTTGAATTAATTTCTGTCTGATGAACTGTTCATCCCGGAAGTACCATTACAAATTAAAAAAAAATAGCTTTATGACTCTACCTATTACTGATTCTCTTTCCCATCAGAACTGAGTGTGTCTCAGTCTCTGTATTCTTACAGTAATTTTTCTTAACCTGATTTTTTTCAGGACAGTTACTGTATGGGTGACACTTCTTTTTATATGTTTCCTCCCACAAAATATTAAGAAGGTCAGAAATTATCATGTACAGTTGGCAGAGCCAGGGTCTGTGCCTTGTAGATCACATTTGCATGTATTCAAATAGCAGTCATTTCTCACCACACCTTTTGAAACTCATAGAAGGAACTATTTTTGAGTTTATGATAAAACCCTCCATGTGCCATGGTGAGAGAGAACTGATGTTTTAAATGAAATTTCCTTCATTGCTATTTCCATTGTACCCTGGCAGGCTACCGAATAGGCTTTTCTTCACTTTTCCAGTCACTGAGGTTTGGATGTGGTTTGCCCCCACCAACACTCATGTTGAAATTTGGTTGTCAATGTAGTGGTGTTGAGAGAGTCATGGGGATACCAGCTTTCTGAATAGACAGATGTCTTTATCTAGAAAAGAGATCAGCATTCTCAAAACTGCCTTAGTTTTCTTAGGAACAGATTAGTCCTCATGAGAGGGGGTTGTCATAAAGCAAGTCTGTCACCCCCACACACCCTTGCACCTGCCCGTATGAACTTCTGCTTTTCCACCCTGAGACCCTTGCCAGAAGCCAAGCAGCCTTCAGAACCATAAGCACAAATAAATCTCTTGTTTGTGTGTGAATTACTCAATCTCAGGTATTCTGTTATTGAAACAGAAGATGGACTACAACACCAATTTTGTAGGTTATTGCTATTTCCTTTTATCAAATATCAGACATCAATTGGCTAAATAGCAGGAATGTCCTCCTAGTTTATTGCTGTGGATCTAATGTACCTCCAATTTCCCTACTCTTCATGAACTCTATACACACTTAACAATACCAATTGAGATCTGAGATCTTTCTGAAGTACTGAGCATGATGGTCTAAGCACACCTCCTACTTGTTCCCACAGTAGTGTTTTATAACATCTCCTAACTTCTTGTTGCATATCTACATTAAGAATATTACTATCTTCTGACTTCTTGTTGCATATCTACATTAAGAATATGTTATATTTCTGTCCACATCATAATTCTGAGAGAGGGCTGTATTTTCATATTCTATACTTAGCATTTAGCACAAGGTGATATGTGGTAGATGAGTTAAATAAGTGAGTGAGTAAAAACACTTTTTATTTTCCAGATGCAATCAGTCTTAGCTGTCACACAGATGTTTAGAGAAATCTTCCTGTATCACCTCTACACCAGTTTTTTACACACACACACACACACACACATACACACATGCTTTATATGTAATATTATTATTACACAAATATACACTTTATATGTAATATGATTATGTCTATAATTATATAATACTTTCCACATGTTAATACACATGTGTGATTATACAGTTTGATATTGATATTTTATTTGTTAGTATACCATTTAGTCAAATATTCTTATAATGTCATTTTTAAAGTTTGTTCTTTTAGATATATTAAAAAGTTTTTTGCTGAACATTTCATCTGTGGTACCTTTTACATACTCTTACATACATAGCATACCCAGGAAATTACTATGTATAGTAATTACATACTACTGAAATGATCATTTGTTTAAAATTTCTCTAACTAATAAAGACTTACAGTCTTACCACCACCATAAGTGACAATACGGGGGAGTGCACATATGAAGGAAACTTACATTCACATACCAGAGGATCACTTGAAGGCTGAGTTAGCACAGAGGTTGGAACTCCATTGGAAGTATGAATCTCTTTCTTCCTATTGAAGAAAATGAAAGTGGAAAATGGCGTGGTTTATTCATAGATGTAAAGAGCTGTTCTTACCACTTAGTATTTTCTTCATGGCACACCCTTTGTAATTCAAAACCAAATCACCAGGAAGATTAATAAAGTATTCGTAAAAACACATCAGTTCTTTGAAAATGAGAACCACATAGCTACAAGGCATAATGAAGAACATAGCAACAATAGAAAAATGTGCTCTAAAATCTTATTTCAAAGAAAATACTGTTCTTTCAGCATCTTAGGGAAACATGAGCAGCCTCTGATGGTCTGAGCATGAGTCAGCCTTCTTCAAAGGTGAAGTGTCTCTGAGACTTAACTTTACTCTTCATTATGGCTTGGGAAAGGGCAGGCTAATTAAGAGCTTACAGTATAGAAAAGGAGGAAGAAGTTATAGGATATAGTGATTTTATTTTTATTTTATTTTTGGTACCAGGGATTGAACCAGGAGTGCTTAAACACTGAGCCACATCCTCAGCCCTTTCATTTTTTATTTAGAGACAAGGTCTTGCTAAGTTGTGTAGGGCCTCACTGAGTTGCTGAGGCTGACTTTGAACTTGTCATCCTCCTGCCTCAGCCTCTCAAGCCTCTGGGATAAGTCATGGGCCAAAGCTCAGGTTGTGATTTTTTTTTCTTTTTCTTTCTTTTTTTTAAATTTTTTATTGTTGGTTGTTCAAAACATTACATAGTTCTTGACATATCATATTTCACACTTTGATTCAAGTGGGTTATGAACTCCCATTTTTACCCCATATACAGATTGCAGAATCACATCAGTTACACATCCATTGATTTACATATTGCCATACTAGTGTCTGTTGTGTTCTGCTGCCTTTCCTATCCTCTACTATCCCCC
>NW_025999960.1:5479398-5515459 GCF_001458135.2 Marmota marmota marmota
GCTTTCTGATGACATCAGATCTCTGCCATGTTGGTATCCTATGCGAATGGCAGCACTTCTTTCCCTTTGCCGGGTGATCAAAGCAACGGGTGAGTCCTGACCGGCCCTCACAGGCCCCGTCTCAGTCCTGTTGCCACTGCCCACGAAGGCTCGATTGTTATTTACCTCCACAATACTCAGCAGGACCCGGACCGAGAAGCAGTTTCCGCGGGCTCCTTAGCCCTGGGCCAGAGCAGTTCCGGGAGCCGGAACTCAGCTGCTCCGTGCTCGGTGTATGCTCCGATAAGAGTAGGCTCCAAGAAGCAGTCTCCGCGGGTCATCTAGCACTGAGCCTGAGTAATCTGTCTGCAAGCCGCAGGCGAATGGCAGCCCGGAATTACCTGTTCTATGGCTGAATGAGCTGCGGTCAGTCGAAAACAGGGATGGTGACGTCAGCTCTCCAAGATGGTGGCTGCTGGCCTCCTCTGTGATCTGACCGGTGTGGAGAACCGAATTGGACCGCTTCCTTCCCCCATCTCAAACCCAGAATTCAGCACTGAGTACGGTGCTTGCACGGCTGGCAGAAACTGCAGCGCTGTATCCCTGTGTCGCTATCTCTTCGTTTCCCAGCGCGCGCTGCAGACTCTAGCCACGGGGCAATTTGCTGAATAAGCAGTGTTACCCTCCGTGCGACACATCTCTCGCGTTTGAGTCCCCGCAGCCAATCCTCATGCGATGGAAATCCTTCCTCCAGGTTCCGGAGCACCCCACTATTTCTGGAAATTCCTAACAAGATAGCCTTTAGCAGTCATGACTCATCATTCTCCCACACAGTGACACGGCACACGGGGGCAATGCACTCCCCTCGATGCCATCTTCCTAAACCTCTTTTCAGGTTGTGATTTTAAAACAAATGGATAGGCATGAGTTGTCTTAAGCACTGTCTTCTTGCAAAGAAAACATTTTATAATGTCTATCAAACAACAAGTAAAAGTTTGGGAACATCGGTAATATTTATTTTCTAAAAATAGCCATAGATCTTTTAACCAATTCTACAGCAGTCATTTCATGGAATTTTTTTCAAATTCAAAGGGTAGTTCCTTTGCTGTCATAAACTTTCCCCTTCACATACACAAGCACCCTCACATTCTCAAAAGAGAAAAGTCCACGCTGGATAATCTTTTTTTTTTCCATATATTTACTTTGACATTTGATTTTTAAAGTGCTTATTTGGTTTTCTCAAGAGATATAAATGGTTAATGTAAAAAGGCATAGGGGCCTATTTTTCAATAACTGGTGGCAAACAAAACTGGTTAGCAATAGTTCTTTCCTTAATCTCCTGGGCTGGAGACACATGTCATCAATATCCCCAACACATCTCTCATCTTCAAGTATTTTTAAATACTCAGATGCCATGCAATCCATACAGTCATCAGGTCATTCTTTCTCAAGGCAGAAACACAAACTCCAAGTAGCAGCCTGAAAATTTTTTTCTGAGTATTATAATTCTTTTTTCTCCATAAATACAAGAGCAAAGTTTATTTAAACTTTCATTCCAAGTAATCTCTTCCATCTAAGAAGGTGAAAATGACTTTGAGGAGAAATAAAATAAGGTCAAAATAGACTTGTCTGATGTGCAGAGCAACTGCACATTGTGTCAAGACTGTCTCCTACCTCTGGAGAAAGTTCTCATTCAGTTACTCAGTCCACCAGCACAGTCACCACACACTGAATTCCACCAAGACAAGTTTCCTTCTCAACAGAACGTTTATTTATAACCTTAGGAAGTTTATCTCTCCCTGTGTCTCAGAAATTCAAAATCTACAGCTACAAGAGCATAGGAAGTTGAGGATGCATTGTTGGTGTTTCAGTATTAGCGTCACCATTTCTTCTTATTAAAACAGCTCAATGTTCATCAACCAGTAAATAAATAAATAATATCTCATATGTCTGTGCAATGGAATACTACTATTAAAAAACTGGAATAAGTACATGCTGTGACATGGGTGTGCTTCATAAACACTATGTTTTGTGTAGGAATCTTGACACAAAAGAACAAAAGTTGTATGATTCCATTTATATGAAGTGTTCACAAAAAGCCAAGTCTGTATATATGAAGAGGTGGGTGGATTAGCAGTTGTCTAGGACTGGGAGTTGGAATGGGGAGTGACTGTAAACAGACATGATATTTCTTTTTAGAGTGATATGAAATTTCTAAGAGTAGATTATGGTGGTGTTTGAAAATTCTTTAAATATACTAAAACCCAACTGAATTTTACACTCAAATATGCAAATTTAACTACATGTAAATTATATTTCAATAAAGCTACATTTGCTTAGTGATTACAAATAAAGTAGCTTATATATACATTGTTTAATTTTTAGAACAACTTCATGAACTGAAAATTACAATTTCTGTCCTACAGAGGATATAGACTCAGGGAAGTTAATCTGTCTGCTAGGATATACAAAAACCAAATCTTAGTTTTCAAAATTCCATGTTGTCTAACACTTTGTTTAGTGAACATTTTTCAATGATTCTAATGCAATAGAATTTTGTTTCTCCCTCATATGAGAGGTCAAACAAATGCTACTGGTTAGAGTCAGAGATGGGTTGGGTTTCCACCATTCCTTGGGACCTTGCAACTCGAAATAGCAGTGAAGATTTGTTTTTAGAGACTGTGAAGAGACAGCTTGTCTTGTCACACTCAATTGGCTAGAATTCAGTCACATGAGCACACCTAACCATAAGGGTGACCAAGAAGTGTAGACTAGCTATGGACATTGAACAAAAGAGGATAAATGAATTTTGGTGAATAGCTGACAGTCTGTAACACAGATATGTAAATTTGAGAAAATTTGACTGCTACTTGTGATCTGAAATGGCAAGTTTAAGGTCAAGTTTGTCTTTTGCATTCTCATATCCTTCTAAAAATTAAGTGAGAATATAATTTTGTTATAAAGAAGCAATTAGAATGAAACTTAAATACCCATCCTAAGTTTCTACTCTGCTTATTGCAAGCATAATATAAAATAAGTTTTTTTTTCATATCCCAAGTAAATAGGGATTTTATATTTTTAAGATGAAGGTGCTCAAGCATTGACTAAATCATTTGTCCTTTCACAGTTCAACTCTTTTATTTATAAGCCATGTATTCTGGACCTGTTATTTAATGCTTCTGAGTTTTGGTTCTCCATATCAGAAAAGGAATAAATACATCCAAGGCTTCCATTAGTATTGGGAATATTAACATAATTAGAATATCATTAGCTGATACAGAAGACATTTACTGAGTGATACTTTTCATCTGTCCTTCCCTATAAGGTCCTATATGACCCTGCCAGTCCATTGTAATTTAGAGATAAAAAATTTAAAACAAATTACCTTCCTATTCCCTCAGTATATTCTTTTTCTGATACAACTTTTTTATTAATATGCATGACAATAAGTTATGCTTTCCCTCTTTTTCTCCTTCCCTGCTTCCTCTGAGTAATTAATTCAGTAGGTGTCTCATTCTATACACACCAAAATGACAGTTTCAATCATAGGAGTCTTGCTGGAAAGGTTGGCACATGGCCACATATGCACACTTCTGCTGCTCTTAAGATAGCGCTCTGACTGTAGGTGTGTGGGTACTTATTTTAAGTTTCTCATTGTTTGCAGACAGGTTCTCTCCTTCATTTCATTGATATAAGAAGAGTATATTAGCTTTCTGTGCTAGAGCTTTCACCTGCTTCACCTCTTCTCCCAAGAAAAATGTCACAGTAAAACCTTTACTTTCCATTGCATAAGCTGACAGGGGCAAGAAATGCAGCTTCCTATTAAATAAAATAAGAAATGTGATTACAGATGTTTCTGAATGGTTTTCAATTTTTAAAATACAGTAATCCAAAATTTCTTAATAGGCTACTGAAATAATGAATGCCTACACATGAACAATAGGCAATCAACCTAGAGCCAAATTAGTGGCAATCATCAGTGATCTTTAATATAGAAGGGCTGATCAAAAACTGAGAAATGTCTTTAAATATGGATGTTCACACTACACAATCAGAATTCCCAGTTTAAGAGCCCAAGGTTGTCATTGTCTTATGTTCTCATAACTTAGACTTTATGAAATTGTTTATACTTGAGTGTATTTTATCTACAAGATGGCAAGTTCATATAGGTCAACCTAATATTTAAACGTGTCATATAAATTTAGTTTTTAAATTCCCCTGAATGGCCTTACAAAAGGGAATGAATTCCCAGATCCACTAATTCAAACGTCTAGAACAAGAAGACATTGCTTCTCTAAAACCTGCAATAAACTATCCTTAGATAGTGTAAGTGCCTTTTCTTTTTTCAAAAGAGGATAAATGACATCCCCAGCCCTTTTTATTATTTTTTATCTTGAGACAGGGTCTTGCTAAATTGCTGAAAGCCTCACTAAACTGTTGAGGTTAGCCTGGAAATTGTGATAAAATTGTGATCCTGCACCAGCCTCCAAAGTTCCTGGGGTTACAGGCATGTGCCACCATTGCCAGACATGACTATTCATTTATAGAATTGTAGAAGAGGGATATATTGGTGAGGAATTAAGAGGAGTGAATTATAATGTTTCCTACATTTGGAATTAGAAAATAACCTCTAATATAGATATGAACATCTGGAAAATGAAGCACTTAGTGGATTTTTAAAAATGTGTTTTACATTTGTGTGTTGAACCAAAGCATAATTTTTACTGTATCAAAAAATTCTTCATGTTTCATATGAATTTGTGACCACACACCTGAAGAAGGATATTTCCACATTTATTCTTAAAATGGTTCTTGCTTTTTATTTGGATATATAAGAATGTGTCTATTTCAGGGGAAGGGGTTTGAATAGAATCTGGCCTGTCAGAAACTCAAGCAGGGTCTGGCCCCAAAGCCCCCGAATGGTCCAGTGTTTATTTGACTCACTGAGTTATCACGTTTCCACTTGTCATCCTCTGCCTTCTGCCTACATTCAGTTCCACACCCAGTGCATTTCTACACACACACACACACACACACACACACACACCTCAGCCTGACATGCTTTGTTATCTAGCTCTCACTCTTCTAGATGATTCTCTTGGCCTATGTTTGTACAAATGCCTTTGGAGTATCTGTATTTGTATATCCATAGGACTAGAAATTAATTTATAAAACTTAAACTGTAATGACAAGGCACACCCAGTAGTGCACATATTTAGACTTTTGTTTGTTTGTTTGTTTGTTTTATTTTAACTTTTCCAGTGCCCAGTAGTTTCATTCCCAAATTCCAACCTCCTCCTTTGATAGTTAATGGAGTACTGGCATATTGGTGTGGTCAGTTAACATACCTACAAATGAATTAATTTAATTCTAACCAAAAATATTTTAGTCTCATCTGGAATAAAACAGTTTCATTAGGGGTTAATGTCTCATCACATTCAGATGATTCTATACCCAGTCAATGTTCAGGTCAAAACCGTGTTTTCAGATCTCAGGTGGAATTCTAGACTAGAATGGCCAGAGACTTTGGCAGTGGGTGTAGGAGAAAGTTCTCCTTACAGCAGTCTGTCATCCAGATATCTCTAGTCTTCCTCTGCTCCTGGTAACCATCTGGGGATGGGGATGTAGAAGATTAACAACATGATAACCAGCAGTTCAGTACTGGGATATTTGTGACCCTTCTCTTAAGGTTATTTCTATGCGAGGAAGGAAGAGAAAGGAAGGAGGGAGGGACAGAAAAAGGGTTGGAGGGAAACTCTCTGATCATCACTGCCCCTCTAAATGCTAGCTGTTGTAAGCCATTTGCTGTTCTTTGGGTACTGCATGTGAGTCAGGGGGCAGGGGGCGGGGGAGATGCAACCTTCTGCCTAGACACAGCCTTGCCCTAAACTTATCCAGTGTGGCATATGGAACCTCATCCCGTAGACTGCCTGCTAGGCTCCTAGCTGTTCCCCTTCTAGGGAAAGTTTCAAGATGCCATAACCCTGACCACATAAACTGACACCTTCTCTATACACTGGATGGCTGTCTTTGTTGGTGTAACAGGTGTGAATGCAGGTTACTCCAGGCACTACATTTTTTAAAATTTATTTTTTATTTGTTCTCATCAGTTATACATGTCAGCAGAATGCTCTTCGATTCATTGTACACAAATGGAGCTCAATTTTTGACTTCTCTGGTTGTACATGAAGTAGGATCACACCATTCGCAGGCACTACTTTTAATGTAGCTAATATCTCTTCTCTCCTATTATCCCAGCACCTCAGCAGCATCAAAGTGCCCAGCCCAGCTCTGTTACTCCACAATTCTCTGACGGGAACTGAACTTCAGTTTTGTCATTATTCACAAGTGAGAATAAGGAAATAATTTCATTGTGTTGTTGTTGTTGTTTTGGTTTGGTTTTTTAGATTTAACAGATCAGTGAGATCATGCAGCAATTTTTGTTCAGTGCCTGGCTTATTTGATTTTGCATAATGTCTTCTAGATTTATTTATGTTCCTACAAATGGCAGGATCTAATTCTTTTTTAAAGAATATATATATATATATATATATATATATATATATACACACATACATATATGTATATGAATGTATATATATATATATGTTAAACATATGTATAATGCTTTTTTATATTGAGTTATTAAATTATTATGAAAAATATAGAATACTTTGTATTACTCTCTAAAAAGATGGTTGGATTGAGATATATATATATATATATATATATATATATATATATATGTATATATGAATATATATATAGATAGATAGATATAGATATAGATATAGATCACTCATCCATTATGGATGCCATTCATCCTTATCTTAGTTATTGTGAATAATGCTTCAATAATATAGGAGCATAGATATCCTTTAGGGATATTAGTTCATTTCATTTAGGCATATGACCAGAAAAGAAATTACTAGGTTATATTGCCACATTTTAAATTTTTTTGAAGACCCTCCATACTGCTCTCCATAATGACTGTAAGAATTTACTGTACCAGAAACAGTGTACAAATGATACCTTTTCTCTATACCCTCACTAAAACTTGTGACCTTCTGTTATTCTAACAGATGTGCCTCTTCTTCATTTTCTTTCATCAACATTTTGTAAGTTTCAGTGTATAATAATCTCCTTGGTTAATTTTATTCCATTGTATTTTTGTTATTTCTTAAGTAATTTTAAATGGATTTTCCCTTTGTTTTCTCTTTTTGATAGATCATTGCTGCTGTGTAAAAATGTAACTTCTTTTTGTGTTTTTATTTTATATCCAGAATCTTACTGAATTCATATTTTAGCTCCAAATAGTATTTTGGTGGAATCAAGATTTTCTGCCTGTAAAATTGTGTCATCTGTAAACAATGACAACTTTACTCCTTTTTCTTTTCCCTTCTTTACTCTCCCTCCCTTCCCACTCCCTACTCTCTCTTTGTTTTGGAGCCTTGATGCCTTTAATTTTTTTTTTTTTTTACTTGTCTGATTACTCTGGTGAGGATTTTTAATATTATTTTGAAAGTAAATAGTAAATGAGCATCCTTGCCTTGTACTTTATGTTACAGGAAAAGTTTTTAGTTTTTCCTCATTAATTGTGATGTAAACTGTGGGCTTTTCATAGATGGCCTTCATTATGCTGAGGATATTTCCTTTTATACTGATTTTGTTGAGAGTTTTGATCATGAAATGTCGAAGTTTATCAAATGTATTTTCTGCATGTGTTGATACAATCATGAGGGTTTTATCTTCTGTCCTGTTAAACTGGTATACCACAGTGTTTGATTTGCTTATGCAAAACCAACATCACATCTAAGGGATAAATCCCTCTTGATTGTGTCACATATATTTTTGGTGTAATGTTGAAGTTGGTTTGTTAATATTTTATTGAGCATTTTTACACTTATGTTCATTAGCAATATTGACTTTAATTATATTACTGTGGGATCTTTGTCAGACTTTTGTTATCAGGGTGACTTAGGCCTTGTAAAATGAATTTAGAAGTATTATCTATTATATTTTTTGGAAACGTTTAAGAATTAGTACTAGTTCCTTTTTGAAAGTTTGGTAGGATTTAACCACGAAGCTATCTGGTCTTGGGCTTTTCTTTTTTGAGAGGTTTTAAATTACTACTTCAATTTCCTTTTTTGTTATGTTTATATTTAAGGCATTCTATTTCTTTTTTATTTTGCTCTATAGATAGTATTTTTCTAAGAACTTATTTCTTTCCTATAGTTTATCTAATTTATTAACATATAATCACTCATAACAGTCTTTAATAATTCTTTTTATTTCTGAAGCATCTATTGTCTCCTCTTAATTTCTGATTTATTTATCTTAGTCTTTTCTACATGTCTTATTCTAGCTAAGAATTTGTTAATTTTGCTTATTTTTGTCAAAAAACTAAGTTTTATTGAATTTAAATAATTTTATATTCTGTATTTTATTTATTTATGTTCTATTCTGATCTTTATATATTGCTTATTTATGCTGACTTTGTTTATTTATTTATTTTTTGTTTGTTTTTTAACTAGTTCTTTGAGGTATAGAGTTATTTATTTGAGATTTCTTCTCTCATATGGGTATTTATCATTCAAAAAAAATTTAGGGGGTGGTACCAGAGATTGAACCCAAGTGTACTTAATCACTCAGCCACATCCCAGCCATTTTCCTTTTTATTTAGAGACAGGGTCTTGCTAAAGTTGCTCAAGGCCTTGCTAAATTACTGAGGCTGGCTTTGAACTTTCAATCCTTCTGCTTCAGCCTCCAGAGCTGCCCGGATTACAGGTGTACACCATGGCACCTGGCTCAAAATTTCCTTTTCAATATTGTTTTGCTTCATCTCATAAATTTGGTAAGATGTAATTTCACATGCATTTGTTTGTAAGTATTTTTTAAATTCGCTTTTGATTTCTTCCTTGACCCAGTGGATGCCACCATGATTATTATACTTGGTATAATTTCAATGTTCCTAAATTTGTTAAGACATTTTTTTGTGATCTAACATGCTGACTTTCCTGGAGAATATTCTGTTTGTGACTGAAAAAACTGTGTATTTTTCTGATGGGTAAAAAGATCTGTTAGGTCCATTTGGTCTACAGTATTATTAGAGTCCACTGGAACAAGACAGGGATGCCCTCTTTCACCACTTTTGTTCAACATAGTCCTGGAAACTCTAGCCACAGCAATTAGACAGACCAAAGAAATTAAAGGGATACAAATAGGAAAAAAAAACAAAACTCAACTCTATCACTATTTGCCAATGACATGATTCTATATTTAGAAGATCCAGAAAATTCTGCCAGAAAACTCCTAGAATTCAGGAAAGTAACAGGATATAAAATCAAATTCATTTCTATACATCAGTGATGAACTGTCTGAAAGAGAAATTAGGAAAACTACACCATTTGCAATAGCCTAAAAAAAAAAAACTTGGATATTTATCTTATTCTTGTGTTTGGAACATATTTCTTGTTTCTAAGTTTTCTTTGATCCTCTGTGTTGTTTTTGTGCATACCATATGATGTCCACCTCTCTCAGCCTTGTTATGGTGGCCTGTGTAGGAGATGTACCTTACCAATCAACTTAGTCAGAGATTCTAGGTTTCTCATAAACTCTTGTGCTTGTCTAAACTGCCAGTTTAGTGGATTACAGGAAATTAGGGTGTGCAGAGTCCCATTAGTGCCCTGAAGCACAGGAAATAGAAACCAATTCCTCAAGAAATAACTGGAAATCTTGGCATAGTAGATATGTATGTCGTTCTGTCCTTTTCTCTCCAGGGAGTTGGGAACCAGAGTTATCACCCACTGATTCTGTACTAAGCCAGAGAGATGATTCATGGCTAGGCCTAACTCTTGTGTAGAATGCATACTTTTTCAAAAAATAGTTTTACTTTTTTATCATCCCCCAGGAACTATCAAATGCTGAGGCCCATCTCCTCTCAAAGTGTGTTAAGAGGCTTTGTTCTCTCTCTCAAGTGAGTCAGGTGGAAGAGTTGTGTGAGAAGTACCCACATTATCCATTCAGGCTCACAGAGAACAACTGATTGCCACAAAGGGGTGTTAGGATAGTTGGATGGAAAGAAAGGAAGTGTTGGTCAAAGAGTGGGAAGTTCAAGTGGGTGTTTTGAAATTAATGAAAGACAGTGTGGTCCAGTGCTTGAAAGCACAGAGTGCAAGGTCCGATCGTCTGACTTAAAATTTCAATTCAGTCAAGTCACATGTTTGTTTTTCTGTTTCCTCATTTGTGAAATGAAAATAAGGTTATTTAAGAGATATACATAATAAGATAAATATGTCAGGGATGCTTAGTGAACATTGTTTGGCAAACAGTAGATACAACATAAATGTTAGTTGCTATTAATATTGGTGATAATGAAAGTACAAACAAGATATTTGAAACTTTGTGAAAGGAAAATTTGCATTTTTTTGAGAAAACATTGCAGTTTTTCTTCCTGGGATTTCTTATGATCCTTGATTCTATTTCCTTAAAATTTTAAATAAATTCTATATTTCTAGATTATACATTTAAAGTTTGATTTGTGTCTTTTTAAAAATAATGGAGACAACTTCCTTTCATAAAGTATTTTTCACTCATCTTTTGACTATTAATTGAAACATTTAAATTTTATTCAGTTTGCTACCATGAATTTCTTAAATTTTACTTTTTACCGCCTCTCTGATTTTATTTGACTAGTAAATTTTCCTGAGAGTAAATGAAAAATATGACAGGTGGAAGAAAAAGACAATACAAGAACAATATAGAGTACTTTAAAATTTTGACATTCTTGAATATTGATTATCTTACTAGATTTTCACAGCAACAGATAAGTTTCTAAATAGCAAAATGCCAAATTATATCTTATTAAGTTTTACGTTCTATAAACCTGTTTGCTTTGCCAGTTACTTCATGGAATAGGAAAACACTTATTTTCACTTTCAATGAATTAAAACATAATTCAGCACCTAGGTATAATACACATTAGAGATGCAATTAATAGGCTACCATATTTTTGTTCTCAAGTAATTAGAGCAGGATATTTCACAGTGGCAAGAAGTAAAGCACATAGCCAGAAAAAAAAAATCCAGATTTAAATTCAGAGAATTAACTCCATGTCTATGCATTTAGCCATTATTCCTACCTTCCAGAGAGTAGAACCACCTGACTTTACAACTGCAAAGGACTTCATCCATTTTCAAGTCTAGTAAATAGTGTCTTCCAGAATACATTTTATCTTGAACAAAATGTATATTGTCACATTTCTTAGTCCATGTTGTAACACTAGCAAAATTAGTTCTTTTTTTTTTTTTAATGATGAGAGTAAAAGTGACTTGGTTGTATAATAAGAACCAAGATAACTTTCATGCTAATAATAATGATGGAATGGTATTGTACCGGATGACTCCATTATGTAAAGGAATGAAAGCAATTCTTAAGGGAAATGCTGTTTCAACAGACAAATTGTTGATAGCTAAATTCGAGTGAGTATTCTGCTTCTGCTGAGTAGCAAAAGAAGGTATCCTCAAAGTGCATAACTTGCTCAAAGTTTCACATTTTTTTTTCTACAAAATAACTTCTGGCAAGCATCCCATATTTATTTAATATTCACTTTCATGTTATTTTCTGATTCCAAAGTTTGCAAAAAGAAACATTTTTTACCTGCAAAATTAAATTCACATCTAAGTTCTTCATCCTGCCTTTAATATTTATAAAGGCAGTCTTAAGTGACTTTTGCATGGCCCCAAATGGTTTTCAAAAAACCAATATTAATAAAAGTAATATGATGAAAGACATTTCAACATCACATTCAATTTAGTGAGTAGTGTTTGTGGTCTCCCTTCACCTTTCCCTGACTCACCAAACATCACTGCAGAAAGAATTGAAGTAGAAACATGAGGGGAACATTAGCTTCACACATTGGTATGTGAACTGTTGATATTACCTTCTAATTATATCCACATCAATATTCAGGAAGAAAAAAAATATCTCTAGTTTCCATTTTCAAAATTTTTTCCTTGGAAATATTTGCTATCATTTTCTTCCATATAAAATTTTTTTCTTTCTATTTTTCATCTCTAATATAATGATAGCTGGGTGTATTGATTATCTACTAAGTGCTCAAAAATATATGCTGAGCAATTTATAAATATAATTCACTCAATATTTGCAAACCTCTATGATATAGCTACAGTGTTTTCAAAGCAATCTCCAAAACATAATCCCAATGGGTTCTGAAGGAAGACAAATATTATAATTTAACAAAGGACACTGAAACCCTGAAAAATCCAGGAATTTGCTTCTAGTTACACAGTTTATAAGTGATAGAAATGAGAATGAAACCAACTCTTCTTTCTGAAGTGGTTTCAATACACTGAGGTTAAGATATTTTTACTTCCAAATCACAAGTTTAAATTATATTACTTTAAAAACCTTGAAGTTTCTTAATCCAAAAGTATACTCTTGCAAGGGTATAGATAGTACCCTATTTAATATTTGTTATCTTAGATCTTCACAATATTTAAGTATCTAAATAGATCTTGTTTCTTTTTTTCTTTTTTCTTTCCTTTTAAAATTTATTTTTAGTACTGATGATCAAACATGATAGGCAATCACTCTAGCAATGGCCTATGTCCCCCAGCCCAAGTAAACAAATCTTACCATTAATTTTCTGAATACTTCATGTTAGCTTTGCCAGTTACTTCATGAAGCAGACATACACTTATTTTTAATTTAACACCAATGTATAATACGCTGTTTTACCAGTAATATTCTTCATTTCCTACACAACATTTTTGTTGTTCATTATAAAAGTAACCAGACTGTCTGTCACATAGATTCAAAATCGTTTGTGTAGGAACTTCATAGTTGTTATTCTAATCTTGTGTAATATTTATTAATGCAATACTTATTTATCAGAAATTGAGATTGTAAATTGTGAGGGCAGGAAGCATGTAAATATCTTATGAATTGTTGCTTTAAAAGACACTGAGTTAATATCTGATTAACTTGATGTAATTTAATTTGATAAAACTAATACTTTTTCTATGCACCCCTACTTGTAGTACACATATATATATGAAAGATCGTAAGAGTGGATTAATTAAATTCTTCATTATCTATTTTTCACTGAATTCATTTTCTAATTTAGGAATTTAGTGGATTCATTTAGCATCTTGTTTTGAAAAATTTTGACTTTTACTTATAGAACATTGTAAATAGATATATCAACAAAGAAATGACAGTAAGAATCATTCATTCATCTAATAAATATCTTGAATTATTAATGGACTAAAAAGACTCAGAGGTAAACCTAAGTAGTTTCTTTCTTTATACTGCTTATATTGTGATTACAGATAGATATTAAATCAATAAAAAATATATTAGTACTATTTTCATTAGAGATTAAAATAAGTCCTAAAGCAGGGGAAGGGATAGATAATAGGTATCTCAGAAAAGGCACAAGAGGGCTATGTCAGTTAGAGGTGGTAAAGACATTTTAACTAACAGAGGTTCTCATAGAAAAACAGAAGTAGGATGAGGATTGCAGTGGTGTGCTGATGTAGGGGTGAGGGTTGCAATGGTATGCTGATGTTGGCATTGTCACAGTGAATAACTGGCATATCTATTCAAACTGAACATGGCTGCTTCTCACTAGATGGAAAACAGGAACCACAGTCTTCTGTGAAAATTAGTCATCATTCATTTACTCTATTTCTTAAAAAAAAATTCATGTGAACACAATATTTATTTCTATACTCATAGATCATCTCCTGCATAAAAATCAACTAACCTTAGATGAGCCTAATTTTATAAATGATGGAGAGAAATTCATATATTTTCAGAAATTTTGCCTACATCTTACTTCTTGAAAATGGCAGCTCTCAATGCTTCTCTATATACCTGGCAGTGTTTTATTGGATACCAGATGTTGTGGGTTTTAACTTTTTTCAGTTCTGAATATTCTTGTGTTTTAGAAATATTCTTAATCTTTGTGCAGAGTTGTACTGAAGTTATTTGGAAACAGCTTTAGCACTTGATTTCCGGAGCTATTATACAGACAACCCCAGCTTCTAGCTAATGGCTAATTATATTTCTCTACTGAGGCAATGATCTTCCTTATACTTTATCTGAGACTTCATGTATAGTGAGAGTTTTCTATTCTCAGTAGTGAAAAACAAACTATTCCATTTCTATGTAAACTCCAGGGGTTGTGTGCCTTCCCTTGTAAGAAGGTTCTTTGCCCCACTTTGGATAATTCCTCACAGACATGTGCTGATCAATATTCATGGGAAGATTCGAAAGGCACCCTGCAGTTCTCATCTCTTTCAATGTGACTACTGCTTCTATGGCATTCTGTCCTGCAAAGTCTAGCCAGCTGGACACCCCCATACATCCAGTTTTACCTCATCAAATTAGAAAACTTCCACACTTTCCTTGGATTCTACTTGTGGCTAGAAATATCCTCAAGGAAAAAAATTTCAAAAGGAAGAAAACAGAAATAGTTATGGGGATTTTTCTTCTCCTCCATGATGATTGTTATACACTGCCTGATTGTAAAATGTTGGACAATCAATATCTCATATACTACTTTTAGTTTTCTTCTGTAAAATGTATTAGAGCTAATGTGATTCCTTTTTTGACCAAAAATAGAGGCTGACTCCCAAGGATTATAGGAGGCAAGAAATAAAACACAAAAGTGGACTGAAAAGATTGTTGGCCAAAAGTAAAAGAATAAAACTGAATTGATAATTTGGAATTAGAGTTTGGAGAGTTTTGAGGTCTAGTCTCTGGAATTTTATTTAATTTTTAAATGGAGGAGAAGAACAAGATGATAGTTTGAACAAGAAACTATCATGAAAAAAGCAAAGATTTATCAGTAATATCCTAAGTATCATGTATATGCACATATCATGATATGTGTGTATAGATATACAGAGAAAGAGATAGCCAGATACATGTAATAGCACACATAAAATATATACATATGTAACACATATAACATGCAGATGTAAGGATATGTAAGATAACATAAAGAACAACATGTAGGATTTTAATTTGTTTTGCCTGCATGTCACACATCATAGACAATAAATATATGTACTGAATGAATTACTAAATTGGCAAAAGAATATCTTCTAAAATATAGTATACAACATTTTGGTGTGTCCTGCTGAAAAGCATTGTCCCTTTCCTCTAATAATGGTATGTTTAAATAAGGCTGAGAATAAGGGAGTTGGAGGAGACCGAAGTGTCTACACACTACAGAATAAGAATTGTTGGTCAAGAATGTGAAGGAAGAAAAGGTGACCACATTTCTCTTGGACATTTGATTCATTTCATCTCAAACAAAAGATGGCTTGAATAACAGATTGGACACAATAACAAACTTTCAACAGACAAATTTTGGTTTATTTTCCTAACAATCTATGGGATATTAAATATTGTAAAACCATTATATAATAATTTTTCAGGTTTGAAGGATTCTATACAATGATGAGTGTGTTTCTAAATACTGCTTATAATTGCAACTGACCAAATTAGCATTGTTTTTACTTTGATATGCATATGAGCTATACCCTCAACTCCTGACATTTTCCATTCCTTATGTCAGTTTAAGCAGAAGAGAATTGGTTAAATAAACCCTGAACACTTAAAGTTGAATATACACATTCTGAATTTTTCTCTGTGAAGAAAATATTTGAAACCATAAAAATATTATTTTTTATAAAATTAACTTTCCTTACTAAGTTGATTCCATATCCCTGAAATAAATTCAATTAAAAACCACGGGGATATCAGTTTATTTACTTAAAATAGACCTAACAGTCTATTTTCTACTTTTCCCATGAATGAATCTTCCAGAAAATACCTTGATATATAAAATACAGTTACACTTCAACTAACAAGACAGGACTTCTAAGTGCAGTAAGTGGGGATTCATAGAATAATATCAAGAATCAATATTTATTGAAAAGTACCATGTTCCTGACAGTATGGCAGAATTTTGCATAAATTGTCTCATTTCATTGTCAAGCTATTAGGTAGATAGGCATAGCTTGAGTTCTATTAGTAATCCTGGAATTATTCTGGGAAGGTTATTTATCTCTCTAGCTTTGATATATTCATCTATAAATTGTGATAAGAATATAGTGATTTAATATTATTTTTGAAAATTCAAATATATAATCTCAATCAAACTCTGAATAATTATCTGTATAAGTATTTAACAAATGTTTGCCTTAAACATTATTATTATCTCATAATTTACAAACACAGAAACTAAAGCAAAAATTTAAGGAAGTTGTCCTTATTTACCTCTCTTTTAAAGGGAGATTTGAACTGTAAGAAATAAATATCTGTTACACAGACCACCGCTGACAGATGAATCAACTAATTAATATGTATAACTTAACTATTTTGGGGGAACAATAGGTTGAAGTGCCTCCATGGGTTGAGGGGTGAGTCAACATGGGCTACATTTCAAGTTCAGTGTCATGAAGCTTGGGGAAGACTCAGTCCCTTGGTGAAATCAGGATTTATACAAGTTTTTTCTCCATTGTTAGGATACTACCTCTACATCCTTCAAGCACAGACATAACTTATTCTGCTAATAGAAAGTCATGCCCTGAACAGCAATGGAAACTCTACTTCTTCATCCCTAACTTCAAAGAGATAGGAGGTCAGGATTCCTTAGATGCCTTCCTGAGATTTGGCACCATTTTTCCAGGGCACATTAAAATGTACAGAATGGTCTAAGCTATATAGTAATTAGGGTGATATTACTGACTCAAAAATTTGAAAACATTCATTGCTTCAATTATAATATATCATTACCTTTGACTTGTCTTCTGTTTATCCCAAAGGAATCACCCAAAAGATATTTCCCAAAAGATTAAATGTGCAGCTTTTAAATGATCTCAGCTACATTATTTGTTGTTGAAGTTTGTAGTTTGGAACACACTAGAAAATAAAGGTTATCATCTACCTATTGTATGGTCTTTGTGGGATGAGATTTGGGGAGGAAGATGGCTCTGTCCCCAAATTGCTACACCAAGAATCAGTGACAACAGACTTCAACAACATGAACTTATTTGCTGAGTTTTAGCCTACAGAACACAATTCTAAACCAGTCCACATTTGCTTCAACTGCCCCAGACTAAGTGACACATTTATTTCTCCAGAAAATGTTGCACCTGCACTTTGAACAAATATCATTGCTTGCAATGATTTCTGACTTTATAATTTTTTTCTAACCTTAGGCTTTTTTTTACTTAGTCTAACAAACTGTTTATCTTTTAAACATTTTCCTTGAAAATTTTTAACTATTAATTTTAAAGTTTTAAAATGTAACTAAGCTGAATCTATTATTATTATTTTGCTATTTTATGTTTATTAAATACTATCTTAATTTGTTTTTTAAAATCTTATAGATGGTGGTATTTCCATCTCTTATTTATTCTTAGCTTATATTTAATCTCATTTTCTCATCTTTCTTTTCATCTCCTTTTCTAAGCATTATTTTTTGCCAGACTGTTTTCTTTAATTATTTTTTCTAAGCATTTTATCTTTTAGATTAAATTATCCAAGTGATATAATTTTAATATAATTTCCCCAGGTAGGATTTTCTAGACTCTTTTACACAAATTTATACATTCTTAAATGTTATTAAGTTGATCATAGCTATTTATCTTTAACTCTTATTGTTTTATTTATGTCCGCCAGCAGTGTCTTCTCTTTTTAAAAAAAAAAAATCAACCCTATTTTTAACTTTTAATTATTTTGTTTATTTATCTCCCACTTATATGGCACTTTATTTGATTTAGTCATTACTTTGTCATTAAAAGTGAGCAATAGCAGTGGTAGAGCACTTGCCTAGCATGTGTGAGGCAGTGAGTGTGATTCTCAGCACCACATATAAATAAATTAATAAAATAAAGGTCCATCAACATCTAAAATATATTTTTTTAAAAAAGTGAGCAATGGTGAAAATAAGTTTACTGCCCATCTTCCAGAATGTCAAGACAGATTTTGTATTTACTCTTCATGGTGTCATAAGGGAAGTAGGGACTGATAAACTAATATTTAATCACCCTCTTATCTAATCTGTGCAATCTACATGTCAAATTAACTCACAAGTGAAACCTAAGCCTAGCCCAACATAAGTGCCAACATAGGAAATTTGAATTTTCTGAAAAAAAAATCAGTGGGAAGATATTTAAAGATAATCTGATGATAGTATATCTTATATACTGTGGGTTTATATTACCTACTCATGTCTGTGTACCCATTTATGTATGTCTACATAAAATCTACATAAAATATAAATGTTTTTCAACACTAACTTCGTACTTGTAAATATTTGACTGAAGGGCTGATTTCCTAGCAAGAAGTATTAATTCTTTCATCACAGTTCCCTGTAGATACTAGATGCTTGATAACATGACAAAATTCTTTGTTTTGTTGTTTGTTTTTTACTTATAGGTGGGGACATACTGATCCCTGCACATTAGGCTCACCTTTATATGACTTCCAGAGTTAGCAGGCTATGTATTGAAAATGTTTAATGTCAGAAATTCATATTGAAAATACTAGAAACACATTCATGTCAAGGGATTTTTTTTTAAGGAAAAGCTAAATATTAACAAGCCAAACTGGTTCTCTAATATGTGGTGAGGCTCAGGAGAGAGATAAAACAATGATGTTCATAACAATATCAATGGCTTTGTGAAGGCTCATCTGTTGTTCTTTCATATAAAACATGATGAGAAGGTCTGTTAAATCAGGACAAGTGTAAGTGTCACAAAAAATCCTTATGAAGAGGATTCTATATTTTTGTTTGTTTTTGTACTAAGGGTTGAATTCAGGAGTGCTTTACCACCAAGCTACAACCCCAACCCTTTTTAATTTATGAGACAGGGCCTAAGTTGCTTATGGCCTTGATAGGTTGCTGAGACTGGCCTGGAACTTGTATTTCTCCTGTCTTAGTCTCCAGAGTCACTGGGATTACAGGCATGTGCCACCACACCCAGCTCAAAGAAGGGTTTTAGTAACTTATTGGGGTTATAAAACTAATCATTTTTAAAGTCAATCTAGGTAAATTGAAGGATCCTAGAAGTAACTTTATGTAATTATTGAAAAGAAATTAGTTTTTAGATTCAACCCTTATTTCATTACAAAAGAAAATAGTCTCTTGTGGCACTGCCAAATATTAGTGATAATGTGGCTCAGAAGGGACATGAGAGAGAAAGAGAAGGTATTCAATTGCTTTCCCTTAGAAAGTAGGAAAAGGTACCAACATTCCCCACACAGAGATCAAGAAATCCTTGAACAGCCGTTTTCATGCCACCTCATGCTCTCTGCTAAACTAACCTACTGGGAACTTCTGTGCCAGGAGTCAGATTAGCAACTTTGGCATTGTGTAAGCCCCTCCCTGTGATCCTCTGCCACTCTGCTGACAGCAACAGTTTACACAGGGAAGTCCAGAACATTATAGAGTAATTGTAGGACACAATACCCAGAATCCAGCACACACACTGGTCAGAATTCCTTCAGTTTTCCCACTCACCTACTCCGATATTCTTACAATGTTAAGGGGTGCATTTCTTCCTCTGCCTTCTTAATACTGAAAAGTAAGTGGTCTTGTTTTTTTACATTTTAAAGTGGGGAAAAACTGAAAAGAGGAAAATTGGCCCCTTTACTGAAATTGCCTATATGGGTTCAGACCTTTCATCTAGTCCCATACTACACCTTCATGACAAATATTATCTTAAAATGTTTCCGGATTTTTCTCATAGCAAATTGATTTTCAAATAAAGTCATGTGTCACAATGCTTTCCTTTGGATTCCCTCCTGTACAACCTACCTGAGACTTCCTGAGGAGGCATCACTCTTTTCAAAAATATGTCTATAGTGGTACACTTCGATTTTTAATTTTTTTCTTCATAGATTTGCTCGTAAGCAGATAATGCACCATGAACATTCCTGTCTAACTGATGAAAATTTTTCAGTATTGGGGTCCATCCGTGCTTTCACTTTTTAAAGAGCTTTTTGAGGTCTTCCAAAACTTTTGATAAATTCTTCACTGTGAATTTTCTTGAGGATTTTTCTTCTTTCCTTTAGTGTTTCATATTTATGCCTCTTCATCAGCTCTGCATTCACTAGGCAAAGGAATTTTTCAACTCCATCATTACCGTATAGGATCACTGTCACATAAGTGGTCTTTGATTAAACCACTGTTGAGCAGTACATGACTGTAATTACCTTGCACCTATTATATTTTAATCATTGACATATATTTTGAGGGTTATATGATGTATATTTTGAGAATATAATATGTCTTTAATATAATCGGCAAATAACATAGGGATGGTATGATGGTTAATTTTATGATTTTTTTCATATCAACTAGGTTAAGACAATCTGTTGAGAGCCTACCCATATAGAAAATAAAAGTAAAGTAAGGGTAAATTTATCTCTCCTTGAGACAGGACATCCACCTTCTCCTACCTTGTACATTGGAGTTCATGTGTTCTTCAAGCCTTTAGACTCTGAAGCTTACAACAGTGGCTTCCCAGGTTCTCAGGCCATTGACCTCAGACTGAGTTACAGCATTGGCTTCACTGGCTGTCAGCATTTGAACTCAGACTGACTTACACACCAGCTTCCTGGTTCTGCAGCTAGCAGACACACATTGCTATGGGACTTCTAGGTTCCATAATTGTATAATTCACTTCCAATTTAAATATATTTTCATTTGTATTTCATTTTATGCACACACACATAATTTCCTATTTTTTTCTGAAAAACCCTATTACAAAATATGTTTATTCATATTAATAATAATGAATCTAGTACATGATATTAATGGGCATGCAATGTTTGTTGATTGAATAAAATAGTAGATATGCTGTTGTATAAGATTATAGTACAATCAGGAAATAATTTACCTTTAAAGTTGGAGTGGGGATGGAAAATAGAAAATGGATTCAAAAAGTGTTATGAATACCAGATAAATTATGGGGGATATGAAATGATGAAAGAACATTATCTCAGCTCTTCCTTTATTGTTTTCCTAACCATATGACTTTAATTTACCCCATTAAATTGTTTTGTGACTTGTACTCTTCATTAAAAAACGATTTAAAATTTGTTTTTCATACACCATAATGTTTGTGCGAAACAAATTAAATAGTGCACACTAAAATATGTATAAAACACCAAATGTTTTAATGAATAAGAATTTATTTCGTTGGAGAAAATAAGATAAAAAGAATGAAAAACAGAGGAAGTTAATGGTATATTGAAAGGAAAACTAGGTAAAGAGGTTCCTACTGGAAAAATATTTTGCATTTGAATAGTATTCATATATAATATATATTATATTTTGTGAGTATATAACTTTGGAGAGTATATATATTATATCTACACACACACACACACACACATACACGCATGCTAATTACCTGTACTTGCTAGTATTATAGGTGATTATCCTAATTTAAAATTTTTCTTTATTTTATAATTCATATATAATGAATATAAAATATTTTTATAATACAGGAAAAACTAGTAAACAGTTTTTAACATAATTTCACTTGTCCAAGTCACACACACAAAAATTTTTGCACACATTATGTATGTATCGTATATATATGTTTACATATTTTTACATACATATGTGTCTACATGAGATAAGGCAACTGTTTTTAGATGTTGAACAGGTAATGGAGAACTATGTGTTCTGGCAAAACAAAAGTTTCTGGAATTCTGCAAGCTAAAGATTCTGAAGTTCTCATAATGTTGGAATGCACAGGATTTTCTGAATAGCTAGAGGAGCCATGCCTTGCTGAACAATAGATATTTCAGCTGACACGAAGAGAGTCCTAGAGAAAGACATTTCTACCAATATTGTAATGGTTACTTTAGAGTAATGTTAACTATAATTAAACACAAAATTTAAAAGGATAAGGTAAATTGACCAGGAAACTGATTAAGAGAAAACCAAATGAACAAACCAAATCAAACCAAAAACCTAACTTAACTCTCTCTTAAAGAAAGACACCTAAATCCAGTTTTAGTCACCTAGTACCCCCAATATATGACAGATGCTTTTTAAAAAGTTGGGCCTGAAATGAAGCAAGAAAACATGACATATAAATATGAAGGAAGAGGGAAGTTAATGGGGAGGGACCCTGAAAGATAACACAAATTTTCAAATTGGCAGACAAGTATGTAAATCAAAAACCACAATATATATTAGATGATTCATGAAAAAATATATTCACAGTTAATCAATATTCAAGTTTATGGAGAAATATTAGCATAGAAATAGAGCCTACAGAAGAATAAATTTGGAAATGTTAGATGCTAGAAACATAATGTGTGAACTGAGAAATCTGGATAGCTATTATAATTTGGCTATGAGATGTTCCCCCAAAGTTCCTGGTAATGTAAGAATATTCAGAAGTAAAATTATTTGATTATGAGAGCTCTAACCTAATTGGTACATCCTAGTTTGAATGGACCGACAGGTAACTGTGACAGGTGGGGAGTGACAAAAGCAGGTGGGTTACTAGGAGCATACCCTTGAAGAATTGCTTTTTCTTCTCTCTCTCTCTCTCTGAGAAAAATTGAAGGATTGTTTTTACTTGTCGTCCCCCCACCCCAGCTTTCTGACCCCATGAGCTGAGTGGCTTTTCTCTGTAGAACTCTTTCTTCCGCATGACCTGCTGCCTCATTTGGGTTCAGAGCAATGGAGCCAGCCATCTATGAACTGAGACTTCTAAAATCATGAGACCAAAATTTTTCATTCCCCGAGTTGTTCTTGTCATGTATTTTGGTCACAGTGATGCAAAAACTGACTTAAACAGAAGTTGGTCGTTGCTGTGAATAACGTGACCAAGTCATTCAGAAATCTTTTGAGTTGGTTGTGGGAAGAGTTTTGATAAGTTTAGAGACACAAACTGAAAAAGCTTTAGAATGTTCTAAGCAAAGCTTGGTGGGTGATTCAGGTGGAAACAGGTGGGAATGCAGAAGATGAGAATGCTGATAGGAATCCAGACTGTGGTCATGAGGTTTCAAAAGGAAATGAGAACTCTGTTGGAAACTGGACTAGAAGCCACTCATGTTATATTCTGTCAAGGAACTTGACTACATTTTATCCATATCCTGAGATTTTGTGTGAGGCTGAACTTAATAGTGATGGCCTAATAGTAATCAAGCAGAGGAATAGCCAAAGCACTCCTTAGCAAGAAGAGTGAAGCAGGTGGCATCACTATACCAAACCTTAAACTATACTACAGAGCAATAGTAACAAAAATGGCATGGAGTATTGGCACCAAAATAGACTTATAGACCAAAGGTACAGAATAGAGAATACAGAGACTAACCCACATAAATACAGTTACCTAATACTATACAAAGGTGCCAAAAACATATATTGGAGAAAAGATAGCCTCTCCAACAAATGGTGCTGGAAAAACTGGAAATTCATATGCAGCAAAATGAAATTAAGCCCCTATCTCTCACCATGCACAAAGCTCAACTCAAAATGGATCAAGGACCTAGGAATTAGACCAGAGACCCTGCATCTAATAAAAGAAAAAGTAGGCTCAAATCTTTATTATGTTGGATTAGGCCCCTACTTCCTTAACAAGACTCCTAAAGTGCAAGAAATAAAATCAAGAATCAATAAATGGGATGGTTTCAAACTGAAAAGCTTATTCTCATCAAAAGAAACAATTGATTAGGTGAAGAGAGAGCCTACAGAATGGGAGCAAATTTTTATCACATGCATCTCAGAGCACTAATCTCTATATAAAGAATATACAAAGAATTTTTTAAAAACCTTAACACCAAAAACAAACAACTCAATCAATAAATGGGCTAAGGAACTGAACAGACACTTCTCAGAAGAAGAAATACGATCAATCAACAAATATATGAAAAGATGTTCAACATCTCTAGCAATTAGAGAAATGTGAATCCAAACTACTCTAAGATTTCATCTCACTCCAATCAGAATGGCAGTTATAATATAAGCAACAATATGTGTTGGTGAGAATGTGGGGAAAAAAGCAGGCTCTTACATTGCTAGTAGGACTGCAAATTGGTGCAACCTATCTGGAAAGCAGTATGGAGATTCCTTAGAAAACTTATAATGGAACCACCATTTATTTGACCCAGCGATCCCACTCCTGGGTCTATACCCAAAGGACTTAAAATCAACATACTATGGAAATGCAGCCACATCAATGTTTGTAGCAGCTCAATTCACAATAGCTAAATTGTGGAACCAACCTAGATATCCTTCAATAGATGAATGGATAAAGAAACTGTGGTGTATATACACAATGGAATATTACTCAACATTAAAAGAATAAAATCATGGCATTTGCAGGTAAATGGATGGAATTGGAATATATCATGCTAAGTGAAGTAAGCCAATCCCAAAAAACCAAAGGCTGAATGTGTTCTCTGATAAGTGGATGCTGATTCATAATGGGGGTTGGGGGGTAGCATGGGAGGAATGGAGGAACTTTGGATAGGACAAAAGGGAGGAAAGGGAAGGGAGTGGCATAGGGGTAGTAAAGATGGTGGAATGAGATGTATATCATTACCCTAGGTACATGTATGAAGACACAAATGGTGTGACTGTACTGTGTGTGAAACCAGAGAAATGAAAAATTGTGCTCCATCTGTGTACTATGAACTGAAATGCATTGTGCTGTCATGTATAACACACTAGAACAAATTAATTAATTAATGGGATGGTATGAAACTAAAAAAGCTTCTTCACAGCAAAGCAAACAATAACGTGGAGAAGGAGCCTACTGAATGGGAGAAAATCTTTACCACTTACACCTCAGAGCGAGCACTAATCTCTAACATATACAACTTAATATCAAAAAAAGAAAAAAAAACTAATCAATACATGGGCAAAGAAACTGAACAAGCACTTCACAGAAGAAGAAATATGAAAGATTAACAAATATATGAAAAAAATGTTCAACACCTCTAGTAATTAGTGGAATGCAAATCAAAACTACAGAGATTCCATCTCATTCCAGTAAGAATGGCAATTATCAAAACTAAAAATAAATGTTGGCAAGGGGAGAAAGTTACACTCATACATTTCTGGTGGGACTGCAAATTGGGGGGAATATATTGGGGGATTTACATTTTTATAGCAATTTTCAAGAATTACCATAAAACTTCACTAATCAAGACAGTATCATATTACAATAAGATAATAAAAGATTAGAAATTGACCTGCACATGCATTATTTACTTCTGACAGAGACACCAATACAAGCACAAGGGGAGAAATTAAAATCTTTCAACAAGTGGCACTAACAACTCAATATTCAGGTGGAATAAAAAGACCCTCAATTATTGCCTCACAGTATACACAAATACTGATTCTAGACTACCCAAGGGTCTAAATGTAGCAACTAAAAATGAATAAAATATAAGAAAATAGGAGATATTATTTTCATGTCTTTCAGTCAGGTAAAGGACTTTTGTTTTGGGGGGTTTTGTTTTGTTTTTTATAGCACACGGAAAGTGATAACCATAAAATAAAATCAGGGAGTCAGAAACTGTCAAAAAGCACAAACATTTTCCTATCCAAAAACACTATAAGAAAATCAGCCAAACATGGTGCACATACCTGTAATCCCAGCAGCTCAGGAGGCTGAGGCAGGAGGATTGCAAGTTCAAAGCCAGCCTCAGCAAAAGTGAGGTGCTAAGCAACTCAATAAAACCCTATCTCTAAAAAAATACAAAATATGGGCTGGGGATGTGGCTCAGTGGTCTCTGACTTCAATCCTTGGTACCCACCTCACAAAAAAGGAAAGTGAATAGGCAAGCCTTGAATTGAGAGGGAATATTTACATACTGATATCTGATGAGGGACTTATATTTAGAATACATAAATGACAAGAAACAGTTTTTTAAAAGAGCTAAATAATTAAATACCTAGTTTACAAAAGAAGATAGATGATTGATAGTATATGAAAATGCTCAACATAATCAATCACTGAAAAAATACAATTAAAACTATGTAATGTTTTGAACAACCAATAATAAAAATTTGAAAAAAAACCATAATGAAATGTCATAACATTCATTAGAATGGTTACAATGGAAAATGCTCATTATCTTAAGTATGGTTGAAATCACAGAGCAACTGGAACTCTCATACCCTGCTAATAAAAACATAAAACAGTAAAATAATGTTGTAAAATTTGCAGTTTCTAATAAAATTAAGCATAAACTCAGCGACTCTATTTCTAATCATGTACCCAAGGAAAATTAAAGTATTATGGCTTACAGTAGCTTTATTTAAAACTATGCAAATGTCATTAAATGAATTTTTTTAAATGTGGCATGGTCATGCAATGAAATATTAGTAGCTATAAGTAATTACTTCACTGTTATACCCCAAACATATGGATGAATTTTTAGACATGTTTAGTAAAAAGAAGTCAGACACAGAGAATACAAACTATAATTTCATCTATATGAGGTTCTAGAATAGCTAAAATTAATATGTGATACAAAAAAATATATCAGTAAAAGCCATAGGGAATATTTTAGGGTAAAGAAAATATTCCATGTCTTAATAGAGATTACATAGGTGTGATCACTAGGTTACATAGGTGTGATCACTAATAGGTATATCAAAAACTATGAAAATGGGTATGTAAGATTGGTATCTTGCTGGGTGTGGTGGCACACGCCTGTAATCCCAGGAGCTCTGAAGGCTAAGGCAGGAGGATCATGAGTTCAAAGACAGCCTCAGCAAAAGCTAGGCTCCTAAGCAACTCAGCGAAGCCCTTTCTCTAAATAAAATACAAAATAGGGCTGGGGATGTGGCTAAGTGGTCGAATGCCCCTCGGTTCAATCCCCAGTATCCAAAAACAAAAAAGAAAAAAAAAATGGTATCTTTAGCTATATGTAAATATTATTATAAAACATTGATAATAAATATTGAGCTCAATTAAATTTTTGTTTGAAGTGACATTTAATATAAATGTGGAAAGGGCAACGAACATAGCCCCACTTCAGTGATATTTCTGAATGAAAATGAATAGTCTAAATCTAAGGAAACCTCAGTTAGTATTCTAGGAAATTCTACCAAATAACAGTACACCACAAAAATGTCAAGTTCAAGAAGACAAAGGCTAAGGAACTGTTCCACATTAAAGAAGATAAGATATTTGACAACTAAATGCAATATATGACCTTGAAAGAAATTCTGTTCTGGGCAAAAGATTGTTAGTAAGAACAATATTGGAACAACTAAAACAAAGTGGATTAAATAATAGCGTCATGTTGTTGTTAAATTTCCTGATTATAATAATTATCCCATGGTTATGTTAGAGAATGTCATTTTTCTTAGGACAAATACACTGAAATACAAAGAGATAAAGATACATGGTATCTCCAAATTACTATTAAGTTCCAGAAAGAACTAATTTTCAGTACTATAGATACATAGAGAGTGATAAGGCACTTGGGACAATGTATCAACTATGGATGAATCTGGACTTCCTCATACTGTACAGCTTTTCTGTACACTAGAAATTATATAAGAATAAAAAAAAGTTATCAAAGAAATACTGGGGTCTTCTGTGACTTCTGGAAGCCTGTATTAAACATTTCTAGGTGTGTGCCAAGTTTACAGCTTTTGCTTTTCTCTGAGGTCTTGCCCCCAAGTCCAACAGGGAGAATTTTTGGCAGTCAAATTTGTCTTGAGCAGTGTTTCACTCCTGGTTACCCCTACTTTAAACCGAAGATACCTCACCCCAAATCAAGCCTTTCAAAAAATAGGACTAAATGACTGCTTTCAAAAGAAATACAAGTCTTTTTCATCTCACTGGTAGCTTTTCCCAGAGCGATAGTTTCAGTCTCTGTCTGGGCATTACTCACGATTGTTTATCTGACAGGTTAGTGAAACTCTGACTTTTGTTGTGCCCTGGTTTTCTATTGAGCAGAATTAAAACCTTGCACATAGGTAGCTCCTCTCCCCAGGATCTGCTCTTCTTGTCTCTTCCTTCATAATGTCAGCTTCCTGGGGAGACTGTCTCTGCAGGTGTAAGGCCTGTATCTCTGGGAGGGTTTAATTCAGAAGAGAAAGTAGTAGAAATTTAATTCTGCCTTAAATCCAACCCACATTCTCCAACCTAATCTTGCCAAGAATAAAGCCGATATTTTTATCTTTATCTGTCTGATTCCTGTAACTCTAAAATTGGTTCCCAATGGGGGGAAAGGGTATGATTAATTATCACCCTCCAACAGCAACAACTGCCAGGCCCTCAGCAGGGTAGCTGGGAAAACAGAGAAAAGCAGCCTACAGGAAAAGAGATGACACAGACTTGAAAAGATAAGCATTGATTAAATACATAGTTCTAATGCCTTTTTAATTTCTTATTCTAGTTTCTCCTTCAATTCCAGCTCTATTTTTCTTTCCCATTGGATTCCAAAACAAACATAGGATTTGTTAGACTAAATCTTCCTTTGGGACCTGGACTACTCATCAGGGACTTTGAACTAAGTCCAGGCATTATTCTTCCTGCCAGTATAGAAAATTATTAAAATTATATTTCTGAAATTCTATAATAGTTGACATTTTGTTTATTGGTTGCTGAAAAACTTAGTCTCATTTTCCTGGAGCCATTTAGACTTTAAGACCAAAGAGAAAGAAATGATTAGAGAATTATATTCAAACATGGATATCCTCAGCATAAGCCTTAGCATTGAAGAAGAGATGAAACAGGAATAGCAAGGGAGCACTGGTGCAGACTGGACTACTACTGGGGAATTAAGAACCTGCCCTTTGTACTGAGCTCTAAAAGTTTAGTTGAAAGAAATGCAATTCACACATTGTAGATATTCCTCACTGCATGATAGTATGGTAGGTAATTTCAGCAGAGAGAGAATCAAGTGATTGACAGTTGCAAAGGTAAAATATAGAATTTGCTGAAATCTAGCTACATATAATGTCGTCTTGAATAAGTCTGAGATGATTTTAGCAGAGTTACAGGGGCATAAATCATATAAGTGGCCTACATGAGCCTTGCTAAGTTTTAGAAGGCAGAATTAATATTCAAACTTCCTTTCTTATAATGAAACATTCTACTCACTCAAAAGTCCCTTTCAGAATCATGTCCACTGGGTTAACTGAATAATGAAACTGATTATAGACAAAGTAGTCCAGAACAAGAAGAAAGAAGAATGTCGGCAATTTATTCAAATCATTTCAATGGAAACAAGTTAGGCAGGGAAGGGAGTGGCATATTGTTACTCTACTACACAAGATCCATTGGATTTAAGGATCAATATATTTCTAGTTTCTGACCTTTCATGTAAAAAACTTAGAACTCACTACACTGTCTTAACAACTAAGAAGCTTAACCAGCTGAAAAATCAACTTTTTTTACACCCATTATAGATATCAGGTCACAGAGCACACTGCTGTCCCCCAATTGGAGAAAAACATGGGCAGATACAGAGAAGCACAACTTAACTCAAGCAAAAACACATGAGTAGAAACCTCCATGGAATTCAGTACTGGGGGAGGAAAATCTGAACTGTAATTGGCTTAGTGTTGTACAAGTCTGAGAATTAAAAATGCCAAAGGGACTCAGAAATAGAGGTGCCCACACCTTCCTGAGTTTTCCTTTCTGGATTCCTACCAGATCTTCATTCCCTCCTGCTTCTAGTAGATGGAGGAGAGAAGAAACCTATTTTTAACCACAGTCACGTTTTGCTTGATCTTCTCCAAAGAAGCTGAAAAGTCCCCATTGCCTAATGGCCTTGCAGCTTTGTAATGTGGCAGTGGAGCACATGGCTCACGTGCTGGTGGTGCTGCTGCTGCACTGCCGGTCACGTGAAAGTACAGAACAAACAGGTGTGTACAGCACATAAAACTTGATAATGATAAGTGACTATGGTACTTGTTTATGTATTCACCATATTATACTGTTTTTCATAATTATTTTCTCATGTGTATGCCCTCTATTTATTTCAAAAGACAAAGTAAAACAGTATGTTGTGTTATGCTGGCAGCAGCCTCCTCAGGCATCTCATGTTTATCTTGTCTCTTGGTTGCATCAAGGGGTAGGACACATGGTTGACCTATGCCATCTAGGTTTGGGTAAGCACACTCTAAGAGGTTCACACAATGATGAAATTGCCCATTACAAGTTTTCCCGTATATATCCTCATAAGTGTACACTAGGGCATTCTGATGGACTTTAAAAGACTATCCCTCATGGAAAACTATTTAGATGGCATTAAATTACAGCTTAACTAGCTGGCAGAATGGAAATGCTCAGTTCTAGTGGGATCCATCTTGTCCTATCTAATGGAGGTATTGAGAAGCATCACAGCACATTCATACCTCAGGCAGAAACTTACCAAAGGCCAAGACCTATTCCCAGAATAATAGAATGCCTATTTATTACAATTCCTTTATTCAATAATCATGTCTACCTTTTCACAAAGCCACCATAAGATCCAAAAACATAGTATAGAGAAAAAATAAATAAATCACAGTATGAAGAGAATGAGCAAGCACCAATACTAGAGTAAAATATGGCTGCAATGTAAGCACATTTCATTTAGGTTATCAAATGTATAGGTATAGAGTGTTTGTTCACAATATACCTTCTTTATTCTTTTAATGCCCACAGGTCTATAGCAATTCCATCCTTCATTTATGATACTATAAATTTGTCTCTTCTCTCCTTTTTCTTAGTCTGGGTAGAGGTTTATTGATTTTATTGATTTTTTCAATAAGTCTGCTTTTGGTCTTATTGATTTTTTCCATTGATTTTTCTGTTTCACATTTCTTTGATTTATGTTCAAAGTTTTAAAAATTTCCTTTCTTGTACTTAGAATTTATTGTACTCTTCTTTTACTTCTTTCCTAGGTAGCAGATTAAATTATTGATTTTTAAAATTTTTTTGTACTATATACATTCAGTACTATTCTCTTATTCGGGATACTACTATAAATTTGCCTCTAAGCACTGCTTTTACAAATTTTGGTGTTATATTTTTTATTTTCACTTTGTTTACTTTTTAAATTTCTTGAGATTTCTTCCTTGACCCACGTGTTATTTAGAATTGTATCTTTTAATCACCAGGCCTTTTGGGATTTTTCAGTTCTCTCTATCTTATTAATTGCTAGTTTAATTCCATTGTGATCAGAGAAGATATTGCATTACTTCTGATTTTTAAAATTTGTTAATATATGTTTTATAGCACAGAATGTGACCACTTTTAGGGAATGTTCCATGTATCTTGAGAAGAATGTATAATCTGCTATTGTTGGTTTGGAAGAGTGAGGGGGCAGAGAGGAAAAGGGAAGATTTGATTTGATCAGAGTTCACTGGCACTAGCTTAATATGAGCACAGAGAAGAAGGCAGGAGGCCACCATTTTCTGTATTCAAACCTCTAAGATTGAGGTTGGAATACTTTATAATTGAAGTATAACCAGGTCTCCTTTTACTATTGGCAAAAAAAAAAAAAACAGACACACAGATCAATCATACAGATGCTAGAAATAAATCCATTCATCTAAAGCCAACTGCAGTTAGCACCTTGACACAGGTGCTAAAAACATGTTGGAAAAGGAACAGGCTCTTTTTAAAATGGTACTGGAAAAGCTGGATATCCACATATGGAAGACTGAAACTTGACCTTCTCTATCACCCAGTACAAAAACCAATTCAAGATGGACCAAAGACCTAAATGTAAAACCCTGGGCTCCAAGAGAAATAAACCAATCACAAAAACAAACAAACAAACAAACAAAAAACAAACACAAAGGTAGAACGTTTTCTCTGAATGTGGAAGCTAACTCCAGTAAGGTGGGAGGGGGAAAGAATAGCAGTTTAGTGGAGTAGACAAGGAACATGAAGGGAAGGGGGAATGGGAAAGGAAATACAGTGGAATGAATCTGACGTAACTTTTTCATGTACATTTATGAATACACCACAGCGAATCTTACCATCATGTATATCCACAGAAATTAGTTTAAAAACAACTATGGCTAAATAGCAGAAAGATCAATGGAGGGAAGAGAGCAGGGGATAAGGGAAGAGAAGTGGAAGAAGGAAAGGTACTAAGCGGTGAATTAGAACAAGACATATTCCATGCTTTTACAATGATGTAAAAATGGATTCTGCTGTCATGTATAACTAAAAAGAATAACAACCAAAAGGAACAACAACAACAACACACCCAGAACTCTGATACTACTGAAGAAAAACACAGGGGAAATGCTTTAAGACATTGGAACAGATGACAATTTTTTTTTATCAGATTCCAAAAAGACAGGAAACAAAAGCAAAACTTATAACAATGACATTCTTCACAGAACTAGGGGAAAAAATTTAAAATTAATTTGGATGAACAAAAGACCTGAAATAGCCAAAGCAATGCTAAGTAAAAAAGAACAATGCTGATGGCATTAAAATACCTGAATTGAAATTATACCACAATGCTATAGTAACAAAAATTCATCATACTGGCATAAAAATAGAATATAGACCAATGGGATTGAATAGAGACAAACCCACACAAATACAGTCATCTTATCTTTGACCTTTGTACACTGGAGAAAAAATAGCCTTTTTAACAAATAGTACTAGAAAAATCAGATATGCTTATGTAGAAGAATGAAACAAGATCACTGTAAGGGTTCTGGGTTTGGGATTGGGGTCTCTGGTGACTTCATGGCTGTGGCATGCTTACCTCTTGGGAAAGTTTCTGTGCAAAGGTATGGAATGCTTAGTTGCTAGGAAATTTTCTGTGTAAAGACGTAGGATGCCTAGCTTCTGTATCAATGTCCTGCAGAGGAAGCTCTGTGCTAGACTCTTCTCAGACTACACCTTAATCAGAGGCACTCAGCTCCTGGGAACAAAGAATCTCTCTTGTTAGACAACTACAATGTTTGATAACTACCAAGCTCAGCTGTCCACATAATAGTACCTTTAAACAATGGACTTTCTTGAGAGCTACACAAAGCTCCTAACTTTGCACATTGCAACTATACTATGTAACTGAGAAATAAGCTGCATAATTTACTAAATTTGTAATGTGCCTAATGACAAAAGGAACAATAATGTACTACTGAAGCCAGCCACATGATGTAACCTATTGATATAAATAAAGCTGGCAGCTTGGACAAGGACACATTCTGCCATTCTGCAATTCTGCCACTTTGCCTCTGCACCTTGCTTCTGTCTCCTTTTGTTTTCTTTACAGAATCGCTATCTCTCACCCTGAACAAAAGTCAACTCAAAGTTTCATTTCCTCTGTTTATCTTTTTTAAATTGTTGAATTACAATGATGTGAAATAGTAGGATTTGGTTTTACATATTTTTACTTGCACATAATATAATTTGGTCGATTTTATTCCCCAATATCTCACATTTGCCTTTCCTTCTTTCTTCCCCTCCTCCTTCCTCTACCCTATTGGTCTTCCTTCAATCAATTTTTATAAGGAACCCTCGCCCCCATTTTTTACCTTTTCTTCTCTCCAGTTTCCACTATGAGAGAAAACATGTTACCCTTGATGTCTTCTGTCTAGCTTACTTCACTTAATATAATAGTCCCAAGTTCTATGCATTTTCCAAACAACTACATAATTTCATTTTTATGGCTGAATAAAATTCTCTTATGTATATATACCACATTCCTTATCCATTCTCCTGCTAATGGACACCTTAGCTGGTTCCGTAATTTGTTTATTATGAGTTATGCTACTATAAAACATAGGTATGCATGCCCCTGTAGTATGCTGGGCTTGTATACCAAGGGCTTGTATAACTGGGTCATAGATGGTTCTGTTCTTAGTCTTTTAAGGATCCTCCATACTGATTTTCATATTAGTTACATAATTTACAAACCAACCAAGATTGTATAAGTGTTCCTTTTTCTCCACAACCTTTCCAACATTTATTATTTTTTGTGTACTTGATGATTGCCATTCTAATTTCTAGGGATGTTGAACATTTTTTTCATATATTTTTTGGGGCATTTATATTTCTTCTTTTGAAAAATATTTAGTTGATTGGCCCATTTTTTGATTGGGTTACTTTTTTTAATTTGTTTGTTTGGGTTATAAGTTTTTGGAATTCTTTGAGTCCTGGATATTAATCTTCTGTCATAAAAGTAGCTGGTAAAGATTTCAGTCCTTTCTCTAGGTTCTCTCATCATGCTCCTATTTCCTGTGCTGTTCAGAAGCTTTTTAATTTGATGTCATTTGATTTATTAATTGATACTATTATTTTCTGAGCTTTAGGAGTCCTATTTGAGGAAGTCATTGCTTCTGCTATATGTTAGAGTATTGGCATATATGTTTCAGAGGACATAGATTCAAATGAGAGTTAAATAGGACCCTATGTTTTTATTAGGTCAGCACTCCAGCAGAGACACAGGCAAAGATTTTCTAAGTAGGACTTCTAAAGTTCAGAGAATAACACCAGCCTTTTCCAACTACTGACAGAGGATTAATGTGCAAGATATAAAAAGAACTAAAAAAAAAAAAACCCTCAACACTAACAAAATCCATTTACTATTATAAATAAACAATATAAATTAAATAATATAAGTAATCCATTAAATAAGTATCCCATTAAATAAATGGGCAAATAAACTTAATTGATGCTTTCTAAAAGAACAAATTGCCAACAATTATACCAAAAAAATCAACACCATTAAGAATTAGGGAAATGAAAATCAAAACTACTCTGAGATTCCATCTGTTCTATTCAGACTGGCAATCATCAAAATAAATAAATAAATAAATAAATAAATAAATAAATAAATAAAAACAAATGCAGGTGAGGGTGCAGGGGGAAAGGACTTGTTATACACCATGGGTGGGAAGTGAATTTAGTACACTTACTATGGAAATCAGTATGGAGTTACCTCAAAAAAACTAATGACAGCATGCTTTAGAGATATAGGTAACCCATGTGTAAGGCAGCACAATTCACAGTAGCCAAGTTATATGATCCACACTTGGGAGTCAGGAACTATAGTTTCTATCCTCATCATAGTCCCACACTCCTCCCTAGTTTCAAACTGAATGATTGATAGGTAGATAGGATTTATTTGAATTTAAGATAGGTGTTTATGATAAAACAGGCTTTTATCCTATGTTTTAATTAGAATAAATTCCCAGATCCATTTGTTTTTATCTGAAAAATGGATAATAAACTGTTGGGGACCACAAATCAAGTCAAGATGGCGTCTAGCAGTTTACCAGGAGGAGTGGTTTGTGAGGCAACACCACCCAGCCATTGAGATGGTAGGGATTCCTTATTGGCTGATTGCTGTATCTGGATGATGCTAATTGAGTCAAGCTATGTATAATCAGTTAGGTATATATACCTCTGCTGCTTTGCAATAAAGCAGCTCCTGCTACGTTGGGTGCCCACTACCTTGAGTTTCCGCTCAGTTCCCACTGAGTTTCCCTGCAATAAAGCAGTTCCCGCTTCAACCTTCAAGTTGCTTGTCACCTCCCGGTTATTTTGCCCAGCTGGACTGCGGCATATGGTGGCCCATATGGGGAGCTCTAGGACGCTTGGGAGTAAGTGACAAGGGAGAACAGCAGCCGATTTGGATTCCAGAGAGACTAACTAAAGCGATTTCTATAGACCAAAAAGAAGATGATTTGGCTCAAATCCATAACAGCTGATATCCAGAACTCCAGTTTATCTATCCTTACATCTGTGACAGTGGTTCTCCCATACCTGGAGGCTAATGAATAATGAGCACCATTAAGGCCTATTTCAAATGTAAAAAACCTTGAGGCTTACTTGTGGGAATACCTTCAAACCCATATGCAAGTTACAGGAAGAAGGATGAGATATCAAAAGAAGAGTCAAACCCAGGTGATAGCCAGGATGCTTTTTTCTATTTTATTTTTTGAGCTCATACAGACCTAGGTTAATGTTTTTCTGATCACTTTTATTTTTTGATCAACTGTGGAGTTTTTAAACATTGCAATGGAGATTTCACCTGTGAAAAGCTACAAGGCCTCTACCATTGTGTTATGTGT
>NW_025999960.1:5517368-5595499 GCF_001458135.2 Marmota marmota marmota
TCCAAATGCATATTTTCCATATATGTTTCAATGATTTTTAATGCCTTTCTTGCTTCAGGCGTTAACATTCGGGGTGAATTTGGATCTGATGGACCTTTTAGGATATCAAATAAAGGTCCCAACTCTCCTGTTGGTATACCTAAATAAGGCCTTATCCAATTTATGTCTCCTAATAACTTTTGAAAGTCATTAAGTGATTTGAGTTGATCTACTCGTATTTGAATTTTTGGTGGACGGACCATGGTTGAGGATAATAGAACTCCTAAATAATTAATTGGAAAATTTAATTGTACTTTATCTATTGCTATCTCTAGATTATAATTTTTTAATAAGTTTGTAAGTGTGGCATAACATTCTAGCAATGTGTTTTTATCTTTGTGTGCTAATAATACATCATCCATATAGTGAAATATTTGTAGTTCAGGATTTTGATTTCTAAGTGGCTGGATTACTTTGTTAACATAAATTTGACACATAGTTGGGCTGTTAGCCATCCCTTGAGGGAGTACTTTCCATTCATATCTCTGATCAGGACCTTCATGATTCAGTGCAGGGATAGTAAATGCAAAACGTGGACTATCCTCAGGATGAATTGGAATTGAAAAAAAACAATCTTTAATATCTATAACTAAAACATACCAGGTTTTTGGCAAAGCAGACAATTGAGGAATCCCTGATTGAGCAGGTCCCATAATAACCATCTCATTATTAATGGCTCTTAAATCTTGCAATAATCTCCATTTACCAGATTTCTTTTTGATGACAAAAATGGGAGTATTATGGGGAGATACAGAAGGTTGTATATGTCCTTCCGCTAATTGTTGTTTGACCAGGTCATGGGCTGCTTGTATCTTTTCTTTAGTCAGGGGCCACTGAGGAACCCATACTGGTCTTTCTGATTTCCAAGTAATTTTGATTGTCTCAGTGACCCCTACTGAAAATCCAACCCATGTCTGTCCGTTCCTTGATCTATTTGTATTGGTGCTGCTATACCTTGTTCTTGTTCTTCTATTTTTTTTCTTTCCTAAAACCTTGCCTAGCCCTAATAGTGGGTGCATTTGGATTGATGTTATTTGTTAATATCAAACCTAATTGATCTAGGACATCTCATCCCCATAAATTTACAGGAAGATGATCCAATACATATGGCTGTATAGTTCCTTCACATCCTTCAGGATCCTTCCAATCTAATACCATTGCACTTCTATGGGGATTAGTCGCCACTCCTAGGCCTCGAAGCGTTTGAGTGGCTTGTTGTAATGGCCAATGTTTTGGCCGTTCTTGATGAGAGATGATGCTAAGGTCTGCACCTGTATCCAGTAGCCCATTAAATTCATGTCCTTGAATATTTAGTTTTAGCATGGGGCGAGAATCTAAATTTAAAGAAAGCATAGCCCAATCTACACCTGTGGAGCCTAATCCCTTGGAACCTCTTTCTACAGTACGACTGGAAAATTTATCATGTAGGCTTGGTATTATTAGTAACTGTGCTATTCTATGTCCTGGTGAAATTACTGATATACCCTTTGGAGAACTGGCTATAATTTTTATTTCACCTTCATAATCGGGATCAATTACGCCAGGACTTATCATAAGTCCTTTTAGAGTAGAAGAACTGTGTCCCAATAATAAGCCTACTGTTCCTTTGGGAAGAGGTCCTTTTACCCATGTGGGTATGATTTGAACTCCCATCTCTGGAGTTAGTACTGTTCTGGCGGAGGCGCAGATGTCCAATCGTGCACTTCCTCTGGTTTGTCTAGTGAGGGATTTAATGGACAATGTGTCTTGGGCACTACCCTGATGGGGTTGCTGGTTTCCTCCAGTGGTCCATATATTTGTGGTCTTGGGCCCCGGAGCATTGGGCCCCCCTGTCCATTTTTTATAGTAGAAATATGGGATCAGAAATTAGTAAAAAACAAACTGAAAGAGTGTTAAGTAAATTGTTAGAGGAAGGAGGCATCTCAGTAAAATCAAGAATAGTCAGGGCATATGTTGATACAATACAAAAATGTAGCCCATGGCTTTTTAAGGAGGAGTTGTTAAATATATCACAATGGAACCATCATGGTGAAGATTTAAAAAGAATAGAAAAAAAAGCCCAGGAACTCTGCCAGTTGGCATATTGCCATTGTGGATGTTTGTATCTTGTTTGCTTAGTCCAAAGCCTTCAGTTTAGACAATGGTAGAGGAAGGAGAAGACATATTGATTCAAGTAAAAGACAAGGTCTCTCAAGTTAGTCAGACAGAGGAAAAGATTCAAGTAAAAGAGAAGGTCTCTCAAGCTAGTCATACAGAGGAAGAAAGTTTAGAGCAGAAAAAGCCATCAGGGGAAACAACCCAATGAGCATCACCGCAGAGGAGCCAATCAGTTGGCAGCTAGAAGTTTGCTGGGGCCTCTGTGAGCCAATCATCAGCTGGCAGCTGGAAATTTGCTGGCAGCTGGGAGTTTGCTGGGGCCCCTTCGGCTGTGGCTCTCAACACGTATGTCCATATATCATTTATGAGGAGCACTCATGAAAATTTAAAAAATGGATCCAAATATCTTTTATTCACGTGATTTAAACAGTTTAATTTAAATTGGATAAACAGATGAAAGTAAAGATGTCTTTAAAATGTGAACAAAAAAGGAGGTTAACAGATCTGTTTGTTTGCTTTCACCTTTCCTTTTCTTTATATTTAATAATTTTGTTCAGGATAATGTACTAAATTGTTCAGAAAATTGTTTTCTTAGTGCCTGCTGGAATGCTACACAATTTTCTAGCCATCATTGCCAGAATTCCTACCTTCATCCCAGTGCCAGTGAAGACAAAAATAGAAGAATTTCCAGTATTACTGAAAATCCAAATGAGACTTCAAAATTACAGCTACCATCATTACAGCTGTTGCTCTTTCTGCTGGTACTGTGCAGCTTCTGCGATAGCTATCACACAAACTGTACAAACTGCTGCATCAATACTTCAAGAAGGAATAGACATTTTAATGGATTTCTCTGCTTTAAGCTGCTTACAGAACTTACCTGGACTGTGTATCACTTATAAGCATTATGAACTAATCTATTGATAATTGTAATAGTAACAGGGTATCTTTGCTGACGGTGTCATCGGTGGTACAATTTTTCCAAGGGCTTCTCACTTGGAGCCTTCAATGGCTTGGTATCATGGCATTTTGTATCCTCCTCCTTCTGCTTGTGGCAGGTTGTTTATGGTGTTTGTGTAAAAACCACTATGGTCATTATCCACAAGTATGCCTAAATATGTTGGGCTGGTAGTCAAAGATGGGTAAGATCCAATTACAATGGTACCATCCTAAGCCAGTAGGCTGACGATTTGAGGTCAGACCATCCAATGACGGGTAAGGATCATATGTAGTATTGGACAACCTAAAACAGGCACGGTCCCTAAACCACATACTTGTTGTTTAATAAAACAAAAGGGGGGAGATGTTGGGGGCCACAAATCAAGTCAAGATGGCATCTAGCAGTTTGCCAGGAGGAGTGGTTTGTGAGGCAACACCACCGAGCCATTAAGATGGTAGGGATTCCTTATTGGCTGATTGCTGTAACTGGGTGATGCTAATTGAGTCAAGCTGTGTGTAATCAGTTAGGTATATATACCTCTGCTGCTTTGCAATAAAGCGGCTCCTGCTACGTTGGGTGCCCACTACCTTGAGTTTCCGCTCAGTTCCCGCTGAGTTTCCCCGCAATAAAGCAGTTCCCGCTTCAACCTTCAAGTTGCTTGTCACCTCCCGGTTATTTTGCCCAGCCCGACTACGGCAATAAACTATCTTAGAAATTTCAAAACGACTATTTTAATGAAATTAATTCTGCCTGTCTATGAATATGGAGATATTTACATCTTCTATTGTCTTCTTTATTTTTTTTTCAGCATTCTATAATTTTGTTTGTAGAAGTCTTTCACAACCTTGGTTAGATTTATTGTTAGGTAATAAACTATTGATTCTTGTATGTTTATTTTGTATTCTGCTACTTTACTGAATGTGTTTATTGGGTCTAGAAGTGTTTTGGTGGGGCCTTTAAGGTTTTCTTACTATAAAGATCATATAATTTGCAAAAAGATATCATTTGACTTCTTTTTTTCCTATTTTGATCCTTTTTATTTCTTTCTCTTTCCTAATTTTTCCTCATTCAAATTTGCCGTTCTATATTGAATAAGAGTGGTGACTGTGGATATCCTTGTCTCATTCCTGATTTTAGAAAAGATAATTTTAGTTTTTTCCCTCTCTAAGTATAATGTTATATAGCCTTTATTGTGTTGGGATAAGTTTTTATGTCCCTAGTTTCTTTCGAGTTTTTATCATTAAGGAATTTTTAATTTTATCAATTTTTTCCTGCATCTATTAAGATGATCATGTGATTTAGTGATTTTTTCTATTTATGTGGTGTATCATGTTTATTGATTTGTGAATGTTGAACGGATCATTCCTGCATCCCTAAGATGAAACCAATTGATCATGATTTATGATATTTTAATGTGTTGCTGAATTCAATTTGCAAGTATTTTATTAAGAATGTTTGCATCTCTGTTCACCCAGGATTTTGTATATAATTTTCTTTTCTTAATGTATTCTAATCTGGTTTTGGTATCAAGGTGATGCCAGCTTTCTAGAATGAGCTTGTAAGTCTTCACTCCCTTTCTAGTTCATGAAATAATTTGAGGAGCATTGGTGTTAGTTCTTTAGAAGAGAGATAGAAGAAGAAAACAAGATAGAAAAAAGAGAGTATTAAAAAATAGAAGAATGATAGAGCCAATAACTCCACTTAATACATTTTAATATTAAAAAGAATACACAAAATTGCATGAAGGCATACAATGTCAAATAGTGGGACAGGGAACCTATCAAATTAATACAGAAGACCATACTGAAGAAATAAAAAATCTAAAAATTTTAGATTACAAAACCTAAAATTACTCCTTGCTGAAATATTTGACATGGAAAGATTCTCATGGGGCTTTTAGTTTGGGATTCCACTAGATGAAGGTCTCTGGGCATAAAGGAAGCAATTGCACCAGCCATCTCTGCACTGGGTTGGGGGAGTTGTATACATAATTTTCTCCTATCTTGCTCAGCCTTCTATTTTAAAAGCTTCCAAGAACTCAGGTCCTTGTTCCTATCCACACTAGCTTTATCCTACCTACCTATGGCATGAACTTGGGAAGTTCTTATATTTCTATGGTGTTTCCAGGTTACCAATATAGACCTTGCCCTTCCTTTCTCCAGGGTGAAGCCAAGATGGCTCTGAAAGTTTTGCAATGAATGCTGGTGCTTGATGTTCCCCCTATTGGGACAGATTAAACCATGCCAAACTGGGGCAGATGTGCACACCTCCCTGAAGTCCTGGGCCAGCAAGTACAAATGACCTGCCATCAACCTACCTCAGCCTAGTGTTCCCAGTGGGCTCTTACCACAGTGTCACTCTGGAGCCTGAGCTGATTTTTGGTTTTAGTGTCCACTGACAAAGAGAAAAAAAAAGTAAAAAGTTGTAAAAATACAGCCTAGATAATGAAATTCTCTTTGAGATTCTCCTTCCTAGCTCTCACCAAATCCACAGACTAATGCAGATCAACTCTTCTACACCTTCTCACTACACAGTACCTAAGTCTCCATTCTGCTCAAACTTCACATTTTAGAGTCTGCATTTCCTGAAATCTTTGTCATTCTGTTTTTCAGCCTGAAGGGGAGCTTCACCATGCAGGCAGGCACCTGACACTGATGTAGTCTGTATCTTTTGCTTCCTGTAACTCTCTTACTATTCTAAAAAGCCCTCTATTTCTGGGTTTCACATGGTTGCTGACTCTCTGAGTTGGACTTTCCCACTACTCCCCTTCCTCAATGTGCAGCTGCTTGATTTGATTCAGTCTCAGGCAGCGGTCAGTATACACTGGATGCCACTTGCTTACCATTTTTTCCAGTCTGTCTTTTATACATTAAATCATCTCTAGATTACTAACAATACCTAAATGAATAGGTAAGTAATTGTTGTACTCCATTGTTTAGGCAATAATGATAATTTTAAGAGCCTGTAAATATTCATTACAGACACAATTATTTTTCAAATACTTTTGACTCATGATTGGTTCAATCCATGGATGCAGACTCTATGTATACAGAAGATTGACTGTATATCCTTCCAAGTGTTTTGTACAAGAATTTGTCCTTGGATTTATTCTTGACATCTTTTACTCCCATGACATACTTAAAATTCATCAGGCGGTCCTTTGGCTTTAGTAAACATTTAGCAAAAATGCTAACATGTTTCACCATCCCCAGCCCCTCTTGCCTAGGCTGTTGAGATTACCCTGTAATTGGTCTCTGCTTAAGCATTTGCCCCTTCCCCCACCTATGTATTCTCAACACTCTAAATCAAACACATTACTAGTATGATCAAAATCCCTTAATAACTTTAGATTTCAAAATACTATTAACCCCCTAATAGCCTTAGAATACAAGCAGGTTTCTTTAAATTAGCCTACAAAGCTCCATGCCATCTTGCTTCCTGTTAATTCTCTCTCCTCATCCCTTACTAATCTATTGCTCACTCACATTATAGTCCATCTGCATTGATCTCCTTACTGACCATTCAAAGCATCAGGAAATACCACATCATTTTTTAAAAAGAACAAAATTTATCACTCAGATTTAATATACATATTCCTTTTTCAAATAAGTCTTGTGCCATCATGGAGGCTGATCTTTAAAATATTTGTTCATTTTTATCTTGGGATCAATTTAGTCTTAGACCTATTTTCAAGGAGATTTAACTACTTTAAGAGCCAGAAAACTGAATGGAATTGACAATTTATAAAATATTCAAGTCAGTCTATGGTTAGCCTACTTGCAGTTAATGTGAGCAAGATTTGCTCTCCTTATGTCAGGATAATATTTGTTTGTATCCCTCTGGCTCTGAGAGATACCAGCCATTGGAAAAACTGCTACTGTTAATGGAACACAAAACACAGTCTTTGTTTCACAAGATTGTGTTAGTCCTACTTAGAGAACAACTGGGACATTTCACAAAAATTAGTTAAGTGACTGCATGTGGTAAATCATCCAGTTCTTAATGGCAAAGGAATAAATTAGTTGCCTAGATCATATTGAATTGCATACAATTCATTGTGGATAATCTAGTGGCTAGAATGAGAATGTAAAAAGAGCCCCAGAATAAGTAATTCTCAATTGATTTTAAACCCTGAGTCAATTCCTATCCACTAAAAGACACATTGTGCCACCTCAGTCAAAACCTTGCAGGCTTGAATACACAGATGGCACAGAAAATAAGAGTCTCTCAGACACTTCTAGTGAAATCACTGCCAATGGTCATGGTAAAACTTTTTAACATTTTCATATGAGTTTTCTTGGGGTCTGAGGATGTACAGTCCTTCCATAATTCTAATTTCTGACGTCAGAGCTGAAAGATAACAAAGGCTTAAAATTAGGTCCATGACAGTTGCAATTTCTTTCCAGTACTCTTACATTTCTGAATTCTCTAATGCACATACACTGCTTTCTAAAACCCCTCAAACCTACTTATATTACCATTTATAGCTGAAGTGACATTTTCCACTCTCCCTAATAAAAACATTGAGTAAATATTTTGAAGGATCCAAGGATATTAGCACAAAAGTTAAAAGCAAGTCCTTATCATCTGTAAGGACAGAAAAATTTAATTTACCTACAAAAATTTCCAAACCATTAAAGTTTTTATACCTTTGTATAAAAAAGGAGCAAAGGAGTTTAATGACTTATGTTTTCCTCTGAAAATATTTTTTAGAGGCGCATTGCATAGAGTGCATTATGCTACTGTCTTAAGAACATGAGATTAAATTTGTGACTAGTACAGTGCTTACTGTTTTCCTGAGAATCAGGGAGACAAATGTTTTGTTTTGTTTTCCCATCAGCATTCCATTCTCCTCTCACCTCTTTTATAGTAGTCATTTTGGTTCAGAGCCTCCTGTGTCTTTATTTATAAGATCCATAGTAATAAATTTAGCTGTTTTGAAATATTTGTAGATTAAACTGGTTTAAGAAACTGGCTTATGAACTGTTGACCTAACCTCTGTTATTCTTTCAGTTGGAATTTCCAGAACAATGCTTTTCTTGAGTCAGATTTTTGGTCAATTTAAATAAGGAACATAGCTATAAACACACAGTATGTGAAGAAGTGCTCTCTTTTACTCTTTTATAGTTAGAAGAATCAGGCTAAAGGAAAACCAGTGTTCTCCATTGATGAGAATTTTACCTCCACCTAATCATGTACTGTGAAATATTGATCTTAACAAAAGAGATGGATCCTTGGATCTTCACAGTCACCTTTGGCAAGATGTCAGAAAAGGAACACCAAGTCTTTGGTGGCCTTGACATCTCAACTAGTTTTTGTGATAATTTTTCTAAATACATTGCATGCCATTTGATAATCACTACTTATGCATAACTCATTCATGAAAAATGTAACTTTTACTTTATTTATCCAAATAGTATACTGAGATAGATAATAGCTATATAGGTAGGTAGAGAGATGCCAGACAGAAACTAATAATAAGTCATAAGTGATAATTATAAAGATTTTTATAACACTCAGCTTTTAATGTTTTGTGTCCAAAACACGTATAATTGCATTCTTGTGTGTATGTGTGTAAGTATGTATGTATGTAATTTGAGGCAATGTATAATATGATTATATATAATCAAATATTAATTTAAATGATCTGAAAGAACAGAGAATTATTCTGACATTTAAGTAATGGCTAATATTTTCCAGAGTCTAAGTGCTTAATATGTTAATACTTTTTATTATCACAATAACTCTTTGGGTGTTAATTATTGTATATGTTGTAAACTAAAGAAATTGATATTCAAAGCATTCAACTTTCTCTTAGATAGTAAGTGGTGAAGGCAAAAATATTTTTTTTAATTTTATTTTTTTGGTACCAAGGATTGAACCCAGGGGTGCTTAACCATTAAGTCACATCCCCAGCCCTTTTTATTTTTCATTTTGAGACAAGGTATTCCTAAGTTGCTCAGAGTCTTGCTAAGTTGCTGAGGCTGCCTTTGCACCTGCAACCCTCCAGCCTTAGCCTCCTGAACCATTGGAATTACAGGTATGCACCATCATTGCCCGTTTGAAGATAAAATTTAATGTCTGTCTGAGTTGGCTTTCTGTTGCTATAACAATATACCTGAAACTGGGAAGTTTATAGAGTAGAAGATTATTTGGCTCATAGTTTTGGAGGCTGAAAAGTCTAAGAGTGTGACATTAGCATCTGGTCAGCATCTGATGGGGGCCTTCCTGATGCATCAAACATGGCAGAGGGATCACTTGGCAAGACAGAGCAAGTGTCACTTCAGGTCTCTCTTTCTCTTCTTATAATGCCACCAATGCCATGATTGAGACCCCACACTCATAGCCTCATATAACTCCAACTACCTCCAAATACCACTAATACATAAATATGGGATTAAATTTGCAACATATGGAACTTGGGGAAGAATTTTCAAATCATAGCAATGTCTGATCTAAAATTTAAGCTTAGCTCATTTTAAAATGTTGTTTCCTCAGAGCTCTATAAAGGAATCAGCTGGTGGAATTTATTAATTCACTGGCTAATAATTCATTGGATAAATTATCTGAGCAATTTTCTTCACTTACTCTATTTTGGTAAAAGATAAGAATTATAAAAAGGTTTAAAACCAATCAAAATTCTTAGAAGTTAAAAATAATTGTCCCATGGATTTCTGTAATGTAGAAATTTCTCTGCCCCATTATGGACATATAAAGATCAGTTTACACTGATCATTATTCTAGACATGAGATAGAATATGTTGTTTCAGACTGTGACTCTTCTCTACAATGAAGAAAACTCATGCAGAGATAATTTTAAAAAATTAAGTCTTCTGTTGGTATTACTGCTACTCATGTATTAACCATCTTGTATATTAATTCTTAAGTTAAATAATAATTCCATAAATAGGTATGATTATGTTCTGTTTCCAAAGCTTGGAGAGATTAAGAAACATTAAAGGTCACTTATTTATTTATTTATTTATTTATTACTTATTGGGTACCGGGGATTGAACTCAGGTGCACTAGACCACTGAACCACATCCCCAGCCCTATTTTGTATTTTATTAAGAGACAGGATCTCACTGAGTCTTTTAGTGCCTCTCTTTTGCTGAGCCTGGCTTTGAACTTGTGATTCTCCTGTCTCAGCCTCCCAAGTGGCTGGGATTACAGGGTGCACTACCATGCCCAGCCCAATTTTTAATTGTTAGACTGGAATTTCAATCCAGGCAAGTGACATGACAACCTTAACTATCATGGAAGGTCTATAAAAAGACATGGGTACCAGAGTTTTACACTGGATCCGAGATATGCTTAATCACCATTACCTCAATTATTCTTCAGTTAAGCAACAAACATCCAATATTTGGTTTTACAAATATTGTTATCCTTATTCAACTCACAGAAATGTGAGCTCAGAGGCTTGATCTTAACCAAGCAGAGACTATGCCATTTTCTATTTTATCATATATTATGGAGTAGTGTGTCTCAGTTTTCTATTACTATAATACATTACCTGATATAACTATCTTCTAAAGAGAAAAAAGTTCTTCTGGAGGCAGTTCATGGTCTTTGTCTTTGGGCCTGTATTAAGGTAGTAAATCATGGTGGGAATATGTGATGGAACAATCCTGCTTAATCATAAGTTTAGAAATTAAAGGAAGAGAAGAAACCCATATCCCACAATTCCCTTTGAGAATCCATATCCCACAATTCTCTTTTGAATACAAGTATATTAAAATCAAAATATACTTTGTTATTAGGTTGGAGTGTGTTCTCAAAGGAAATTGTGGGATATGGGTTTCTTCTCTTCCTTTAATTTCAAAGAACTTCTTACCTAAGAACTTCTCACTAGGCCCCACTTCCTAAACCATCTCCCAATAGTGCCAACCTGGAAACCAAGCATTTAATGCATGGACTTTTGAAGGACATTCAACAACTAAACTATAGCACAGTGGAAATGTATTTCACACTCTCAATTTTAATGAAGGAAATAAATAAAACTTATACATGCAAAATAATATAATAGAATACTATGTCACATGTTACATTGTGTAACAGATAAAATCATACAGAAATTCAGTGAAGGGAGATAGTCAAAGAAGAACAGATTAAATGCAGGAAACCAAAAAGAAGAGGCACATATATAGAGACTCTAACATAATTATGGACTTCATCTTTTCCAAAACCCAGCACCATTTTTCTTAATTCACTCAAGTAATTGACTAGCTATACTGAAATGAAGGTAATATGTGCTTCTTGTGCTTTAATATCCTACAATCTAATTAAGAAATTAACATGTTCTCTTTCTGTAAGAGGAAGAAACTGTTTTTGCAGAAGAGCTAGCAAGAAAGATTGTCCTTTACTATTTTCCAATTTTGTTCTGTGATTCTTATTTTCTCCATTATATCCCTTCATTTTCATAGAGACAATGACAGAAGTTTCAAAGAGAAAATGGAATTGTTCTGGGTCTTCAGGTGCAAAGAGGATTTGTATAGGTCAAAGAGGGCGGAGAGAGTGGCAGACGGAGACCACAGAGCAGCCAAAACATAGGAAAGGATGTCACATTAGAAAAGCTGGGAATATTTCTGTTTAGTGAGAACAAAAGAATATGCAAAAAAAGAACATACATATCCCTTGAAAGGTAGGTTGCAGAAAGTTTGTAAATAATCTTGATTTCTAGACTAAGAAACATGAACTTAGGAGCACAAAGGAAAGTGTTCAGGAAGAAAATAGTAAAATGTTTTAGAAACTAATGAGAATCTGTGTTCAACTTCCCCTTTATGTATCTCCTGGGAACAGTGGTAAGACAAATCCAGATTTTTTTTCTCCACTGGAAATCTTATTCCCCAAATTAGTTGAGTGTTGTAAAAGATGTCTTTGAATAAATGTACTTATAATCCATCAATTCCAATATAAACTGGTATCCAGTGAAGAATCCAGTCAGAAGCACTGTTCCTCAATCTAGAAACATACCATTTAACAAAGCAATGCTATTTCTAGTCATGTATTCAAGCAGGTTTTCTCAAAGTGATCCATTGAAACCTGGAGATCTCCAAAGGTCTCAGAGACTTTGGTGATGTGAAAAATTTTTTTTGTGATAATACTAAGATGTTTGCCTTTTGTTCTTGGTTGACACTTGTACTAATGATCAAAGGCAAGGGTGCATAAAGTAGCTGACATCTTAGTCATTAATCAAGGCAGCAACACCAAACTTTTCTGGTAGTCATATTTTTCACAGTCAAATACTGGCAGTATTTTTTTTCTTTCTTTTTCCTTACTAATAACTTTGAAGAGAATAAAGTAGTCCTGACCAAAAAGTGGAAGAAGTACTGATTTAAAGAATAATTATATGAGTGTAGAAAGAAAGAAAAAGAAAACAAAATGAAAAAGAAAAAATGAAATAATAAAAACATTCATATAATGACACACACTCAAGTAATGGCTACTATGGATTCATCTCAAAGGCAAAGTATTTACCTTAAGTGCCTTCTCATCAGTACTCATAAAGGAATTAAAGAAATAACATGAAAATATCCAAAAACAAGAAGAGATCAAGAGACAATTACATGCACAATCTTTCCTCTTGTCTAGAGAATTTATCATTTCATCAGATTAGAGTTGGGAAAGATCTTTGAGGATATCCAGAAAAGCCTTGAAAAATCCTTCACATGTGACCTCCATATTTTCTCTGAAAATCTGCACTGAGCAACCGGGACTGTCTTTTCTCCCAGTATGATTCATTTCCGTTTCTGTCATAACAGAGCATTTATCTTATATTGAGGCAATTATCTACTTCCTTATAATATCTACTCATTAGTCTATTTCCAATCAAATGAAATTTTCAAACATTTATGAAAAAGTCTAGTCTTTTTATGTTTAACACACTGTTTTACTGCACCTAAGGGCATTTCTAAGTATAAATCTTTTGTGGGAAATGTCTATTTTTCTTAAAGGACTTCTTTTATTTTCCAGCTGAATCCTTAAACCTTCCCTCACAGACCTTATCTCCAGGCATTTAATAACGGTTCTTTCTTCTGTGAGTCATCTCTTCATTTTAAATACTACTATAGTCATGCTTTTATATTTAGAGCCATCAAAAATTGCCGAGGTTTCCCTCTATGAAGAAAAGCATGCTTTCTGTCTCAAGGTTTGTTGATGAGTTTCATACATCAGTCCCTGCGTGCCTTTGTAGGTTTACAGAACATTTTCAGGGCTCTAGGCAACTTCCTGGAACTCCTCACTCAGTTCTATGGTGACACAGAGAGGCTGAACCTCTGGGTGCTAGAGGACAATAAGACAAATGGAGTAGGACATTCCAGTGGATCGATTATCTTTCATTAATCCACCAAATGTTAAACCCTGGTCTAATAATAAGAATAAGGTACTAAGTACTGTGGAAAAAAACTAAGGAAATGTGGCCCCTTCCCTCAAGGACCCTACAATTTACTATGAGGAAAAAAAAAGAACTTGCATATTTTCAAAGATAAAATAAGTTGTTGTATGTTTTGTCTAAGTTAAAAAGAAAACATGGAAAAGAGTATCTATAGAAACAAACACTTATAGAGAAATAATTATAAACTGATTATTAGTCATTCATAACATGTATGTTAAGCTTTGATATAAAAATAAAACATTCCAGATGAAGTCACACCTTGTTACTAGTTTCTATTGGCCCCCAAATTGTTCTGTACCACCATGCTATGTAATATATATCATCAGGAACATTAATACACAAAAGGCATGTGAAACACTGTCCTGGGAGCCTTTCCTCCAATATCAACTGTGCTCTTATCTCCATGTTCTATTTCATGGAAGGCAAGAAGAGTGAAGTCATAGCATATCCAAGGAAAACATGGGAAGAAGTGCATCTTCCTATGGGCTGGCACAGAGCTTGTCTTAAAAGGACCATATAGTTTTCACAGAGCCAGAGGTTCCTCCAAAGTAGAGAGAAGGAGGAATCTTCCCCTAAGACTACAATGTACCACTAACAGATATATAAAACTCAAGCTGCATTATATTCTGTTAAAATAGTTATAACTGACACTAAAATGATCAAGAGTAGGTCAAACAGATTACATTCCAGCTAGTAATGAAAAAAATATTTTACACATTCTTTTATACCAATTATAAATGCATTATAAATGATACTAATAACAACTACATGTGTTATGCAACCATCTCATTCTGTATTACTTTAGAAATGTTTATTCACATACAGTTGCTCTTCACTGAGGCAAAGGTCAACATGAAATTCATGACCTACAGCTAAGCAACAAAGGATTAATAACAGTAAGTTTAAAGAACTTTCCAATAGAGAAAATAACTAGCAAGTGAACTGTAAGAAAAATGGGTAATAATGTTCACTTATAAAGAACGCTACTCATTGTTAGAGGTAAAAAGATCTGAGAATCTGCTTTGTTTCTCTGATATCTGTTTGTTGGTTTAAGGGAGTTTTTGTTATTGGCAAATCAACATTTATTTCTGTAGCTATTTCTCATTTTCTTCTATATGTCAATTTATTATTTTTTTATTTTCAAAAATATTTATTTTTTAGTTGTAGTTGGACACAATACCTTTATTTTATTCATTTTTATGTGGTGATCAAACCCAGGTCCTCGCATGTGCTAGGTGCACGCTCTACCACTGAGCCATCAAATTTTTATATGATGATGACCTAATTATGAAATCAATAAATTCAGTATCTTTAAATAGAAGTGTCATTACAAATAGTTAATTGATATATTTCAAGAGTGCTTTTTTACTCACCAGTGGAACTTTAAACAATTTGGCAATATTTGAAGTTTTACAATTTAATATAAACTCCTTGTTTTCAGTGGTCCTAGTCTGGTACAATATAAGGTCTCTAGAGATGATTATGCTTTTAAGCTTAATGATTTACTTATACTTAGGGGTAATAGATCCTTTCTGCCAGTCGTATTTTCTGAACTCACTTTATATACTCTAGTCACATTGGCTCTCCTTCACTTCCTGGAATATGTAGGTTTTATTCTATCTCAGGGCCTTTGACCATAATAATTTTTATCCACCAGTCTTACCAATTCTATAATACCCTTTAACTCTGAATGTCTTACTAGTTGTCTTCTATTTTTTTTTCTTCCTTCAGTCATTCCTCTAGAATTACTTCCTCCTGGCTCCTAAGACCACATCAGTCTCCCTATTGTTATATGACCTAAAAGCCGTTATGCACTATTCCAATTTGCAAGTATCAATTTAGTATGTGATTATTTGAACAGTCTCTCTTTCTATCTTTTCCTCCACTCCTTCCTCCCTACCGCTCTTAGAACTAATCTATATTAAGCAAAAATTGTATTGGTTTGCAGGTACAATTAGAAGCTACTGTACTGTCTGACCCAAATAATCATTCAACAAATATTTGCTCTGTGTTTAAGTGATTAAAAAGATATATGAACTTGGCTCCCAGTCCTTGACAATCTTTCAAAGTTGTCTCCTGAAGAATCATCTTCACAGCAGGAGGCCAGGCCCACAGCCACAGAGTATAGCTGCCAGGATCAGCCCATCTGGTTTTAGGGTAGACAAGAGCTGTGTTAGCCTTTCATGCCTCAGCTCATTCTGAATTTCTTGCAGGCTTCAGGGGAACTAAGGATTTGCCTGAGGATAGAATGGGCTTGTTCCTGTCATTTCTAAGGTTATTTCTAGACTAGTCAGTCATTTAACCCATCCCAACCTGCATACAAATTTCCCTCCTGTTCTGAAAGCAATATTATTCTTCCCTTTATATTTCAGATTTCCCTTCTTCCTTTTTACCTTTCCCCAAATTTTGCTTTCCTGAACTTCAGCCATTTTCTTCAGGGTCACAATCTCTCTCCCCTCTCCTTAAACACTTCAGGCTTACTTTATTGATTTCAGCTTCCCTCTTATTATTCCTGGGCTACCACAACGTTTTTAGAAACATGTTTTTTAAAGCAAATCTGAAACATATTTTGAAAGCTAATCAGCTGAGACAATTGTTGCCCAGGGCCACGTGAATCCAGTCACTGTGTTGCTCTAACATAGCTCTTGGTCTTAACCAAACCAAACCAAACAAAATATGCAAAATTTTCTTTAGATTTAGGACAGAACAACTCTTGACAAGAATTTAAAATAAGTATTTTACTACCAAAACTGTGTCATGTCTACCATGAAATGAAAAATGAGAAAGTCATGGTTGTATATATGTCATCCATATTGAAAGCTAAATGAAATGGTATGTATCTCTTAAAAATTTTTTTAAATGTCCTTGTTCCTTGACTCACTTACACATTTTTAAATTCATTTAAAAAATAATCTGTCATGGTGGCACAGACCTGTAATCCCAGTGGCTCATGAGAAAGAGTCGGGAGGATTGCAAGTTCAAAGCCAGCCCAAGCAATTTAGCTAGGCTTTAAGCAATTCAGTGAGATTCTGTCTCTAAATAAAATACAAAAAGGGGAGGTGGGGGCACGCCTTGGGTTGTGGCTCAGTGGTTAGGCACCCCCGGTTCAATCCTCGGTACCAAAAAAAAAAAAAAACCCAAAACTGAAATATTTCCAAAGATTTCTAAAGTAAGTTGTTTATCAATTTATTTATAATAACAAAAACCTGGTAAACGATCTAAATGTTCCCACTTGAGTCATGCTTAAATATTTTCCAAATCTACAATATGAGGTATCTAAATAGCCAAACTCACAAAAAACAGTAGAATGGTGTTTGCAAAGATCTGGGAGGAAGGAGAAATAGGGAATTGTGGTATCATGTCATTTTCTTCAATGTCTGTTCATTCTTTAAAGGCAGAGAGATTTTCAAAGTCTTCACGGTACACCGAAATATCCCCATCCTGATAGTTCTGTTGCTTTAATAGGGACCTGCATTAGGGCTAAATATAAGATCAGTGGAGTAGAAGAAGGAAATTGCAGGGGAAGGAGGAGAGACAGGAAAGGGAAAGAAATGTGGAATGTGGAATGAATTTGACAAAATTACACCATATATATATATATATATATATAATATATATATATATATATATATATATATCTGTATCTATCTATCTATCTCACAGTGAATTGCACCTTTCTGTATGTCTATACAGCAACAGTTAAAATAAATAAATAAACAAACAAATAATAAATAGAAGACCAGCAGAGTAGAGAACAGGGAATAGGGGAGAGAAGAGGATAGGAAAAGAGTAGACATTGGGGCCTGAAATGTAGCAAATTAAATTTCATGCATTTATTTTATTTTTCTTTTTTTAAAGAGAGAGAGAGAGAGAGAGAGAGAGAGAGAGAGAGAGAGAATTTTTTTTAATATTTATTTATTTATTTTTTTTAGTATTTGGCGGACACAACATCTTTGTATGTGGTGCTGAGGATCGAACCCGGGCCGCACGCACGCCAGGCGAGCGCGCTACCGCTTGAGCCACAACTCCAGTCCCATGCATTTATGCTTATGTCAAAATGCATCCAACTATTATATAAGACTATAATGAAGTAATAAAACCATTTAAAATTTGTTCTCTAATGTAAAGTAGTACTTCTACAAATTAAATTACATAATTCCTCCATATTTTTTGCCATATTTATCAGCTAAGAAGTTAATTACTTATTATCTTCCTTCCTTTTCTTAATATATTAATAAAAATGCTTTTTATCAGCACTGTAATCATTGATACCATTATACTGAAATGTTAAGATTTTTTAAAAATTCAATGTTGAACATTTCAATGAGCCTGTATAAGTTGAGTTATCCAGATATTTTATCTACTTCACAGATACTAAAAAAGGGTTCCCAACTTACCAAAGCTTACGATTTTTCAATTCTACAATGATAAGAACATGATATATAAAAAGATAGCCATTTATTTAATCAATACACCAATGGCATGTTTAAAACTTAATTCTTCAAGAAGAATGAGGATCAGGGGTGTAGTTTAGTGGTAGAATGTTTCCCTGGCACATGCAAGGTCCTGGTTTCAATCTCTGGCACCACAACAGAAAAAAGGAAGGAGGAATGAAAGTGTTTATTATTATAAATTACCAAATTTTAGATCCTCAAAGCTTAATCATTAATAAGAAGATTTAATTTGATAATGCAATATCATTTCTTTTTGTATTAACCAATTCTGAGAACATCATACATACACATGTAGTCAGTCCTGTGTATCTGTGGATTTTACATGTTAGAATTTGTTGTAATTCATGAAATATTTGAAAAAAATCACATCTGGACTGAACAGGTACACATTTCTATTTCTAAGCAATGCAGTAATTATTCCATGAACAATACAGTATAACAATTATTTATAGAGAATTTACTTTGTGTTGGTATTAGAACTAATCTAGATATGATTTCAAATATACAGGAGGACATGAATAAATTTTATGAAACTAGTACAGATTTTATTAAAGAGTTTATGCATCCACAGATTTTAGTATCATCAGGAGCTCTGGAAGCAATCCTCTACAGATATGGATGGATGACTGCACAGATTGAAAAAAATTATTTAATTGCTTTTTGTGAGAACATTTAGTGTTAAATTTGTTATTAACATAAGATAAATAACTTTTAATAAAAAACTTGTTTTAAGAAGTCAAAAAATAAAAAAGTAAAACAGAAATTCTTGGGCACAGCCTTATTTCTGGGCACCAAATCTCATTGTTCTGGTAGCTCCAATTCCAGCCCAAGATCTGGCACTACTGGTGGTGATAAGGGCTCTCTTCCTGGTTTGTGGATGGCCACCTTCTTGTGTGCTCACATGACCTTTCATAAAGAACCCACTCTCAGGATACTAAATATATGCTGGTAGAGAGGGTGAGAAGAAGTGCCCTTATGTCTCTTTTTATAAGGGCACAAATCCATTCATACTAGGGCCTGCCCTTTATAGTCTAATTATCTTCAAAAGACTTCCATCTACAGATACTATTATTTTGGTGTTTTTGTCTTGGTGGTTTTGTTTGCTTTTCATGGCAGCCCAAGCAGACTGAGACACAGTGACATATTATTTCATCTATCAGCTCAGTGACCTGAGGGACTGGAAGGGAGACCAAGCTCCTTGAGCCCCTGCAAGGAAGCCCCTCTTGGTGGCCACAGGATGGACAGGATTGACACGGCTCCACTGACTGACAGCAAAGCAGCTCTTACCTAGCCCACTCTGGGAGGAGAAGACTGAGCCACCATCCATAGATAGGTCCAGGACTGTGGTCATGGACCCTGGTATGGTGTGAATGTTGATCTGCTCTGAAATTCATGAGGAAATTTAATTGACATTGAAACAGTTTTAAAACATGGGACCTTTAAAAGGTGACTAAGCCAGAAAAGCTCTGTCCTCTTGACTGGATTAATGCAGTGATGGCAGGAATGGGTTTATTATCCTGAGAGTGGGTTCTTTATGAAGGGTGAGTTTGGCTCCCTTTCCCCCTCTCCCTTTCACCTTCTCTTTTCCCCTCTTTCATGTTTAATTTTCCCTTCTGCCCTGCAATGACACAGCAAGAAGATCCTTAGCAGGTGCCAGGTGCCTCACTTTAGACTTCCAGCCTGTGGAACTATAAACCAGCAAATTTTTGTTTGTTATAAATTACACAGTCTGTGGTATTTTGTTATGGCAACACAAAATAGATGAAGAGCACCCATGAAAAGGCTATTTTTCTCTATTGTAATACCTCAAATAACCACAGAAAATTATGTGTTGCAGATATGAGTACACCTACATTAATTTACATCTCATAGAGGTTTTGTAGCTATAGATGGGATGGGGTTAATAAAAAAGAATGATATATGATTTGTTCTTCAGAAAACATAAGAAAGAACTGTTAAATAATAATGAGGAAAAGAGGGGCGATGGAGAAAGAGGAAAGAGAATAATTTATATCTTCAAAGATAAGATTCCTTTTGACCTTTCAAATCTCTTCTATTTTTCTATAGGTGTATCTTTATTAACTTTATTTTTTTAAAGAATTCTCAAAGCCTACCTTTTGAGAACTAGTAATTGCTGTTGCTATTTATATCCAGCTGTGGCACATGGCAAGCAGCCATGAAAAAGGTGACAATGGGGACCTGGCTGGTCTGGCTATTGCTGATACCAGGGCCTCACCACCCTAACAAGACTGCTGGGTCACAGTGACTGCATGGTCTCCCTGAAGTGAAAACACCGTTAAGGAAGTTATTTACAAGGAACAAACATCTTATTATGAAGAGGAAACAGAAGGAAGAAAAATAAAGTAAATCTCCCAATTATAGACTCTCAGGCAATTTCTAAAAGTTTCTTGTCGAGATTATAAATGTAATTGTTAAACATCTGCTAAGAGTGGCAAACAAGTATGCCAGTAGCCAGAATCAAAAAAGAATCCTTTCTGGAAAAAAAAAAGGAAGAAAGAAAGTAGTCACGTTATGATGCCAAGTCAAGATCTAAAAAACAAACTATTACTGCTTTGAAAATATCAGTTCATTTTAGTAAGGTTTCTCCCACAGCTGTAATCAGCTAACAGCATTATCCTGTAACACTGTGTGAATTTGTTAAGTGGTGAGGCATCTTAGCTTGTGTGCTATGTGAATGTGCCATATGAACTTCACATTACCTATTGTAAAGAGAGTTGTTTACTTGTCATGTGGATGCTGTACATGACTCTAACTCCAAACCAGTGCATTTATTTATCCATGATGATTTTCACCCATGGTGTGCCACTTCAGGATATTAGTGACATTAAACTTGAACAATTCTAATTCATAATCATTTACTTTCACCTCCCTTTAAAACCAGTAATTGTTCTTGACCTGGTGACTCAACCTTTGACAGTTAGTGGCAGGCACAACTTTTCTTGAAGATGTGACTTGAACATTGTAGGAGTAACATTCATTCGGACCCACTAATTAGAAAATACTTTTGTTTCACTGAAAAACTCTCAGATAGGTTGCATGTTGGATGTCCATACATTAGTAAAAACCCCAACTGCAGGCTTAACAAGCAGAATCTTCTGCTTCTTCAGCCATCATGGAGGAGGCATAATCGGCTACAGGTAGAGTAACTATGTCAATGAATTTGGACTCAATTCATATCTAAAATTTCCATCTTAATGAAAATGCTGTAGCATTTACTCTTGCAAACAAAATGCTCATTTCCATTTTTATCATAATTTGTTTTTTGCCACATTTCATAGAGTCCCCTTTCTTTTCCTTTACAGACATGAGGTCACTGTATAGTGATGATTTGGAGGATCATATGTTCCCTTCAGTTTTTCTAAATTGTGTTATAGCTTTGACTGATTTTCTAGAACCAGAAACATGTGTTGCTCTTATATAAAGTTTTCAAGCCCATAAAACATATTGTATGACTGTGCATTGTGAAGGCCCTCTGCTGAAAGTGACTGATGAGTTCCAAGTCTGGGGAAAGAATTTAACGCAGTTTTCTTACCCGTGGGGGTGCAATAATAGAACACAGATGCTGATTGTATTATGGGAGGGCATAAACACAACCATTTTCAAGGAAACAAAAACATTACTAATAAGAGCAATAACATTTCTGAACCAACTTGCAGCCTTCAGTGATGCTGACAACATTTTTACTAATTCTAGTAATTTTAACAAGTAAATCTGCCTCCTAGATTTTAATTCCTAATTCATCATAAAAACTCTAGCATGGTGAGATTTTAGTTTGACTTCATGGCTCCATGTTGTGGACTCTCCTTTTTTGGGAGGGTGGGGTGGTTATGGATATTGAACCCAGGGCACTTTACCACTGAACTACACCTCCAGTCATTTTTTTTTTTATGTTTTATTTTGATACAGAGTCTCACTAAGTTGCCCACCAGGCCTTAAGTGTGCCAAGGCTGGTCTTCAACTTGCAATTCTCCTGTGTCAGCCTCCTGAGCTGATGGTATTATAGGCACGTGAAATCACACCAAGCTGATTTTACTTTAATTAAGTACAAAGATAGGTAAGTAGAAGATATGTTTTATGTTAACTGAATTGAGAGATTAAAAATATAGCTTAGTGCCTTTTCTTCTTTGTTACTTAATTAAATCTGATCAGAAAATACAATACTCCTTCCTAAAGATTTCAGCTCCATGTACAATATGGTTAATAACTTTATAAAATGTTTTTTGCAAGATTTTGAAAATATTGACTAAAATCCTGTGGTAGGCAGGATGATGGTCCTTTAAAGGTTCATATTTCCTAGTCCCCAGAATCTGTGTGCATGTAAAGTTAAATGGCAAATTATGGTAGGAATTGCAGTTATAGAAGGAATTAAGTTCATTAATCAAGTAACATTAAACTAGGGAGATTATCCTGAATTATCCAGTAGATATCTATATACAAAAGTCCTCACATATGAAGAGGGGGCAGAAAAGGAAGTTAAAGTATTGTGGTGTTTTAAGCACTTGACCTGATGCTTCTGATTTTAAAGATGGAAGAGAGGGAAAATAAACCATGGAATGAGGAAGTTCCTGGAAATGAATTCTCTCCTGTAGCCTCCACAGGAAGCATGTCCCTGTTGGTATCTTAATTTTAGCTTGGTGAACTGATTAGAAGATATGACTTCCAGATTCGTAAGAAAATAAATATGTATTGTTTTAAAACATCAAACTTTGGCAACTTTTAGAGCAGTAATAAGAACATAATGCAAACTTTATTTTCACTAGATTATCTAGGTTAGAACTTAACTCCACATTCTTCCATTCTAATCAGATAGCTTATTTGCTGAAAAACTTTCTAATAGATTTAATAAAAAGGAGCCCTACAACTATGATATTCAGAATAATTTTGCAATATTTTCTCCCAAATCATCTGGGTGTATCTCTAGATATCTGTAGAAATCCAAGTACCGCCTTCCGTGTAACTACATCAAGTCATTATTAAATTTATTCCCAAGTAATTTCCTTAGAGGCCATAAGATTATGAGACAATTATTTGTCATCTTAAAAAAAATAAGCAAGTATAATTAGGCTCAGTAATTTAACATTTTCTGTCTTCAAGTTATTCCTATACCCTATTTTATTTATTTCTTTATTCTGGGGGTGAGGGTAATGAGGACTAAACTCAGGGCACTCAGCCACTGAGCCACATCCCCAGCCCAATTTTGTATTTTATTTAGAGACAGGGCCTCATTGAGTTGCTTAGTACCTCACTTTTGCTGAGGTTGGCTTTGAACTTACTATCCTATCTCAGCCTCTGGAGCCACAAGGATTATAGGGCTGTGCCACCCCACCCAGGTACTATATCTATTTTTAAGGAAATAATAATAAGTTTGGTCTTCCAAAAAGATAACATAGAAACAGAAAAAAAGCAAAATTACATTGAGGTGATAATGTATATGTTCTTTAATTCAAGCTCACCCCTGTAGAAGTTCATCAATGGCTTGGATCCTTTAGTATTAGAGTACATTTAATTGGTCATCATTGTACTTGACCCTTAAAAATTACTTTTGAACATGTGTTTATAAAACCATATGGTTCTCCATTGATGTAGCTCAAATCACAGAATTAGATTGCTTTCTTATAATAAAATTTCTTGTGAAAATCTTAAAAGCAAGGCTATTTTTATTGTATTTGAAGATTTAAAGTTATGCTCAAAATATCTTATTTAGTTGGTGTTATGGTTTAGATATGAGGTATCCCCCAAACACTCACATATGAGACAATTCAAAAGTGAAATGATTGGATTATAAAAACCTTCACCTAGTCAGTGCATTCATACACTGATAGATTAACTGGTTTGTAAATGTAGGCAGGTAAATTGTGCCCAGAGGAGCATGCCTTTGGGGTTTATATTTTGTCGCTGATAAGCAAAACACTTACCTTCTCCCTCTCCCTCTCACGCTATCTCCTTCTTTTCCTATGTCCCTCTTTCCCTCTCTCCTTCCTATTGACATGCCCTTTTGCCATGATGTTCTGCCTTAACTTGGGCCCAGAGCTGTGGATTCAGTCATCTATAGATCAAGACCTCTATAACTGTGCACTAAAATAAACTTTTCCTCTTCTGTGTTGTTCTTGTTAGGTGTTTATAGCAATGAAAATGCTAACTAAAGCAACTGGAATGTTTGCAGATATGTTTTAAGGATGAAATGTGAAAACACTTTCCAAAGTCAGAGATTGTAATTGACATAGAAAAGCCACTAATTAAGCTTTAAAAAATATCTGGTCATTTCTTTAATTGCAATTTGTTTTATTTTAAGCAAAAATACAATGAAGTGTCGATAGAAATTTGATGAATATGAATTAACAATTGCTTCACGATTTAAAGAAGGTATTGTAAATATTTGCTCATAATCATATATTGCTTGATTCTTCTAAGCATCACAACATGGAAACCACTTGTAAAATTATTTAACCAAATGTTGAAGCAATTGTATCTGAATCTGTTTTATTCACAGTGAAATATTTTTATTCTTCTTGACAATGTCTGTTCATTTTAAAAAGCAATTGTCAAAATATTCTATTGATTTTACATTGAAACTATAGAGTATTTTTCATCCTGAATTACAAATCCCTAGATCGCTCCAGCTCTTTTGTAAGAATGGATCTATGGTGGGAGGAGGAGCACATGAGTGACACAGGTTACATTTCTACACCCACCATTGTAATCAAATAGCTCAACTTTCTCCAGTTCATATATTGGGTTTCACATTTCATTGTAAGAAAAGTTTAGGCACCACTGTCTTAGAGAACTTCATTACAATAAAATTTAAATTCATATATAAAACATACTAATAGGAACATTGAAATTATAACATAGAATGATGGCTGTTCCTGGAACATGGCTACCCTGAATAAAAATATCCTTCCTTGTAAATGTAGTCATATAACAAACTTGTAACTAAGAAATGGAAATGGAAATGGTGTATAAATTGTGTAGACTACGTCTTTAAAAGGAAAGGGTTTGCCCCTGGTGAACCAATTTTCTTTATCCTACTCCTTGGAACAGGAATTTCTAGAGCTCTACTTTGAAACTTTAGGGTAAAACCCAAACTACCAAGGAAATATGGAGATCACCAAGACTTCCTTGAATTCTCTAAGTTCAGGTTTTAGGGTAGAAAGAAATTTCTAACATGTTTAAGTCACTATGATTTTGGATTTCTGTAAATCACATTCAGACCTAAATAAAATGCCATCTGAAGATTTTTTATAATATTACGACTAAAGGCCAATTGTATTTAGATAACTAGATAAATAAATCAGATCTTATATCTTGTGCACTTTATTTGTTGGGTGGCAATGATAGCAGTTATGCAAAAACAGACAATTATTCAACAATTATTTTCATATAAATGTAAATAGACTAAAATCATGTTATGGCCTTCAAAATTTGTTGTATTTGGTAAAATTGGGAACCATCATCTCAGACTTTATATGTATCTCTCTATATATGTTTAAAATTCATAATACTACTTTCATTTTAACCAAAATCACAAGAATACTCTGAAAAGCATGGCATTTGCAGGTAAGCAGATGGAGTTAGAGAAGATAATGCTAAAGTGAAGTTAGCCAATTCAAAAAACCCCACAAAAAACCAAATTCCGAATGTTTTCTTTGATATAAGGAGGCTGATTCATAATGGGATAGGGATCGGGAGCATGGGAGGAATAGATGAACTCTAGATAGGGCAGAGGGGTGGGAGGGAAATGGAGGGGGCATAGGGTTATTAATGACAGTGGAATGTGATGATCATTAGTATCCAAAGTACAAGTATGAAAACACGAATTGGTGTGAATATACTGTGTGTACAACCAGAGACATGAAAAATTGTGCTCTATATGTGTAATAAGATTTGTAATGCATTCCTGTATCATATATAAATAAAAATTTAAAAATATAAAACTAAAAATAAATAAACTACACTAAAGGCAAGATACATGAAGCAAAAACATGTTTATAACCCCAGGTTACAATCAATATTTTAAGCAACAGTAAACAAATGTTTCTAAAGCTTTTGAAGTGAAAAACATTTATTCATTTAAGTCAAAAAGCACCATTACCCTGAAGAATCAGTTAGAATTGGTGACAGTAATGAAGTGAATTGTCTCGCTAGATTAGGTAGTAAGTATAAAGGTTCATGATTCACTACTGAAAAACAAAATGATTTTTTCATAGTCTTTTCATGGTCAGAAGAATGGAGTTTTATTGCTGGTGTTTAAATAAAGAACACTGAAGAAATTTGAAGAGTAAACACAACAATATAGTAGATTTCTGCACCAAGAATTGAGTACCAATGAGATGCACCAGAGATGAAAAGAGGGGTATTTCATACTTGTGCACAAGGATAGGGTTTAGCTATCTGTTTCAGTCAGCTTTTTCACCACTGTGACTAAAGGAACAGAACAATTGTAAAAGAGGAAGAGTTTATTTGAGGGCTGGAGGTTTCAGAAGTCTTAGTCTCTAGAAGGCCAGCTCTATTCCTCAGGGCTGGAGGTAAGGCAGAACATCATGGTGGAAGAGGCAGAGGGAAGCAGCTCACATGACAATCAAGAAGCAGAGAGATTCCACTCTTCAGATAAAAAATGTAGATCCCATAGCCACGCCCGGAATGAACCACTTCCTCCAGCCACACCCTACCCACCTTCAGTTACCACTCAGTTAATCCCTATGAGGGGATTATTTCACTGATCAGGTTAAGACTCTCACATTTCCATCATTTCTCCTCTGAACCTTCTTGCACTATCTCACACGTGAGCTTTTAGAGGACACCTCATATCTAAACCATAACACTATCCTAGGAATGCATCAAAGGAAATTTGGAGCAAAGGGAATAGTAATGCAGGAGATCTGAATCAGGAGGGAAACAAACTTTCCAATCAAATAATGAAAGGCAAGGTGGTAGGTACTCAGCACAAGTCACTCTAGGTAGATGACTATTGTTAGCAGAGAGGGCTATTGGTGGGATTAGGGGATCAGAGATGCAAAGTAAAGATATTTGAAGACTAGAAGGAAGATATGAGATAATAGGAAAAAATCTTATTAGTGTAGTACAGAGGAATGAGGTATAATTTCAGTCCTGATAACTTGAGAAAAGAACTGCCAACATGTTTTGGAAATACCAAAGTTAAAGATATATGAGCCTAACTTTTCTATGTACATATATGAATATATCACAGTGAATCTCACTATCATGTATATCCACAAGACAGTAATTTAAAAAAAAACAACTATAAGTAAATAGCAGAAAGATCAATAGAGCAGAGGGAAGGGGAGAAAGAGGAGAAGTATTGGGGACTGAATTAGAGAAAATTATATTCCATGCTTTTATATTTTATGTCAAAATGAATCCTAATGTTACATATGACTAAAAGAACCTATTTTAAAAAGCTCTAGAGCTATAAGTGGAGTGCTCCATGTTGTTTATGCATCTCCTAGCCTAGGACAATTGACCTTTGGGAAAGAGGGAAGGAGTTTCAGCCTAAAAAGACATCAGGTAGCAAACTCAACAATACTGCTTTCTTATAAATTCTTACAGGGCCACAGGAAGCAATCTATCTCTATGAGGTGGGAGAAGGAGTAGGTCAAAGTGGTAATCGAGAGGAAGTGGAGCGCATAGGTGAGGTGATAGGGGAATTGCAGTAAATATGAACCACAGGGGAAGGAGGAAGTAGAATGGAATTGTAGTGATGGATGAGGCTGGGTGTCATACTGGGTTGCAGACAAATAAGTCAAAAGAATTGCGAGAGAATTGGAATAAAAACATTACTTAAAGAACATCAGAGACTGGGGTGTCTGAGGAGTCAAAACTCCAAATCTATCATAACATGAGACATAAAATTCAGACAAAAAATTTTAAGTATTTTTAAATACATGTAGAGAAAAAAATAAGATCAAATTTCAAAAGTAGTGGTTATTTAAATAAGTTTTAGTAGTCTATTCATCATGTCATAGAAGAATGTTTATTGAAAAGAAAAGAGACTCATAATACATTAAGTGAAAAGGAGTGAAAAATGAGATATACAAGGAATTTAGATTTTTACAGGAAAAAAATGCCTTAAAAAGCCTGGAAGAATGCATATAGTATAGTCTTACATTTGTTTAGCTAAATTTTTGTACTTAATGCATGCTCATGCTACTTTTATCCTGAAAGAAAACTCTAATTTTACATCTTAAATAAGTTTATGAAAATCTGTATTTAAAATGTTCTTTTAAGCTTTGAGCAATTTCAGAGTAGATATTGATAACTTTTTAATTGATAATATTAAAGAAGCAACCATCCCTAATATTATTATCAGTGGAGTGATTAAGGTAAGTCAAGTAAAAATGAAAAGACAACTTGAATTTTGAAAAAAAAAATAAAAAATAAAGGCAGATCAGAAATGCTTTCCTTTAGTTATTACTTGACTAAGATGTTTCACCAAATTCTGATGAGAAATCAGCCACTAATATCAGGTCCCACACAATAATAATGCAGTTTGTTGTATATAATTATGTTCCAAGTTAACTGTGTGATAATGCAGATTTAGTCACCATTCAATTCTTCATTTGCTGTCTTCGTAAAGTCTGTAATTATAAATCCATTTCTTGTTTAGTTTCAGCTAGATAACCAAATCAAATAAACTCTGATCAACCTGGTAGTCAAGATTTTGTAGTATAGAAAAGAAAAACAAAGTAAACAGTTTTCCTTAAAGAATGCTATCCTATTAAGTTCCTTTTAACCCAGGATGGGTTTGGAGCCTAATAAAAAAAAAAGCAACTACTGAGTTACCAGGAGGAGGGTCTTTCAGTAGATTATCAACCAGAGGGAACCTAAAGTATCAGGAAGGTTTTGCCCAAACCCACAACCTCTACTGTCTTTGTTAAAAGTCAGTAGTAACCAAGTGCCAGGGAAGCCTCTTGCAAAGAAATTACCAGGTGCTGAGTACTGATAATGTGTGCAAGAGAATATGAAGTCACTTCATTAAGAAAATTCCCTGACAATTGAAGAAAAAAAAAATCTAGAAAAATGGAAGCACCCTTTTTACGTTTTTGGTTTGCTAGAGAAGAATACTGCATACTGGCTAATTTATAAAGAAAAAAAATTATTTCCCACAGTTCTGAAGGCTGGAAAGTCCAATACAAAGGTACTCATATGTGGCAAGAGCCCTCTTGCCACATCATCTCATAGCAATTAAGGTGAGAGGACAAGAGAAGACAAGTTATAAAACTCAGCCTTCAGCCCCATTATAATTTGCATGAACCCATTCATGAGTGTGGAGCCCCCATCACCCAAATACACACAGTTTGGCACAACATCCTTGTGCTTTCCTGTGAAAAAACTTCACCCTGTGCAGCAGTTTAGGGTGTTTTCCATTCTACAAACATACCATTCTGGGACAAAATGCTCTTTTTTTTTTGAATCTAAGTTTACTGTGACAAACTGAAATAACTGATCAACCAGTCCATGTTGTTATAACAATTACTCCTCCTTGTTATGGTTTGGATGTGCAGTATCCCCCAAAAGCTCCCATGTGAGACAATGCAAGAAGGTTCAGAGAAGAAATGATTGTGTTGTAAAAGTCTTAATGCAATCAGTGATTTAATCCCCTAATAAGGATTAATTGAGTGGTAACTGAAGTGGTAGGGTGTGGCTGGAGGAGGTGGGAAATGGGACTTGACTTTGGGTATATATTTGTATCTGGCAAGTGGAGTCTCTCTCTGCTTTATGATCATGATCTGATCTGCTTCCCTCTACCACACTGTTCTGCCATGTTTATCCTCACCTTGAGCCTGAAGGAAAGGAACAAACCTTCTGTGGACAAAATCCTCTGCAACTGTGAGCCCTCAAATAAACTTTTCCTCTTCTTTAATTGCGATGTTTGGGTCATTTAGTCACAGCAGCAAAAAAGCTGACTAAAACACCCCTTTTCTTACAGCTTTGAGTTCTGAGGCACAACAATCCTTAACAATAAGAAACTGAATTATTAATAAATGACTCAGGCACCAATAAACCAGAATTAGTAGGATTCTTATGGGGAGAAAACTTTTGGTTGACCTCAAAATATGAACTTATATCACTTCTTAGTAGGAATTTGTCTGTCTTTTGCCTTCATTGGGAATCTGATGTATTTCCCCTGGCCTCAGCAGTTTGTGATACAAGTTTTAGCTTTAGAGAAAACATGTTAACAGACTTTCTTGTATAGGCAAATCTATAAATTCCCCTTAGCACACACTGTGGGAAATGGGGAAAAATTGTTTCTAAATTCTTTTGATGTTTGTCCATAAATGTTCAGTCTCTACAATAGATGCTGAAAGATTAGAAAATAAAAATGGCACATACCTTAAAAGCTTTAAACTATGAGGATAAAAAAGCTAAACTGCTCCAAGGACTTAGAAATGGAAACACATTTAATCAGCTTGCCTCATCATGCCAGCAAATGTGACTTTGCATTTAAGTAGTGACTTTTTTACATTCACTCCTTTAAGCTTAAATTCAGATTTCCTCACAGGAAAGGCTTTGGTTATTTTTGAAAAGAAGGCAGTAATGAATAATGTGCTTCATTTTTTCCCCAAAGTCTTCCAGTTCTTCTAAAAGAGGGTGTGTTGTGTTTTTATTGAGTAAACATTAAGCTAGTTAATAGCAAATGAATCTTTCTCCCACCACAACATATTCTTTTCACTGTCTTCATATACCTGTTACAGTTTATCTTGTGAAATTATTTGCTTGAAAACTAGAATACAGAGAAATAATGAAGCTTTTTTTTTTTTTCTGGTCCAGTGATCAGAACCCAAATCAGCTAATTAAGGGCCATTCAACTGACCACTGGTTCGATTATTAGCTTTCTTGGGGAGCCAATTCCCTGGCTCCCTGTGATCTATATGAATTAAAATTCCCTCATTCTGTGGATGAGGATAACAAGAATACCAACCACTGAGGACCATTTTGAGGATTAAATATGAAGCAGCATACAAAGCAGGTGGCACATGTAAAATTTCTTTAAATTGGGCTGGGGATGTGGCTCAAGCGGTAGGGCGCTCGCCTGGCATGCGTGCGGCAGAGTTCAATCCTCAGCACCACATACAAACAAAGTTGCTGTATCCGCCGAAAACTGAAAAATAAATATTAAAAAATTTCTCTCTCTCTCTCTCGCTCTCTCTCTCTCTCTTAAAAAAAATTCTTTAAATTTTAACTATTATCCTATAAAAAATAAATGAAGGAGAAATGTACAAACAGAATAGGCTTAGGATCTGAAAGGGCATAGCAAACAATGGAAAAGAGCCATAGCAGTGTGTTACAGGAAAGTATGTAGTGGGACCGGCCAGGCTGCTTCAGTGTGTTTGTGTGTCCCAGTCCTGGTTGGTTTTATGGTAAAGAGGGAAAGAGCACTGACATACCATTCAGGAACATTTGCATTCAAAGAAATCAAGTAAACTAGGAAAACTGCCGATTGGCAATTGGCAAATATTCTATTTTTCAAAATCAATGAACTGCAAATGACAGTCTCAGTGCCAATCCTTAGTAAATTTCTACAATCAATTACCAAGTAGATGGTTTATTAGTAAAAGAAAAATGAATTGACCTTCAGGGAGCATTATTGCTTACTCAAATTAAGGCATAAAATATCATAGGGAAACATATTATCACTTTATCAAAATACTAATTAATTGGGAATTTTATAGATATCTGTAACTTATAATGATATCAAACCAAAGACTGCAGTTGATTATCAAACGTCAATGAGATGCTTAGTAACTTGGTATGAGTTTCTATCTTTGATCATCCTGTTGTATGAGAGTTTTATCCATGTCCTGGTAAAGATAGTAAGTGCACCTTAACATTCAATAAATTTAATTAAAAACATTCATTCAGTATATATAAGTATATTAATATTGGGATGAATAGCAGTGAGCCAAACAAAGCTGCTATTATCATAAAGCATGCAAACTATCTGAGCCAGGCAGACAACAAACAAGGAAACAACCTGCATGTAGAATGTCAAGTGATATTTTTTTTTTTTGAGGAAAAAGTAAATAGAATAAGATGATAGAGTGTGCTGGGAGGAAGGTACAAGTTTAAAAAGCATAATCAAAGATGGAATATCTGATAAGAAAATAATAAGCTGAGACATAAATGCCACAATGTCAAGAATAAGTAATAGATAAAAATTTTGGTTTCTAAATTACCCTAGCAGGTTGAATTCTGTTAAATATGATTGTAGTAAGTATAAAATACAAGTGGGGTTTACAATTGATGTGCTTAATGAGAAAAATTATATTTTCTAACAATTCACAAGATAAATATATGTGAGTGTTAGTCCTTTTAAATCTATTTGCTTTATCATCTTAATTTTTCCAGATTTGTTGAGTTATAATTGATGAATAAAGTTGTATACATTTGTAGTGTACAACATGATGTTTGGATGTATGTACACATTATAAAACGATTACCACAATCAAGCTAATTACATATCTGTCACCCCCACAGAGTTATTTGTGTGTGTGTATTTATGGTGAAAACATTGGAATCTATTCTATTCAATTTTCAAGTAGAGGAAAATAAATTCTCCTCTACCATCTTGGTATCTTCAGTGTGTTTAAGAATTAAGTTAACATAACACAGATTGAAAAGAGAAAATCACACACATTTTATTTTTACATGTACATGAGGAACCTTCCCAATCCAAATAAATAGTCAAATCAGAAAGCTTTTATACACATTTGAAAATGGAACAACAACAAAAAAAAAAACTGAAGAAATGATAAGACAAAGGCATTTGGGTTAGGGACAAGAACTGGAGAAGTCATGAGGAGATATGTGGTGGGGAGGAAAAACCAGAAGAAGGTAAGGGCTGATTTAGTAAGTTTATTTTTCAGATGCATTTTAGCATGAACTCTCAGTTCATAGGGTGTTCTCTTCCTGGTACAGAGGGGAAATCGTTCTCTAGGAAATTTTATGGCCTGGTTTAGGTAGAAAAAGGGTTAAGTCAGAAAGCCCTTCCTATATTTGCTGTTTCTCCAAAGCCTTCATGTCAGAATAATCAGTATACGAAGTTGTCTTTCTGTGTCCAACTCATTTTACTTAGTATAATGTCCCAGGTCACTTCAAGTAACAGAATTCTCTTATTTTTTTTTTTCCAGGTGAAACCGTGTTCCAATGTGTATATATACAACTTTTTACTTTATTCATTTATTCCTTAATGGACACTTAGGTTGGTTCTATATCTTGGATTTTTTGAATAATACTGTAAGGAACATGAAAGTGAAAAACAGGATTAAGATTAAGGGAGTAAAATCTCTCTGGACAGGGAGTAGGGATAAGTCAGTCATGCTAGCTGTCAGTCTGATGAGGTTAACACACAGATGGGAAAACTAGAAGTTAACAAATGGATCAATCTTCAAGGCCATGCAATTAAGATAACACAACAGGAGATGGAAGTTAAGTGGGCTCAGCCTTCTGAGACTATGTGGTCAGCAGAAATACCAAGAAACCAGTTAAACAAGACAAGGTCAATAAATTCAAATCCTGTGAGACAGGACAAGGAATTCATTGTCCTATTCTGCAAATAATATTAGGGACTTTCTCAGATGATAAGGAGAAAATTCCAGGTGGTAAGAGGCAAACACATGAGTAGAATAGTCACTGACATAACCTTTATTACCATAGGAAAGAGCACTGAGGGCTGGGATACAGCTCAGTGGCAGAGCCCCTACCTGGTGTGTGTGAAGTCAGGGGGTCTAATCCACAGCACCGAGATCATCAACAAAAACACACCCCTTAGAGGAGACTTAAGATGGTAATAAGTCACATGAATAGATGAATAGACTGGGTCCCACAGCCTCCGATCTCTTGTCTCCATGTGCTGACCCCTTTGTGGTCTAGCATAAGAATAAGAATAAAGAGCCTTGCTTCTGTCCCAATTCTGCTTTATCTGATTCCTCTGATGGAGAACACAAGAACCCACCCAGCTGGTGACAAGAGGGAGAATATCTCTTTGACATACACATTTAATATCATTGGATGAAAATATAAAAGTAGAATTTCTAGGCACTATGGTAGTTTTATTTTTTTAAATTTTTTGAAGAAACTTCATACTGATTTCTATAATGACTGTACCAATTTATCAGCAGTATACCAAGTTTTCCTTTTCTTCACATTGTTACCAAAACTTCTCTCTTCTTTTTCATATAATGTCCATCATAACAGGCATGAGATAGTATTTCATTGTGGTTTTAATTTGCATCTCCTCAATGATTGGTGATATTGAACATTTTTCATATACTTTTGGCCATTTTTATATGTTCTTTTGAGAACTATGTGTATCTTTCACCTACTTTTTAAATTGATTATTTGCTTTTATCTAGAGTCAAATTTGAGTTTCTTATTTATTTTGGGTATTAACCCCTCATTAGATGTATGGTTTTAAAATATTCCTCCATTTCCATAGGTTATATATTCACTCTATTTTTTCCTTTTCTGTGCAAAAGATTTTTTAGTTTGATGTAATCCTTTTGTTCATTTTTAATACTTGGCTGTGCCTTAGGGATCATATTCAAAGCACCGTTTCCAACACTTAGTTCAAGAAATAATTATCCTATTGAAAGTTTACAGTTTGGGGGTCTTATATTTAATTATTTAATCAATTTGAGTTGATTTTTATATGATGTAGTAAGGATTCAATTTTATTCTTCCACATGTGGATATCCAGTTTTCCAAACACCATTTATTAAGGAGTTTGTCATTTTTGCATCTTGTGTTATTGCTATCTTACTAAGGTTAATTTACTATAAGTGCATTGATTTATTGCTGGTTTCTCTGTTATGTCCTATTAGTCTATACATCTGTTCTTTTGTCAGCACATCTATTTTGATTGCTATAGTTTTATAGATTTTGAAATTAGCTAATACCTTCAGCTTTGTTCTTCTTGCTCCAGATTACTTTTGCTATTCAAGGTATTTTCTTTTTCCATATGAATCTTAGGATTGTTTTTCTATTTCTTTAAAAAGATACCATTGACTTTGGATGGGGATTGCATCAAATCTGTATATCACTTTGGTTATGGACATTTTAATAATATTAATTCTCTAGTTAAAGAACAGAATATTTTTCCATTTCTTTAATTTATTTTATAAACATTTCATGATTTTTAGTATTTATATCTCTCACTTTCCCATGTATTTCTATCCATTTCTTTGATGCAATTATAAATGAAATTCTTTTCTTTATTTCTTTTTCAAATTGTACATAGAAATGCAATTGATTTTTATGTGGTTTTGTATCCTGCAAACTTGCTGAATTTATTTATTAGTTCTAACATTTTTTTGATGAGTCTTTACACTTTTATTTTTTTCTCTGGCTAGGACCACAAGTGCTATCTTGAACAAAAGTATAAAGTGTGGGTGTCCTTGTCTTGATCTTAGAGGAAAAGATTTCAAATTTTCACTGTCGAGTATGATTTTACCTGTGGGCTTCTAATATATGACCTTTATTATGTTGAAGTACATTTTCTTCTATAACTAATTTTTGACAGATTTTGTCAAGAATAGTTGTTGAATTTTGTCAAATTCTTTTTCTGTATCTATTGAAATAATCTTTCCCTATATTAGGGTGATTTATTACATTTTTTGACTTGTGTATGTTGAACCATTTCTTGTGTCTTAGGGATAAATCCCACTTGTTCACAACATATGCTTCTTTTAATGTGCTTCTTATTATTTGGTAGTATTTTGTTGAAGATTTTTGCATCTATGTTCATCAGTGATAATTGTTGTGTAACTTTCTTTTCTTCTGGTGTTTTCTTCTTGATTTGGTCTTTGATGGCTTTAAAAGATGAGGCTGAAAATGTTCCCTCTTCTTCAATGTTTTAGAATTTAAGACATACTGGCATTAATTCTTTTAATGGTAGGTAGAAATCACAGTGAAGTGATTAGATCTTGGGCTTTTCTCTTACATGTGTTTCTATGGTTTTATTAGTTCATTGTAATTATACAAAACAGTGGGATTCATTTTAATAAAATCATACATACATGGAGTTTAAGCTGCTCCATTTTAGCCCCCAGTACTTCCTCTTTCCCTTCCCTCCTCCTTTCCCTTTATTCCCCTTTCTCTACTATACTGGTCTTCCTTCTATTTAATTATTTTTTGTTACTGTTCTATTAATATACATAAAGGTGGAATTCACTGTGATATATTCATATATGTACACAACATAATTAGGTCAATTTCATTCCACAGTTCCTTCCTTTTCCCATTCCTTCTCCAACCCCCACCACCTCCTTCCATCACTCCACTGCTCTCTCTTCTATTTTAATGGGAATACCCCACCCTTTCGCCCTAATTTTTCTCTAGCTTCTGCTTATAAAGAAAACATTTGATCCTTAACTCACTGAGTCTAGCTTATTTCACTCAGCATGATGTTCTCTAGTTCCATCCACTTACCAGCAAATGCCATGATTTTATTCTTATGGCTGAGTTTAACTCATGTGCATATAGACCACATTTTCTTGATCTGTTCATCTATTTAGAGGCTTCTGGGCTAGTTCCATAACTGGGATATTATAAATTGCCCTGCTGTAAACATTGATGTGCTGACTGTAGTTATTTTGAATAAATGCCAAGAAGTGGAAGAGCTGGGTCCTATGATGGTTCAATTCCTAGTGTTTCGATGACTCTCTAGACTGCTTTCCAAAGTGGTTGTACGAATTTGCAGTCCCACCAAAAATGTATGCTTGCAAGAATTTATTCTTATTTCTATTTTTTATTATTGCAATTCTAATCGGAGTGATAGTTTTAATTTGCATTTCTCTGATTACTAGTGATGTTGAACATTTTTTCATATATCTATTGGCCGTTTATATTTATTCCTTTAAGAAATATTTGATATTTTATGCATTTATTGATTGGGTTATTTGGTTTATTTTTGGTGGGGGGAGGGGATGTTAACTCTTTTGAGTTCTCTCTATATTCTGGATATTAATCCCCTGTCAGAGGAATAGCTAGCAAAGATTTTCTCCCATTATGTAGGCTTGTATTCGTGCTCTCGTTTCCTTTGCTATATAGAGCTTTTTAATCTGAGGCCATCCCATTTAATTGATTCTTGGTTTTATTCCTTGAGATTTAGGAGTCTTGTTAAGGAAGGTGATGCCTGTACCAATATGTTAGAGTATTGACCCTGTATTTTCTTCTAGCAGTTGCAATTTCTGGTCTATTTCCTAGGTCTCTGATCCTCTTTGAGTTGACTTTTTGTGTAGGGTGAGAGAGAGGGATATAGCTTTGTTCTTCTATATATGGATATCCCAGAATGATATTCCCTATAAGGAGGACAACTCTGCATTTCACCATTAGGGCTTGAAGGAGAGGTGACATGTGTCATGTGAAACTGTCCTTCCTAACTTCTTTAGTGTGTTTTTCCTTAGTTCTATTCTATATCCTGTTACTGTAAACTCTCAACTAGATTCCTTGGATTTGGTGAAGGTTTTTTTCAAGTATGGATAGTTGTCCAAATTTATGTTTCTGCAATAAGATGAGCACTGGAAAGTTCTACCCCGTCATCTTTCTGATGTCACTCCCCCAAAGCTCAACAGTTATTCCTGAACTAGACATAAAGTATAAATTAGTAGTAGAACATAGATAGTTTAAAAAGCCTGCATATTGTTTAATTTCCAACAATAGAAGATTGTTGTTCTTATTGACAGAATAAATATCACACTCTATTCTATTCTAAATAAACTAAATCAGTTTATACCCTTATTTTTCTCATAAATGTTTTCAAAGGGACATTAATAAAAACAGAGTACCTTCCAGGAAAGCATTTAAAATAGTCATGAAAAAGGAAAGGGGAATAAATATGAATGAACTGGTGGTGTTTAGAGAAACAAAAAAAAATATGAAAGAGAAAAGCAAGAACAATCTTTAAATGTTGAAGTACTGACATTTAAAAGTGGGTGTATTATTTGCTTCTTCTAAAATCAACACTAAGATTAGCAAATGTAGTTTATGTAGATGTAGATTTCATATAAACGTTAGAAAGAACAACAGGGTCTTCTGAAGCAGTAAATTTCATATTACTCAAGGAATTCATCTGTAGGAACACAGAATAAACATTTTGCATTACTGAGGGAGAGAAGTAATCTTGTTCAGCCTCAAGCAATGGTGGTGGATTGTGGAGGTTGGGAGATGCTGGCCCCAGACTGTCTAAGTCCCATTTTCAGCTCACCTACTCACTCTCAATATGATTTTGGGAAAGCTATTTGACACTTTCAAACCTCAATTTCCTCATCTGTAAAATGTATGTAATAAATCAAATCACGAATTCCTTGAAAACAGTTATAAATCCAAAGTTTTTCAAAACTAAAAATTCTTTTTTAAGTTTGGATCAAACTCATCTGGTGACAGAAACTGTTCTGACCTGATATGAGTTATTCATAATCATCTTTTCTTGTCTAACGTGAACATTCATAAGTTTTTGTACAAGCATTGCTAGATGATTATTAAATTCTGCCCAAGACACTTCCGGGAATTCGATGCATGTATAAAATATGTACTTTATTATCTTTCAGAACCCTGAAAATCTCCAATTTTAAGAATATATTTGGCCCCAAATATTTCAGGAAGAGAACTGAATTCCTGTATATATATTACTCATAGGATTAAGTGAATTAATGAATGAACTACAAAAAATAATGCCTCACACAGAGTAAATGTATGTAAAACGTTAAGTATTATCACCACAAAGATCATTTGATTCTCCATTTTCCTTATATTCAGAACAAAATAGTGAAAAGAAAAAGTCATTATTCAGCACATAAAAAGTTATTCCATGCCCATTTGTACTTTTAAACTATTTTTAAATTGAGAGTTATTAGTAGTTCTCTGAAAAAAGGGTTGAACTTATTGTAGCTACTATATTCTTAATTTTTAATAGTTGAAGAGTTTTAATGAAATTATTTTCATGGAAAAGTATAAACCATCTTTATATGTGACCTGAGTTAAAAAAAAAATTAGATCATATGCTTACAATGGTTAAACTTTGGAATGAATTTTCATCCCAGATAATAAGCAAAATGAGTGATAAATTCTAGTGCATTTCTGTGAAACATTTTGCTTTGTTCTTTTCAATTCCAAGAATTTAACTACTTAGAGAACATGATATTTATATGTGTAAAGAGGTCATATTAACTTTTAGAATTATTATTTTCATATTCTGTCTTCAACGAAGAACCTGCTAAAGTATGACTGAAGCTTACAAATCTTCTCTTATATAGACCAGTATACCATCAGTCACAAGGTTCAAAGAAATGTATGTGTTCTGAACACACTTTTGAGCAATACCATGTATTATAAACCATTTGATATGAAAAGATTATTAATGGCCAAGTGGAAAATAGAACACTAAAAAAATCGACATTTAGGAACAACACTATAGAATTAAGAGGTATAGATATTAGATTTCACAATGCAAAACCCTGACTAACCATCCTCAAATGATTGAAAAGAGCCACAATGTTCAACTAGCAGCATGAATAATAGAGTATTACTTGTAGAAAAGATATACTGTTGCAAAGAGAATGTACACTATTCTCTATTTTTAATGCTATTTTCAAGGGTATACATTGATCCAGGACAAAGGCAGAATAGTTCATGTCATTTTAATGCTTGTCAGAAAATATGGAGGGAAAATAAGAATTGCATATGTTTGTCTTTTCTCCATTCTCAGTTAAGTAACTTGAAGCTGATTGTATTCACTGAGTCATGAGCCTAGGAGGAGACACAGACTGAGTCTATACAGTATAGTGCAAGGCTGGTATTTTGTCTGTCCCTTTAGAACATCCAACTGGAGAATATTGGTAGAAATCTAATTCTGTAGTTTTATGTTTCCCAAAAAGGGATAAATATCAGGGTAATGTTATTCTGTCCCCTCACTTCTCCTTCCTCAAATGTCCTTCCATGTCTGTTAAAGACAAATTACCAGTTTTCCAGTTAGAGAAGTTTTGACATCCATTAAGTTAATTTCAAAAAGTAAGGCTGAATGAAATCAAAATTTAAATGAAAATTCATCTATTTCCCCTCTCTTTGAGTGCAACTATCTTCCATGGAATAAAAAGGCCATAATCTTCTATTCTATTCCAAAGGTGAGAAGTATATGTGTGTATGTGCAGTGGGTAAGATTGGTGGGAGAGTGAAAAAAGAAATGGGAGATTAGCTCCTTTCTTGAATTTAGAAGTTACCAAAGGTATCTATCTAAAACCAGTTTTATATTTCTGTCTCCTCACAGAATAATACATTTCATTCACACTGACTTGCTATTGACTATTTTATTTTCTATACTTGCTTTCTTCCCCTAAAGATAAAAACCAAAAAAAGATAATTATCTAGATAACTCCAACTTTAAAAAATATATCTAATAAGTAGTTGAAGGCAGAGGTGTGTACCTATAAGAATAAATGTTTGATAACTGGCAAAAAATAGCCATTGAAGACACATGATTGAATAAGAGGTCACTTAGTATTAATTTATAAAAAAGGACTTCTGAAAATAAAACTTGGAAGCCACAGATGGCAAAGTATAAGACAAAAAATTGCAATCTGTTCATGATGTAGAAATGAAACAGATACATAAGAAGACAACCAATAGGTTGTCTTCAAGAAAAAGAATCATCAAAGCCATCAAATGTATACACTGGCTCAGGACAAAGGCAGAATAATTCATGTCTCCACACTGACCTTTTCAATTTGTATATAGCATGAATCCCACTGTAGAAAAAATGGGATATACACTTGCCTGGAAATGAACAACTAAACTAAGATTTTTATAAATCAATTTACATAGGAATTACAGAGTTTTCTGTGGAAAGTAAGAATCAGGCAAGAAAAACTTGACAGTAAAAAATATTGCCCTTGATTTGGAAGGGAGGGGATAGCAAATAATCACACCAAGCAAAAAACTCTAGATAATTAATCTAACTTTGAAACACCTGGATAATAACCACAAATACTATACAAGAGTATGAAGATAGGAGACAAATACGTTTTGTTATTACAGAATTAGATTTCTACCAATATTCTCCAGTTGGATGTCCTAAAGGGACAGACAAAATACATTTTGTTATTACTAAGTTTTTCGAGTTTGGGACAGAATGTAAGATTCTATTTTCTTTTTCATGTATAACCATTTGTATATTTAATTTGCTCCAGGTTTATAATAAATAAGAGCTGAGTGTAGTCTCTTAAATGTAGAGATTTTTAAAGTCCCATTTATTCTTTCAGGCATTTAGTATCCTTGTAAATGAGGGAATGAATATACAAATGGACAATAGCCAAATCATACATAAAAACAGATAGCTGACATACAATCTGCTGAGACCAGCCCAGGAAGCCAACCTATTATATAAGAAATCAGACCAAAATCAAACCACTATCCAGAACAATAACCTAATAATAATTAATCCAAATGTGGAAGATGAATAATAATTGATATTTTCTCTGATTTGAGAGTCATTCTGAATATAGGAACAACTCAGAGATGTCTAGATATGTTTCCCAGACCAATCACATAAGATGTGCTCATTCTAGCTACCCCTTCTTCATCTTGCCCATACCTGAAGCTTCCTCTTTATTCCCTATGAAACATTCCTACTTCTCTGTATGCTTTTAATCCCTGCCAAACACAGAGTTATGGCTAACTCTCTTATTATGGTAAGTTTGGAATCAATATCTTTTGCTTGTCCTCATTTGTTCTTCATTTATTTCTACACTCATAAATTTAAAATGCAAATGTTTACTATAATGATTCATTAAATTTCATTTATTAGTAAGCATTTCCAATAAAGGGGCTGCTACAAAATGTATCAGGTCTTAGGAAAATAATACAAATTAGCCTGCTAAGTACATATTTATTATTTCCTTTCATTCTCATTCACTTTTATTCCACAAGCAACCATTTGATTTTAGTTTATAGGTAGTTTATTTGAATATCATCTTTGAAAATATGGTACAACAATAAACAAAATATTAAACTCTTAAAATTTAAAAATTTAAAGTGAGTCTTTTAAAATGTATATAAATTGTATTCATCACGTCACCTTTTATTCATAGTTACTATGGATTTGATACAAGCAGAAATTTTTATTAAATTACATTTTATAAGTTCATGCATCCATTTTACTATTTTCCTACATTCACAATTTCACTCATATTTTTCTCAGAGCTAGAAATGCCCTTGTCTCAACTCTCGTATGTGGCAAAACATATATTTCCTTCAAAGTGCAAGTAAAATGCTACCTCCTTCATAAAACCTTCTGTTACTCATATAAAAATGATTTCTAGTTCTCTTAAACTTCTCTAATGCTGGTTTCTCTTATAAAATATTTCATTATTCTTAACCTTCCTCTATTAGAGGAGTTCTTTGAGGGCTATATCACTATTGAATGCTAGAAATATAAAGATAAATTAGCCTTCAAGGTGTTATCCTCAAGGTGTTCACACCCTAATGAGGGTGTTTATGTGTGTGCTGTATAATTAATAATATTGTGATATGAGAAGCTCCACAGGATCACAAGAAGAGTAATGAGTGCTACCTAGAAGAAATTCAAATATTCTTTACAGAAGAAAAATATAGATGTCCAGCCCTGCATACCCTCATGCCATCCCAACATCCTTTCCTCCATTCATGGGGTGGCCCTGAAGACATATCTGAGTAAAGAGCTCTGCTTCTCTTGGCCTTGTTGATTCTACAGGGGAATAAGCTTGATTCAAGATAAAATAACTGTTATATTTCCATAAAATGTGAAAATTAGAAATAGAAATTCTAGTCTATTCTGTCATTAATTAAACAGAAAGAATATGCAGCCTGTGGTAGCTATTTTTTACCATTTGCATGAAAAAAACAAAACCCAGAAAGGGAAATTTTGCTTGAGAGAGAAAAACAGTTGTGATTCCAGGCTATTTTTCAGTCTGACTCAAGCCCTTCTGAGGCCTGACTCTACTTCTTGCCCTTAGGTTTTGTTTGATAACCTTATATGTCCTCTCATTAAATTCACAGTTTTCATAAAATCTAGCTTAAGGTGATCTCTGCATCCAAACAATCTCTGACTAAGATGGTTTGGTCTTAAAGTATAAATAACAAGTTGTCAGATATGTAAAAGGACAGGACAGGACACTCCAGCAAAGGGGGGAAATGACCAAAGATATTTAGATGAAAAGTTAATGTCTAAGAATAATCAAGTAGACCAAAGTAGTTAAATCATATGATGAGGGGGGGGGGATTGTTGATGCCTTGTTGAAAATAAACCTAAGCTACCTTATTAAGAAATCTGAATTTTATACCAACATCAATGAACAAAAGTATATGGAAACATTTCAACCCAGATGTTAATAAGGGGGGCTACAATTAAGAAGATTAGACTCCCTGATAGTCACACTCTGGCATTAGATGACATTATTTCCCTTTATTCTCTTACTACTAGTAGTACCACAACTACTACTAGTACTACTAATAATAATGGCACCAATACTGATAACTAATGTATATTTAATACTTATTATGTGCATACCACATACTAGTTCTTTCACACAAACTATCTTACTTCATCCTCATATGAGCTCAGAGCTAGGTACTATTATTATCTTTGCTATATAAATAAGAACACTGGAACAGAGAGAGGAAGATATTAGCTTCATTTTCTACAATATTAGCAACTAAATATTTTTAAGGCATTGCAACTTCATTTTCTATAATATTAGCAACTAAGTTTTTTTTAAGAAAATGAGGTAAAGAAATGGAATTCTAATTCTGGTCATTCTGACACCAGAGTCTACACATAGAACTAATCATATGTTACTTTAGTTTCCTAATGATCAGGGTTTATTCAAAAATTGAAAATAGTAAGATGAGTCACGTAAGTGAATAGTGCTGCTTAACAAACAGTAGCCTATTGATCAGCACTCCAAAGTGCTTCCAAAATAGGAAATCTTCAGTATTCAATTAATATGATTAATATGCATATAACTATCCTTCAATTTAACAACCAGAAGTTTTATTTGGTTATTGAATAGATACAAATATATTTTAAAGTTCTTTTTATAAGAACTTAAAAAATTAAGCTTAAAACAAGCCTTTTGTCTTTACGCGTACTAATTTAAGAACAGAACACAACCAGCATCCTAGGAGTCATCTACTGGTTAATGGTTCTTTGCCTTAAAATTTGTATTCACTTTAAGTAATTGCCATGCTTCACTCCTCTTTTCTTCTCAACTCTAGGATTTACTTTGTCTCCCACATACCCATTTCAATTGACCAGCCTCTTCCACACATTCTCCCCATCAACTTATTTACTAACGTATGTTGATTACAATTTAGTATTCTAATACCTGACAGGTTTGAAGATTTGTTCAGCCTTATATTTTTTTTCTCTCATTTTTATTATCAAAAGTAAAAAAAGCAAAAACATTAAATATCAAAAATTCTACTAAATTGTTGATGAGGTACATAATCTGTATCAAGAGTGGCCTTTCTGCAAGGCTAGGAAAATGGGTGACAGGCCACACACACACACACACACACACACACAAACATACACGCATTGCACATTCATGCACATGCTCAAATACATACATGCACATGAATGCACTTTGGTCTTTCCAAAGTCTCTTACAGCAGCTTATAGATATAATCTTAGCAAAAAATCCTTTTATCTAACATATTATTGATAAATGTCAGGTTATCTTTAAACCTGAACCAAGCTGTATTATCAAAGCCACATGAAAGAACATTTTTTCTAGGCATCCCTGAGATATATCTCTGCATAAAGATTTTAAGTTCCCCCCAATTCATAATTTTTTATTTAATATTCTTATATGACATGGAGGGTTATGATGATGAGTGATATGATAATGACAATTGCAACTTCATTTTCTACATTATTAGCAACTAAATATTTTTAAGGCACTATCTTCCTGCTAGCCATAAATATTCCTCTGACCCCGAGATTATTCTCTCTTCTTAACACACAAGTATAATTAACGTCAAAATTGTCACAATTAATTTACATTAAAAAAGCAAATATATTCAGGCTATTTAGGTTCAAAAAGGACTTGTGAATACCCCAAAGGGTGAACTTCCCAATCCCAAGGCAGGATATAAATATCCAAGCATGGGAAAGTAATGTCAATAGTCAGATTAAATTCAACCAAGTCTACTCAAAGACATATTATAATCAGATTCTCAAAGGTAAAGACAAATTGGGGATTCTGATAACATTAAGAGAAAAAAAACTAATAACACACAATAGTGTTCTAATTCACTAGACATTCAAAAATCTCATAGGCCAAGAAGGAATGGGATGAGATAGTCACAGTGCTGAAGTTTTTTTTTTTTTTTTTTTTTAAAAAGCCACCCAAGAATACTGTACCCAGCAAAGCTATCCTTTAGAAATAAAAGAGAAAGAGAAAGAGAGAGCCCCAGAAAATGAAATCAGAGAGAATTTATCACCACCATCAGATTTATAAGACATTCTAAAGGGATTTTTTTTCAAAATGAATAAAACAGATACTGTTGAATAAGTAGAAAATATCAGAAGGTATAAAAGTCACTGGTAAGAATAACTACAGAATTATAATGTTCTTATATTATAAATATGGTACATAAACCATTCATATCTTTAGAACACTAAAAATCAAACAAACAAATAATAACTATTAATTTGTTAAGAGAGAGGCAATATAGAAAGCAGTAGAATTGTACATCCAAATTTCAATATGTGAGCAGGAATGGAATACAAGTGTAGGCTTATTGTTCTTGGTATTTTTCTCTTTTTCATTTTTTATGATAAATATTAAGTTAGAATAATTTCAAAATAGTTTGTCATAATTAAAATCTACTTTTTGTAAACCTTATGGTAGGCATAAAGCAAAACCTCATAATAGACATGTCAAAAATAATAAGCAAGGAATGAAAACACACAACAATCACAAAGGAAAAACTAAGAGAAGAAGAAAGAACTACAAAATAAGTAAAATTTGGCACTTTCCTGCTAATGATGAACTTATATGTCAATGAATGAAATTATTCAATTAAAAGATAGAGAGTGACTGAATGGATTTAAAGAACAACAACAACTGTATGCTGCTTACAAAAACTCACTTTCCCTAGAAGCACACCTATGGTTCAAAAGTTAATGTACAAAATAAGATATTCCATGCAAATGAAATCCAAAATAAAGTAGAATTGGTTACACTTACATCAAATAAAGTTGACTTTAAATAAAAACAATAAAAAGAAAAAATAAAATCCATTATATAATGAGAAAAGGGTTGATTCCCAAGGAGAAAATAACAACTGTAAATATGCATCCAATACCAAAACATCTTAATTTATAAAATAAATATTGTTAGACCTAAAGGGGGAGATGGACCCCAATACAATAATAGTGGGGGACTTTAACACCCACTTTTAGAAAGGAAGAGATCAGAGAGAAAATCAACAAAGAACTACATTTAGACTAAATGGACATAACAAACAGCTACAGAATATTTCATCCAATAGCTGCAGAATAAATATTATCAACAACATGTTGAACATTCTTTGGTACAGATAATAGGGTAGGTGCTATGGTTTAGAAGAATGTCCCCTAAAAATCCATATGCTAAAATCTTGGAACCCAGAGTGGCACTATTGGGAAGTAGGGCCTCGTAAGAGGTCCTTAAGTCATTATGGTCGTGACCTTAAAGTGGACAGTGGCACATTGATTCTTTTCTCTATTTCTCTTTTTGTTTCCTGGCAGATGATATAAGTGGAGTCCCTCCCACTGCCACCCACCACCACCAGAGGCCCAAAGCAATGTTGCCACTTGATCATAAAGGAGAACATCCCAAACCATGCACAAAATAAACCCTTTCTAAGGAATCTTAGGTATTTTGTTATGGTAACAGAAAGCTGTGAGCCAAAAGAAAAGTGTCACCAAATTTGAAAAAAAACTTAAATCATATCAAGTATCTTTTTAACCATAATAAAATAAAACTTGAAATCAATAACAAAAAACCTGGAAACTATACAGATATGTGGACGTTAAACAACATATGCCTAAACATCTGTATCAATGAAGAAACAAAGAAGGAAATTTAAAATTGTTTTTGAAATGAATGACAATGGAAATAAAATATATTAAAGCTTATGGGAAACAGAACATGCAGTACTAAAATGGGAGCCAATACCTAAATAAAAAATATACAAAAATCTCAAAAAAGTTCCCACATTTGGGAACTAGAAAAACGAGAACAACTAAACCCAAATTAGTAAGAGAAAAGAAATAATAAATATCAAAAGAGAAATAAATGTGGGGAAAAAGCAAAAATGACTACGAAAAAAGACTAATGGAACAATTGGTTTTTTAAAATGTAAACAAAACAAACAAATGCTTAGCTAGACTAAGAAAACAGAAATAACTAAACAAAATAAAATCAGAGAGAGAAAAGAGACATTACAACTGACACTACAGGAATATGAAGGGTTACTAGAGACTATTATATAGAACAATTATACGCCAACAAATTTGATAACCTGGAAAAAATGGACAAATGCCTGGAAACATACACTTTACTGAGATAGAATTATGAAGAAATAGATGACATAACAGACCAATAATGAGTAACAAACTCAAATTAATAATAAAAAGCCTCCCAACAAATAAAAGCTCAGGACCAGGTGGCTTTACTAATTATAACAAAGATTTAAGGGAGATCTAATAGCAATTCTTCTCAAATTATCCTAAAAAATAAAAAGTAGTAAATCCTTTTAAAGTCATTCTGTTCTGTCAGCTTTAAACTGATGCCCAAACCAGATAAGAACACAACAAAGAAGAAAGCTACAGGCTAATATCTCTGATGAACATAGATGCAAAAAGCCTCAACAAAACATTAGTAAAATAAATACAACAGCTCATTAAAAGTTTATCTACCATGATCAAGTTCAATTCATCTCAGGGATGCAACAATGGTTTAACATGTGCAAATGAACAAATATGATACAACTTCTCAACAGTGAAGGTTAAAAACTCCTAAAATCATCTCATTAAGTGCAGAAAAAGTATTTGATAAAAGTCAACAATACCTTAATGATAAAAACCCTCAGAAAATTAGTTGTAGAAGAAATGGACTTAAACCTTAAACGTAATAAAGGTCATATATAACAACCCAGAGCTAACATAATACTGAATGAAAAGCTGAAAGCATTCTAAGATCTGGAACATGATTAGGATGTCCACTTACCACTTTTATTCACCAAAGTACTGGAAATCCTAGTCACACTAGTCAGGAAACAAAAAGGAAGAATGGACATCCAAATTCTCACTGTTTGCAGATGACATGATTTTATATAAGAGAAATCCAAAGTCTCCTCCAAAAAGCAATTAGAACTAATAAATCAATTTTAACAGTTACAGGACACAAAATGAACATGAAAAAACCAACAATCCATATATCAAAATTAAATTATCTGAAAAATAAATCAAGGAAACAATCCCATTCACAATAGCTGCAAATATATATATATATATACCAATGAATAAATTTAACAAAAGAGGAGAAAGATCTCTATAATAAAAACTATGAAACATTGGTGGAAGAAATTGAAAATAACACATGCAAAAGTCAAAAGACATTCTGCATTCTTGGATTGGATGAGTCAATATTGTTAAAATGTATATACCACCCAAAGTGGTTTACAGATTCAATGATATCTACATCAATGACATTCTTTACAGACTAAAATCCTAAAATTTTTGAGTAGCCACCAAAATCCCTGAATAGCCAAAGCAATCTTAAACAAAATGAACAAATCAGAAAGCTATCTAGAATATATAAAAAAATTCAAAACAATTTATAAGAAAAAAACAAATAATTCCATTTAAAATAAGCAATGGATATTTTTTCAAAAGAAGACATACAACTTGCCAACAGATATGTGAAATTTTCAATGTCATTAGGGAAATACAATCAAAACCACAATAAGATATCACCTCACTCCAGGTAGAATTGCTAGATCAAAAAGACAGAAAAGAAAGGCCTGAGAGGATTAGAGAAAAGGGGACCTTTGAACTGTTTTGGAGAATGCCAATTAATACAGCTGTTATGGAACTAAGTCAAAAAATTAAAAATAGAACTTTCTTATGATCCCATCATCCTATTAGTGGGTATATATTCAAGGGAAATGAAATCAGTGTATTAAAGACACACCTTCATTCCCATGTTCACTGTAGCACTGTTTACAGTTGCCAACAAATGGAAACAACCTAAGCTTTCATCAGCTGATGAATGGATAAAGAAAACATCATTTATATACACAATAGAACATTATTCCACCATCAAAAGGATAAAATTGTGTAATTTGCAACAACATGGATAAAAATGGAGAACATTACACTGAGTAAAAATAAATGAGGCACAGAAAACAAATATGGTGAAATTCACTTTCGTGTAATTGAAAAAAGTTGATTCTCCTCCATGAAGAAGTTGAGAATAGAAAAGTAATTACCTAAAATTGGGGAGAAGAGGACGAAGGGAGGGACAAGGGAGGAAAGGAGAGGTTAGTCAACAGGCACTAAATTACAGTTAGATAGGAGTAATAATTTCTGGTGTTTTTCTTTTCTTTTTTATCTTTATTTTATTTTTATGTGGTGCTGAGAATCAAACCCAGTGCCCCACACATGCTAGGCGAGCGTGCTACCACTTGAGCCACATCCCCAGCCCCTTTCTGGTATTTTATTGTACAGAGAAATGACTACAGATAACAATACATGTTTTAAAAATATAGAAGAAAAAATTTTGAAGGTTTTTACCATATCCAAGTGCAATGGTGCACACCTGTAGCCCCAGCTACTAGAGAGGCTGTGGCAGGAGGATCATTTGAGCCCAGAGGTTGAACATCAGCCTGGGCAACACAGTGAGACCCATCTTTTTAAAAATAAAGAAATAAATAGCTGTCAATTATTAAATTAATCACACTGCATAATGATTAATGTTTTCACCACAAAGAAATGATAAACATTTGAATAAACTTGTGTCTACCCTCATTTGAACTTTCCATAATGTATTCATATATCAAAACATCACATGGTACTATAAATATGTACAATTTTTAGGTGTCAATTAAAAAATTGCTCTAAAATGTCTATTTGGAAAAAAAATCTAACACATTTTAAATATTGGGATACTACATGGCTATATTGCCAAAAATTTGCCTCTTGCTCAATTTATTCATTCACTGATCAAAGGAAAAATATTGGAATGGAATATTTAAAAATTATATTTAAACAAAACAGCATGGTTTGAAGTCATAAAATACAGTTACCGCAATCAGAGTGGATTAACAATTCTTTTCACATTTTCTCCAAAATAAAGACATTTTGAAGATGACACAGTAATAAAGTAGCATCTTAGCATAAAAAGTAATCTTCATTGAAAAACACTTGTATAATTCCTGTTAAGCACAAACACCCATAACATTCCAACAGGGTCATCAAATTCCTGCTAGAATTTCTACACTACATAAATGTGAGTTATAATTTTAGAAGTTTTAGGAAAATATTAGAAATAACCCTGAAGCAGTATTAATGTTATTAATTTTAAAATATTATGTTAATTGGCCATGGTGATGCACACCTATAATCCAAGTGACTGGGGGAACTAAGGCAGGAGGATCGTAAGTTCAAGGCCAGCAATGGCCACTTAGCAAAACCCTGTCTCAAAATAAAAAATAAAAAGGACTGGGGATATAGCTCAGTAGTAAAGTTCCCCTGGGTTCAATCTCTAGCACAAATAAATAAATACATAGCATACATATATAAATAAATAAAATATTGTGTTAGATTTTTATCTTTATTTTAATCATCATTTTTAATAAATAAAATTCATAGTCTAAATTTATTAGACACTCTTTACAAATGGCAGAAATAATTACATGCTACATAGGAGGCTCATTGAGATGCAAAATATTGGTTTCTTACAGGCCATAGACATAAGAACTCTTGGGCAGAGTTCACACCAGACTCACATTCCCATGAGTAAGATTGAGTGCTTATGAAATCAGGAATATTACTGCTCTATTACTATTATTTCATTAATCTATAGATTTGGCAAAAAAATACAGACTGCACATCACTCCAAGTTTTATTTATGTCGCCTCAATGTTCAAAGTTACATATATTCTTTAGCAAGTTGATTTATTCCTTTAATTCTATTCAATCAGGAAAAACAAGACAATAATAAAGGAAAGCACCATTTATACAATTGATCAGAGTCATGAAGGAAAATGGAAGGCCTGAACAAAATGATTATTGAGAAGACTTTATTAAATTATTTACAAAGGTGTGATAAGATTTATAGGAACCCATTAAAGAATAGTGAAATATCCTGAGACAAGTAACATCATAGGATTCATTACAACTGCTGATCTGAAAAGTCCAAAAGTATGGTTGGAGTGAATGCCGTGAACTGTAACTACAGGAGCTGGGCCTTCTAAAAAGGTTTCTCTGGTCTTTGGTAGAGGAATATAATCTTTGCCAGAGGAATATAATCTTTGCCAACCCCAGTGCAAGCACTATTGTTTCCTTTCTGTCAAAACTAAAGCCATTAGTTCAACCTTAAGAACATATATTTCATTTTTAAATGTCACTACAAACAATATCACAATAACCTTACTGAATCTATGCTGAATCAAAATTGGCATTTTTTTAACAAAAAGTGTTTAAAGAACAGCGATTAAATTGCTTCTTGCATTTTGAATTTAAGGTCACAATATACAGTGATTCAGATGGACCTCATTATTACTCAATGGATCTACCTTTATGACACTTCCTCCCAACTATACCATACATACTGATGTCTGTATAAGAACAGAAAGTTGATAAAGTGCAAAAGTTGAACATCCAAGGGATAGAATTTAAATTTGTAGCTCTCATCTTAATAATAATATCCAAGAAATAACAACAATAATTTCATAGTTAACCATTAAATAAATCCTAAGGATTTTAAAAATCCCTTTAACTTCATACCAAATGTTATGAGGTACAGACTTCTTTAACTGTATGCTTGTTATTACATAAATTAAACTGATTTTAGAGAAACAGAGAATATTCCTGAAATAGCATTCTCCTTTGTTGCTGTGTTCATTCTGTTGTTCAGAATAAAAACAAATAAATAAATAGGTAATTTTAAAAAAAGCAAAATCTCATTTTCAGAGGCTTTGAATTCAAACCTTGAACAAATTCTCTATTCCATTATGTTCTCTATCCCTCACTCTTAAGAAATATTTTATTTATTTTGACAGGCAACTCAAATTCCATAGATAGGTAGGGAGGTAGGATATTGACATGGGATAATTAGAGAAAAGATAAGCAATTCATCTTTCTCTAAAATACCTGCTCCTCCTGCAAACCGTAGAGTGATAATTTCACCAATAATATTGCACTGTGTCCCTGGCTATATTAGAATCTAAATTTTACAAAGTATTTTTTCTTGAGGTTCAGTGGCATGGAGAAGTGTCCTCCCAAAGTCCCATAGGCTAATGGCTTGATTAACAACCTGTGGTGCTAGTGGGAATTGGTGAAACCTTTAGGAAAGAAGTGTAATAGAAGAAAGTTAGGTCATTGGGGGCATGACCTGGGGATATTAGGACCCTGACCCCTCTTTCTCTTTTCTTGCTTCCCAGCTGCCATGAGTTGGGTTCTGCTCTGCCACCTGCTCCCAGCCACAGGCCCACAGCATTGGAGCTAACTGACAGTGGACCGAAACCTCCACACCTGTAAGTCAAAACAAACCTTTCTTCTTTTTAATTTGATTTATCTCTGGTACTTGTTACACCAATAGAAAGTTAGAACAAAAGAATAAGATTTAATTGTTTTAATTCAGTGTTCTTACTTAACAGATAAGGAACTTAAATATCAGAAATACTCAATTATTTACCTACATTCACCCAGACACAAATAGCAATAGACACAGGATAAAGGCTAACTTATGATTTCCCACCCGTATACTTTTGCTTTGTTAGCTGTTTTTAGTTTGATAATTCAAAGGGTTTCAATATAAGGTATCCCCAAAAGCTCATGTGAGAAACAATGTAAAAAAGTTTAGACATTAATGATTGAGTTATGAGAGCCTCAACACAAGTAGCAAATAAATCCCCTGATAGGAATTAATTGGGTGGCTGGAGGAGATGAGTTGTAGGAGGCATGTCTTTGGGGTATATATTTTGTGTGTCATGAGTGGAGTCTCTCTCTCTGCTTCCTAGTCTGATGTCTTAAGCTACTTTCCTCACCTCATCCTTCCACCATGATGTTCTACCTCACCTAGAGCCCCAAGGAATGGGGTCGGCTATCTAAGGACTGAGACCTCTGAAAATATGAACCCTCAAATAAACTTTTTTTTCCTTCATGTTGGTCTCGTAAGGTCTTTTGGTCACAGTAAAACAGTATTAAAAACATTCTTAGCTTAAGCTACTGATTTTAGCTTCTTCTTTCAGTTTATTGTCCACTTACCCAAAGCACATATCCAGATACAGCAGAATATATTAACAACTCACATGAACTTTATTTACTATGACTTCTAAGCAAAAACATCTATGGAAAATTGCATCATCCATAGAACATCATCCATATTTTTCTGATCTATAAGCTGGAGGTAACCTGCATGCCTTTCAGGTTGGGATGGATCACTATTTATTTAACAAAAGTCAATAATGAATTCCAAATAGCTTTTCAAAGGGAATAATATGTTAGTACTGGGATGTTTTTCACAACTCCAAGGTGTAAATCAAGGGATTTTTCAGGAGACAGACAATACACATGCAAAAAAAGAAGCATAATCCCAGAGGACACCCATGAAAAGTTTGGAAAAGAGTTTTATTGGGAACGCCCACATGAGAAATATGTTAGACTGGAAGCAAGAATTGCAAACAACCCTCCCATGTAGCTTCCCACTGGGCCTTCCAGTGTATTTCCAAAAGTTCAGGTTAATTTCAGTCTTTACTGTCAAAGCCTGCAGGCACTCAGATTTAAGTAGTCCTGCTTGCTGATGCCAATTCACCAGCCCTAACAGGTGGAAATGGGGAGTGGAAATGACCTTCTGGAAAAGAGCAGCAGCTGGTGCCATCCCCTGCTCTCACTGTTCAAGCCTTTAGGGGAGGGATGCTTTGCTTGAACTCCAGTGCTTACAGCAGCCTTCAAAGCCCCCTGTAAAAGTAGCCCCATGTAGTAACTTAAGAGAGTTGTATAGGTGGGTTCCTTCCAAGAAGAGGACTTCAGGAGCCATTTCAGAAAGACAAATATCATTAAGTGCACTGACTGCATCCACTGCCCAGGAGTCTAATGTGTTGCCTTCCCAGGTGATCTCGATTTTGCTTTCCCTAAATTGTTCAAAATCTTTAAGCCCCATTTCAGTACTATAAATACACACACACACACACACACACACATATGTAATATATAATATAACTATATATATTATATAATTTATATATTATTAGACCTTTAGTCCAAAAAATTTGGGGTACAAAAGACAAAAGAAACATTTTACAGAAATTATTTCTTACAATTTAAAAATATATATAAGTCTATATCTCCTTAGCACTCTTTCACCAAGCTGATGTAGGATTTACTAAGGAGGAAAAACAGACACATCACCATGTCGAGGGGAATGATCAGAGTGAAATTTTGAAGTTTACAAAGCTTTTTAAATTAATTTATACCATTTTCACCCCTTTTGTTTTGATTATGACCCAGCAAAAAAAAGGCCTAGTGAGATCAGCCCTAGTATATGCCATTACTTTTCATAAATTATCCCTATGAGCAAACTTGTACTATTATACCAGCTTTATAAATGAAGAAAGTGAAGTTTCAAAGAGCAGGTGGTCCCAATATAAATCCCAGTTTTGTTATAATGAGACTTACTGTACATTACATTTCACTTTCCACAATAGTGGCAGTGGAAAAAAAACAAAAAAAAACAAGAAACAGCAGCAGTTGTGAGGAGGTGGGAACTGATAAGGAGGTGAAAGACACATTCTGAACTTTCCACCCCCATTTCAACTGAATCACCCCTACTTGGATGATAGCTACCTAGATAGATGTACAGATAGAAAAATAGACAATAGGATGATGGTGATGGTGATGATGATGATGATAGGATTTTGAAAAACATTGAGCAGCTTTTTGAACTATATAGGTACTAAGTAACTAGGTGATTAAAGATAATTACCTGATTACAAGAGAACTCCCTAGCTCCCTAGATTTATAATCCACTAAGTTACTCAATGCTTTATCTATTTAAAAAGAGTAAGACATTTCCCAAAAGGAGATATACAAACAGCCAACAAATATATGAAAAAATGCCCAATATTACTAATTTTCAGGGAAATGCAAATCAAAACTAGAGTGATATCATCTCACTCTAGTTAGAATGGCTACTAAAACAAAAACAATGCTGGCAAGAATGCAGGAAAAGGGAAACTAATGCACCATTGGTCAGAATGTGGATTAGTATGGCCATTATGAAAAGCAGTATAGAGGTTCTTCAAAAACCTAAAGCAGGGCTGGGGATGTGGCTCAAGCAGTAGCGTGCTAGCCTGGTATGCGTGCGGCCCGGGTTCGACCCTCAGCACCACAAACAAAGATGTTGTGTCTGCCAAAAACTAAAAAAACAAAAAATTAAATATTAAAAAAAAAACACCTAAAACAGAACTACAATATGATCACCTCTTCTAGTACTGGGTATATATCCAAAGGAAATGCAATCAGTATATGAAAGATATACCTGTAGACTTGTGCTTATGATAGCACTATTCACAATAGACAAGACATGAAATCAGTCAAGGTGTCCATTGGCAGATAAACCAAAGAAAATGTGATATATATACACAGTTGAATATTATTGAATATCATGCAGCCATTAAAAAGGAATTCCTATCCTTTGCAGCAAAAATCAATAGAACTGGAGGATATTATGTTACGTGAAATAAGCCAGCCATAGAAAGATAAATGCTATCTATTCTCTCATAGGTAGAAGCTAAAATAAATCACTTAGAAAGCTGACCTCAATGTAGAAGACAATATAATAGTAATTACTATAGGCTAAGAAGTGGAGATGGGAAGGGGAATAGAAGGAGATTGGATAATGGGTACTAAAATATAGTGAAATAGGAGAAATAAGTTCTAGTGTTGTTCAGCATAGTAGAGTGAGTGGCTAGTTTACAACAACATGCTATATATTTTATAAAGAACTATAAGTTAGGTGTTCAAAGTTTCCCACCAAAAAGAAATGACAAATGTGTAAGGAGATGATAGAAATTCTAATGGTCCTGAATGGATCACTATACATTATATACACATTTCAAAATTTTCACACTGCATTCCATAAATTTGTATAGTCATGTGTCAATTAAAATATATTTTTTGTTTGATCTAGATATTTTGTATACTTTCTGCTGATTTTGTTATGCCCTTTATTTTTTTTCTTTTATTTATTTATTTTTTAGTCATACATGACAGCAGAATGTATTTTGACATATAATACATACATGGAATGTACATACATCAATCATAATGTCTATTCTATTCTGCTGCCCTTCCTATCCTCCCTTCTCCTCCCCTCATCTCCCATCCTTTCTCTCTATCCAATAAAATATATTTTTTAAAAAAATAAAATGAATAAACCTAGAACTTAACAATGTTAAACCAATGCTAGTAAGTGAAGCAGCAGCTTTCGGCCAGGCATGGCAGCACATGCTTGCAATCCCAGCTGCATTAACAGCCAAGACAAAAAGGTCACAATTTCAAGGCCAGCCTCAACAACATAGTGAGATGCTGTCTCAAAACAAAATAAAAAGGGTGAGGATGTAGCTCAGAGGCAGAGAGCTCCTGGTTTCAATCCTCAGTCTGTGTCCCAGCTCAAAATGTAACAACTTCTAGCAGGCAGGTAAGCGTTAGAGCCCAGATCTCTCTAATTCTAGAGGCAGAGAGGGTCTTTAGGGTCTACTGTTGCCCCGAGAAGAGACCTGAGAAAGACTAATGAGGAAAGAAACTAAAATCTCTCAGAGGTGAGATTTATTTAAGTAACAGAGTTGAAGGGAGGCCCTACAACTTAAAGAGGCCCAAGGGACTTCTTTGGGGTTTCTATTTCTGTCTAAAAGATGGAATAACTAGAATTGGATGGATCCAGGTGCTAAAACAACAAAAAAATGGACATAATATATGAAACAACTGCATCAAGGCACTGGATACTAGCAATGAATGACAGTGACTCTTGAGAGATGATTGCCCCAGTACACTACCATAAGAGCCTAGAATGACATAGGAGGGACACCCGTCAGATGTCACCAAAGTTGAGAATATAGGAAGAACAAAGAAGCTAAACTCAAAAACATATAATTTTTTGGTTCTAGAATCTAAGAGGGAAAAAATGTAGAAACCACAAGATTTTAAATTTCTTCTTGAAAAAGAACAAAGTTGGAGTACTAACACTACTTAACACTTGAATTTACAGTAATCAAGAAAGGGTGGCATAAAGATAGGTAAATACAATAATGGCACAGACTAGAGATTTCCAAACAACCCAACACACATAAATGACTTTCAACAAAGGTACACTAATTGAGGAAAGGATAGTCTTGTCAACAAAAAATAATGAAGCAAAGAAATGTTCATAATTTAAAAAACAAACTTCATATTTCACATCTCATTAAAAACTTACTAAAAGTAAGTCATGCATCCAATTATAAAAAATAAAATTTACAAACTTCTAAAATAAAACATGGAGAAACATTTACTCATTTGTGTTAGGCAATGGTTTCTTAAACATGACAGAGAAAGCACAACCAATAAATAACCTATTGATTCAATTTAATCGAAATTAAAATCTACTTTTCAAAAGACATTAGCATAGGAAAAAATGCTTACAAAGAATATATCTGATAGAGAATTGTATCCATAATATATAAAGAACTCTGACACTCATTTATCAGAAATCAATAAACCCATAAGAAATATGCAAAGATTTGCAAAGACATTTATCAAAGAGAATATATAAAAGATATATAAGCACATAAGAAGATACTCAGCATTGCTCATTAGGTAAATTCACAGTGGAACCACAATGATATACCAATTAATACTGTAAGAATGGCTAAAATTAAAAAGGCCATCCTAGCCAGGCACAGTGGCATACACCTATAATCTTAGTGACTCTGGAGGCAGGAGGATCACAAGTTCAAAGCCAGCCTCAGAAACAGCAAGACACTAAGCAACTCAGTGAGATCCTGTCTCTGAATAAAATACAAAACAGGGATGGGGACATGGCTCAGTGATTGAGTGCCCCTGTTTTTAATCCCTGGTACAAAAAAAAAAAAGATATCCAGACCTAGTAATGTTGAGAATGTGGAGGAACAAAAATTTCTTACACTGATGGTCATACTGTGAAATAAATTACTTTGGAAAACAATTGGCAGGTTCTTAAAATCTTAATTATACATTGACCATATGATCCAAATATTCTATTCCTAGATGTTTACCACTTCTTTCTCCACAATTAAAACATACCTACACAAAAATTTAAAACACAAATGTCCATGGTAGCTTTATTAAAATATCCATAAAACACAATTTTCATAAATAACTCAATAAATAAACTGTGGTACATTGACAACAGACTATGACTCAGCAATTAAAAAGAAAGGAAGTATTGATACGTAACAAAATGGATCAATCCCCAAATAATAACACTGAGTGAAAGACACCATACAAAAATAGTACATATTGCATGGTCCATTTCTGTGAAATTCAAGAAAATGAAAAACAATCTATAGTGACACAGAGCAGAGTAATGGTTGCCTGGAGACATAAGGGAAGGGTGAGGAAGAAGAGAGAAAAGGGTTATAAAGGAGCATCAGGAAATAATTGAAGGTTGATGGATATGTTCATCATCTTGATTGTGGGGATAATTTCATGGGTCATATGACATATGTCACAATTTCTCAAATTATACAATTCATGTATGTATAGTTTGTTGCATGTCAATTATACCCTATGAAACTTTTGTAAAAAGAAAAAGAAAGAATAAGATCCTAGCAACAGATATGTCCTTGTGAAAAAGATTAAAATTGCAGTTTGATTTTGAAGTACAAAAAGGCTCAAGAGCTATTTTGTAATTGCTATTTCAATGTAGCTTCATTGATTTTTACATTTTTTTTATTTTAGAAAATGCCTTCATTAGAATTTTTTCTTTAGAATACTTTTTCAAAGTAGTGCTTCTTGCTTATATCTGGAAAGGCCAAGTTAAATTGAATAGAAACTAAAGTTTGCCATGTCTATTTTCAAATTCAAAATTGACCAAGTTATAATTAGTCCCAGTCTCTATTTCAGGGAAATCACTTCTACCACCTTCTGAAGCCTACTGAGATGCAAATTAACCCACTATTTCCAAGAGAGCTGATTACACTGGCTTGTCTACTTCAAATTTTAATTAACAATTTCTTGGGCTAACCCTTTCTAAACACTAGAATCTAAGGGGGAAAAATGTAGAAACCACAAGATTTTAAATTTCTCATATCTTATTATCAGTTATGGAAAATGTCAGAGTATTTTGAGATCTTCTGAGAGGTATTAAATAGCTTATCAAAATATAACTTATCAAAATAAGTTATAAATTTGGAAGTAGAAAAATTCATGGATATAATACTGTTTAGAACCATAATATGCTGTTTCCACACTGATTTTGCGTTTTATGCCTTATTCGTCCAACTGTCCATTTGTACATAATCTTTTGCTGTGGTCACAATCTCAGTATAAAACAATATGCTGTCCACTTATCCTCCAAGATATAGAGGGTCACATATTGCTGAGGAAGAAATTATGGCACAGATAGATCAGGTTATTAAAGAATACAGAAAATGAGGACTTTTATAATATTTGCAATAATGTAAATAAAATATAATGTTTATGATACTACATAAAGCATTGATATTCATAAGTGCCGCAGTCCGGCTGCAGCAAAATAACCGGGGGGGTGACAAGGAACTTGTGTAGATAGATACAGCAGGAGTGGGAGCCGTTTATTGTAGGACAGGAGGGGTATATATACATTCCACACAGCTTATCTTAATTAACATACACTAGATACAGCAGTCAACCAATAAGGAATCTCCACACTTAATTGCTCGCTGGCGTTACTTCACAAACCACTCCCTCTGGCAAAATGCCAGGCGCCATACTGACTTGTTTACAGACCCTAACACATAAGCAAGTAGAAGATACAGTATAACAATCTGCTCATCCATTGCTCAGGAAATTCATTCACTTTTAGCAGATTCCTTTGCATATATAAAAAGCAGATTGATAGAAAAATCAATGTTTATCATTCAGAATGTGTGTCAAATGATTTTTTTCCTCATATTTTTTCTAATGTTTTAAATCACTGTTTGTGTGTGTATGTATGCCTGGATACTTAATACATGTGGTGTGTCACCTGACATTCATACCTATCTCTCTCACTGTATCGAAAGACGTCTGTCTGGTACTTAAGGTGCATACTCCTCAGGTTGCATTCATTATTTAGTTACATTTAACTCAGACAATTTGAAATGTAACACCTAAATCTGATGAAAACCCATTCAGATAATTTTAAACGTTTTTGTGTAAAACAAAGACACAAAAATTTATTTTATTAATTGTGTTAGGCTGAGAATGAAGTCTGAGGAGTATAAGAATAATGTACCAATTGGTCTCATGTATGACTCCCCATGCAGCACCATGATGGGTAGAAGGCAAGAAGTATAAAGCACCATATAAATATGGCAGATATTCAGGAGGTACTGTGAGGCATGGTTGAGCATCCTTTATTTTACTTTATTTTGTTTTTTTTTAGTACTGGGAATTAAACCAATAGACACTCTATCACTGAACTATATTTCCAGTCCTATTCACTTTTTAATTTTTGCAGGGTTTTTGCTAAGTTGTTGAAGCTGACCTTGAACTTGTGATCCTCTTGCCTCAGCAACACCACCCCAACCCCAAGTTGCTGTGATTACAGGTTTGTGCCATCATGCCTGGCATGGTTAGGTATCTTAAAAGGGATAACATTCTTGGGAGAGAGAGAGAGAGAGAGAGAAGAATCCCAAGCTGCCAACTAGTGAATTACTCCCCGGTTGAGCTTCCCTTATTCCTTTCTCATATGTGTGAAGAGATTTTTATATCCATTTGTAATACTTTGTTAGGGTTGCCATAAGAAGGTACCACAAGACTGGGTGGCTTAAATGGCACTATATTTTGTCACCATTCTAGATCCTAGAGATCAAGGAGTTAGCTTGGTTGACTTCTCCAACAGCCTCTTTCCTTGGCTTGTAGATGGTGATGGCCATCTTCTCTCTGTGAGTTTGCATAATCATTTTTCTGTATGTATCTGTGTTTAGTTTCCTCTTATTATAAGGATATGTGTCATAGTGAATTAGGACTTAACTTACATAAACTTCATTGCACTTTACTGCCTAAAAGGTCCTGTCTTCAAATATAGTCACACTCTAATGTAATTAGGGAGTTAGGACTTAACATATATATTTGGAGGGGCACTATTCAGCTCACTACCCCACTCAAAGTGACACCCAATCCTGTCTCCAAACATATATACACACACATACACACACACACACACAGAGTCTTCTAATCAGTTAAGTTCCACTCCAATCATACTAACAGCATAAATAATACATAGTACATAGTAAATACTTACTATGTACTATTTACTACTTACATAGTTCATAGTACTTACTGACAAGTAATACATACATAGTATGACTGAACAAATTGCTTCGTAATTTTGATGCACTGATGGATTTGATTTCTTCCACTTGTTTATATTTTTGTGTTTGTGAGCTCTCTTCTTGGACTGTGAACAAACTCAAAGAATTTATCAATTTATAGAGAAAGCAAGAGAAAATGTAGAATAATAATAATAATTCAAATCTCAGCCACACTGAGTATTTACTCAAAACCAAATTTCATCTATAAAAAGTACAGGACAAGGCAAAACTGCTGACTTAACCTTCTTCCGAAACCTGACCCTGTTGGCAGTCAGAAAACAAATCTACCTAATCTATAATTTTTATTAATCTAAGAATCTCAGGGAATATCTCCAAATTCTCCCATTTTTAACACACTTACATTCATTTTACCATCAATTTTCCCAGCTCTTTTACCAAAATGTATCCCAAATAAATTCATTTTACTACTTTTTTTGTTAATCAATTTTATCTAAGCCACCATCCTTCATCACATGAAATACTCTAATCCTCCCTCCCCATCAAAGCTATTATTGACCCAGGAACTAGGGTAGTTCTGCTCAATGTTAATGAGTTACATCACTTCCAAATTTAAAGTTACCTGGTATCTTAGAATAACATCCAGTCGCATTTAAAAAGAATGATCTAGCCTCTGCCAATCTCCTAGGATTTTCCTGTCCATTGTATGTTCCAAACTTACATACTGTTCTTTCTTTTATCTACTCCGCATAGGGTGCCTTAGGGTATCAGTTTCTAGTCAGAAAGAATGGGTATACTAGCTGTTCTCTCAAATTAGAAACATTTCTATCTAATCTTCATTTTTCAGAGTCTTCACATAATAAAAACCTTACCTTAAATGCTGCCTTCTCCAGGAGGCCTTTCATCCTAATCTCAAGTAGCCTCCAAATCACTCTATTATCTAATTACAATTCTCTGCACAGCACTTAGAACTTTTCAATATTTTTCTTACTTGTCTTTATTTCTGTATAATTTGGACCCTGACTATTTTGATTGATGGTATAACCCCAGAAAAAAATAATAAATGGTATACAGTTGTACTCAGCATATACATATTTCATAAATGAGTGATCATTTATTGAATAAATGATCTTTAGGGTGACTAACATGAGATTCTTGACCTTACAAGATGATCATCAAAAAATCAATAACTGTCTCTGTGGTTGAAATAAAGTTTCCCCAAATCACCTAAATGTTCCCCAAAGGAATGAAGAAGGCCAACTGTGCATATCTTTATTTTTTTTCTTTTTCTCTTGAGTCTAAGTTTTGCAATATATAAGAAGTTCGTGTTTGATATTTGACCCTCAGGAGCTGTTGATTTACTAACAGTCACTAACGATTTTGGCAGCAGAGACAAGAGCCCTAAAAACAGCAAAATCAGGAAATAATCCCCATCCCACTTTAATGTTCATGAGCTACTCATGGAAGTAACTATTAGTGGCAAACATATGAAAATAACTTTCTATTAAAAAAAGAAGAAGAAGAAGAAGCATAAGTCCAAACAATGGCAATTCCAAAATGGAATGAAAAAGGGTTAAGTATTCTGACTTCCTACAGCCGGTTCCCCTAGAAAATTTTTGCTAAGGTAATGTACTGATAAGCATGAGGTAACAAGAGAAAAAAAAAAACCTCAAAATTTTCCAATTACATTGAATTTTGCCTATAAAATTTTTCAACTTATAAGGAATCAACTATTTTTTCCCTAGGGATAAAATTTGGCAAACTTCAATAATCCAAGATAAAAAGAGTCACTCCAGCAATCCCTAAGCTTGTTTCAGGGTAGGTAGACAATAAAGAGCTCATTGAAGACCAAGGAAGAATTAAACTTTGTTTGGGAAACAAAAACAAAGGTCATTTAAATTAGCAGGATATATCATTTGAAGAACAGCTGGTAGTTTTTAATTGGTACATCCTTTAGAAATAAAATATTGAGTGTTCCTCAGTCTTATTGGTCCATCTCCAATGGATAAACTATCTCCTGGCACTAGTCAATTAGTTTGGCTTTTATTTTTTAATCAAAGGGCATTATGGTGTATTTTGCTACTAACTGAGCCATTAATCTCAAGTAATAAAATCTTCTAAAATCTTTATTTTTAGGCCCAAATTATGATCTTGAAGATTTTATACTATAGGCCAGTCAGCCATTATTCATCTTTCTGCTGCTGTTTTTGGAAATGAATCACCACCATCCACTCTGGGCTGTCTTATTCTACTCTTACTCACTTTCTATCTCTACTTTGCATGTGACTTCTTTCTTTTTTGAATTTTCCATTCTCCTTATCCATGGGTGCAAATCTTTTGCCAGAAAAGTTATGTACAAAGATACAACTGTTTTTTTTTTCCTTAAATGACTGCCTAAAGAAGCATGGATATCATTGGTAAGAATGTTCCAATTTCTAATTTCTTAGAGGTCCTTATACTATGAAGCTTAAGATATGTATAAGGAAAAATAATGTCTTTAATTGAAATTTATGAATGACATTGAGTTCTTTTGGTCAGTTATTGAGTTAGAGATTTGTTTCCTAATAAAACTCTTATGTTACAAATATAATTGGCTTTCAGTGAGTAACAGTGGGTATACATAGTTACATGTTTAAGGAAAAAAGCGAGGCAGGTGGGCTTCTCACTACTAACAATGCTGGGGTCCTGTGCTCTGCAATGCAGACACTCTATTTGACAAGAAAGACCTTATTTTCATAGTTGCTCATAGTTGGTGGTGTTTTTTATAACAAAGTTAGATTTCTCCCTGGGGGCATCTTATCTCACATAAATAGCAATGACTCACAGGGGCTGGGGAAGAAAAACTGATGAATTTCCTGAATACCTCTGCTTATTGCTCACATAATTAACATTTCACTATACACATCATTTTATTTTCAGGCGACATTTTATTGAGCACTATTATACAATGATGGGTGGCCAAAGGAGGTGGCTCTTAGTCATGTTAAGAGTAGAAGACGGGTGAGATACAAAAGCCTTAGAGTGATTCAGTTTGATTAGAAACTCAGCTCTGATATATGTTAACTACATTTCATTTAAAAAACTAAATAGTCTCTGAGTTTTAAAATATGGTAAGAGTGATTACTTTATGGGGTTAAGAGGATTAAAATAAATAATTAATGAATGGCACTTTTCAGAATTTTATCATATCAATGAAATGTTTCTATCATTATCAAAAATATTGACTAATAATAGTTCACCAAGCTATTTAATGACATAAAATATGGAACTAAGACGATTAAATGGTTTTTTACAGATGTCATGTAGTTAGTAACAACTCAGACTAGAACCCACATTTCTAAATTCCAGAGCTGCACTCTTTCCATAGATATGACTCCTTCTCTTGAGGTTTCTGACATTGCTCCAGGGAAGACAATTTAGCTTTAGAGTTAAAAAATCACCAGTTAACTCACTAATCACCTCATATAGCTGGTGAATGGAGATAGTTCTGAAGAAGAAAGAATATGTTTGTATATTGGAATAAGGAAACATGAAAAATATATTTTGAGGGTTACAAGAAGAGTTTATCCAAAAAATCAAGGTGCCTTCATAGAATTCTGTTCCACTTGGTTGTTTCTGTTTGCAAGGGAGGATCTGGAAATTGGAATTGGTTGCTATTTGCAACTGCAAGGATTGTGTTTGTACCTACTATAGACATAAAGGACTGAGAGCAAGAAGGAGACTTGGTAGGAATAAAGAGCCCTGCTGGCTTGCAATGTAGCAATAAGGTGATGTATATGTTGTGATAATACAAGCAAAACTGACTTGTCTATGTGGGTATTTCTGCAATTGTGTTCAAGCAACCTTTAATAGATTGGATTGTAAGTTGGTATTATGGGGGATATTGTAAAAGAAAATACAAATAGCTGATAGACAGTGATATTGTTCATTTTCCATTTTTTTTCATTTGTCTCGTGTCCTCCATTAAAAAAAAAAGATATTTCTGAAGAAAATAAATAGTACCTGGATTAGCATAAAGATATAATACAAGTAAAGTAGGCAAGCAGGAAAAATAACCTTGGAAATGATACAGAAATAATAATACAATAAAAGTATATTCGGTTCCTGCTGTTTAACAGTATAATGATTGACTTCAAAAAATATTCATCTGATGAAAAGTTTTACAGACTGAATTCAAGAAGCTATTGTGCTCCACCATATCCATGGAATGTTTGCAATCACTACAGCTAATTAGTGTCTAGGATATCTGAAAGAGCTTATTAGTTCAGGATCCTTTTCCAGTGGAACTTGATTGGTTTGAGTCTTGAATGGTGATCAGCGTCATTTCCCAATGAATTCTTTTGCATTTTCTATTACCTGTTCCAAATCCTATACAAAAGATTGGTAGATCTCAAAATCTAGCTCCTAGTTCAGCAGTTTTAGCATTACTAGGGAAATTTTTAAGCAATAAAAATTCTCAGGACCCAACTTAGAACTACTGAATCAGAAACTCTGAGTGTGGAGTCCTGGAATCTGCATTTTAAGAAGCCATTCAATTAATTCTAAAGGACATTGAAGTTGAAAACTATTTTATATTTGGATTTGTAGTCATTTTAGAATAATAACTGAGAGCCAGGGAGGTTGCTGGAAATCACACAGTTGGTTAGTGACATAACTGAAATCCACAAAAACCACTGATCCTGATGATGTAAAAATGAAATGTTGTTCTCTAGTATGTGATGATTCTACCCAAATACTTTCTCCTGAAGTAGATGTTCTTTGAGGTGTAGGTTATACTGTGTTTGGGGCAGGAAATTCACTCAGTATTCTTCTGAAAGTACTCAAGCAGCAGATCAGGAATTATTTCTTGCCAAGGTATTTAACTCACCTTCATTAATAGTAAAGCCCAAAAATACAGGAGAGAAAACAGGCTTTTATGGAGCACCTGTTATTTTACCTATGCTACATACCATCTCCCACATGTCTGTGTTTGGTCCTCATAACATCCTATGATAACAAAGACCCTGGGACCTCAAAAATTGAAACCATTCTTCCAAAGACAAATACTTAAGAAATAATTGAGTTATTAAAATAAATAACTTCTAAAATAATTTCTTTTTTGTTTACTGTATTTCTATCTATCTATCTATCTATCTATCTATCTATTTATTTATTTCATACATGACAATAGTGGAATGCATTATATTCATAATTTCTAAAGACCAAGAGATAGCACTTCGAACATTGTTCTTGGCAAACAGAAAGGTGGGGTGGTAATGAGATGATGCCTGAGTAGAAAAGCACTCTGATAACTTGGAGGAAAGACTTAAGATTTATTTGGTTCATCTCTTTATAGGTCATACCCACCAGGTGTTCCATCTTTATATTGCACCTGGGTCCAGATGTTCAATTGTCCTCTAGATTGTCCCATAAGATTGTATCCTAACTATGCTATACAAATACATAAGAGCTAAAATTATGTTTCTTCCAAACTCGTTCCTTCCTTCCTAGGCCTTATTTTAGTAAATGGCAACTTCCTTTTCAACAGTGCTGGAAAACAGGAGTCACCATGACTCTTGTTTTTCTCATACTACCACATTCACATCTGTCACTGACCTTTTCAACTCTACTCTCTGTTGCTTCTCAAAACACATTTTACTATCCATCTTAGTATCTTCACCAGAATTTGGGAGTAATTAACCACTTTCACCTTGAATTTTAGACTATTTTGCTAACTGATCCATTTTCTCTCACCTTCCTACAGTCCTCCATGGGATATCAAAATTATTTTTTAAGTCACATGATCCTCTGACCCCAGGGTCATCCCCACAAATTCCAAGCACCCTACACAGCTTATTCGCCCTTTTATGGTCCAGTTCCTCCTATATTTTTCAGCCTTGATTCTCTGCTCTTCACCAATCTTATTGAGTTACATGACAGTCATCAACACAACATGCTATTTCACACTTTTGTGCCTTGGCCACCCTGCCCAAAGGAGTTCATAGGTCCTAGGTAAATGGTCTGTTGCCCTCTGGGATAAATGGACACTAACCAAATACAGCATCAGGATCTCTTGAAGGATTCTTCAAGAAAACATTTAGTCTCCAGATTGTTACAAACTGTAATCATTACTCAGAACAGAGGATGCCTGAGTGCTAGTTCCTGTCTTTTTTTTTTTCTTTTTCCTTTATTCCTAACTAGAAAGGTATTTGCAGCTGTGTCCTCGGCCTTGGAACTAGTAATAGGTTTCTATAGCATCCAAGGACCTAAAAACCTTTCAGGGTAGAAAATAAGCACCTGGCCTACTTTGAGTCAAGTACTCTTAATGCCTAAACTCTGAAGAAATACTTCAAAAATTTTTATATGCATAGGATAAACCTTGTGTTGATCTGGAGTGAGGCTGAGATTCCGCATTTCTCTCAAGCTTCTGACTGGTACAATTTGAACAGCAAGGTTCTAGTCTCTTCTACTTATACTGCAGATGGAGCAATGTGTTCGAAATTCCCATAATTATTGTCTCTTTGCAAATCCCCTGGGTAACATCTTGATAGTCATCATAATTATCACTTTGTGAACATTTACTATGTTCCCAGGTATGCACTTTGCCTGTATTTCATAATGTACCTAAAATTTTTAAAAATAACCATGTTGTCTTATTTCACAATATAACCTAAGATAGACTTTGACTAAAACACATATGAATCATTTTACTTTTCTGCTTCTATCTGGAGCATAATATCTATTTAGGATATTGTATTTATAAAACTAAACACAACTCTCCTTTATCTACTGAGGCTAAATCACAAGCATAAGATCTTGTTTTGCTTCAGAAATGCCTTTTATCTACTGACCAGAGTTTCAGCATCAGATGCTGCCACTTGCCCGACTTGCTGGTTCCTGCCTCTTACAGCAGATGGTTTGGCTATTTTTGCCCCAGGGCTAAGACACTCTGATCCCAAGGAAACACATTGTACTTGGATGGCATTTTATTTGAACTCAGACTGGCCTGAGGCTGAGTCCCCTCTTCATATGGCACACTGCACTCTTCATTTTTAGTGAAACAGATTAGCTGCGATGTTTGTGCCCCAGTATAACAAAGATCACTGTAGAGATGAGTGCATTCTAGTTCCTGCTGTTTGTTTGAAAAGCATATGCAGACATGCCCAATATCTTTCTTAAGAGTTTCCAGAATGTTTCCTGGAAAAATCAAAGACCACCTGCAGTTACAGAGCCCTGGGGAAAAGCAATAAACTAACCTGTGCTCAGAGTGTCTTCTAGATTCATCTCCTGTCCCTTCGGCCATTCAACAAATATTTAGTAAGGTCTTAGGCTCTGTGAGAACTAAATCTCTGTCTGGATTTGGCTTATCTGTCAGTCCTCAGATCCTACCATACATACTCAACTTTCTTATTATGCTCCAACAACAGGGAATCATCTGTTTTTCCCTGAGTGTTTCAGGTAATTTTGTATCTCTGCCCTTGGTATGTGACCAGTTCCCCTCTCTGTGGACTGTCTTTATCCATATTTTGTCCTGGGTAGCTTATTTCTTTTCATTTTTGTTATTTTTGTAGCTAATGTAGTACTCAAGAAATGCTTGTGAAATTCTAATTGAATTGAAGGAACTAGCAGAAACTTCAGTAGCATCTAGTTCACTGTTGACCGAGCATCTTTTTTTTTTTTTTTCTGTATTGTTTGTTTTTGAGATTCTGGGGATGGAGCTCAGGGTCTCATGCATGCTAGGCAGGTTCTCTACCACTGAACTATACCTCAAATTCCAAGCATCTTTCATAGCAAAAAATCTTTAGGAGTTATTTAATTCAGCAGTCTAATTATACAAATATAAAAACCAAGGCATGGGAAGGTTTAGTGATTTGCTAAAACTCATAGTTGGCACAGTAAGGATTAGAATCCAATTCTAGTTCATCCTGATGTGCCACAAATATTTTTTGAGCAAACAAACAACGCAGGATTACTTATGGATCTATCTTATGAAAGACCTATCTTATGAAGCACCTCACATTCTCAGGGATTTGTAGCTGTAATATTATCTTTCCTTAAGAAGCAATGAGCACAATTCTCTTGTGTTCAATATTTTCCCATGTAACAAGAAGGTCATAACATTGATTGTGGTTTTATCTTGAATAAATAGTGCCATAAGGATATATTCCACTGTATAGAATGCCCCCTCTTAAAGAGGCAAAATTCATAAATCTATGAATATATAAATTAAGAACAAAATTTCCCCCCTTTCATTCAATGATGTGTGAATTTTCAGTTCTATTTATCACAGTATGGCAAGAACTTCCCCATACAGTAATCCCTGAATTGTGGGTGTCTAGAGTAATGTCCCACTCATAGTTATTGACTGAGCGTTGACAGAGCATGAAGATAAGGATGGTGTTATGGTGTTAAAGAGCCATCCAAAGCAAGGTTTTCCCTTTCCTGAAAAAGTCAGGCATACAGAAGAGAAGAAAAGCTGAGAGGAAAGAAGCTTGCTTACACCACTTTTAAGCAGAGGATGTATGGAACAATTAAAAGATACCACAGGTTGATAATGTAGGGAAATCAGGAAACTATTTCTTAGTTCTAGAATCTCCAGTCATGTGCATAAAATGGCTCTCTGGTTTTCAATTTTCCTCACATACAAAATAGAAAAATTGACAATAATAATTCCAAAAGATAGGAGAGTATATAAAGAGGCATTACAATAAGTGCTGGGTACATACTATTTCATTTAACAGTCCAATCACCTCTGGTAGTTTATATTATTAGCCCCTTTTACTCATGTATGCCAAAGATGTACTGGAGAGATAAGTCACATCTAGGTTGGTCTATGTGCCAAAGCCACATTTTTAATCATTATGCTTTACTACCTCCAAAAGGATATAATTAAATGGAACTTGGAAATCAGCCTGAATAAATATTGAGAGACATAACAAAGACACTCCTTAATATTCTTCTGGGGAGGTAATAACTTCTTATACTCAGTACACTAGGTTTGTACAAATTATATCAGGTCAGGAGGATTGCAAGTTCAAAGGCAGCCTCAGCAACTTAGCAAGGCCCTAAATAACTTAGCAAGACCCTGTCACAAAACAAAAAATAAAAAGGGCTGGGGATGTGGCTCAGGAGTTAAGAACTCCTGAATTCATACCCTGTTTAAAAACAAAAAGCAAGCAAGCAAGCAAACAACACCACAACAAACAACAACAACAAATTATATCATACAAGCATAGTGAGTAAAATACAGAAATATGACAACCTACAGCTCCAGTTACATGACTAACTCTGAGACAGAGGTGACTTTCAATCTCTAGCAACAGGGCTTGTACTGAGCAAGTGCACCTTCAAATGTGCACTTTATATTCTGTAATTCCCAAGTGTATATCAGAAATCAAGACCATCTATATTGTTCTGCTCCATTATAAAGATGGCAAGATAAGCCTGTGGGGTGTATCTGTGTGTGTATGTGTGTGTGTGTGTGTGTGTGTGTGTGTGTCTATCAGATACTAATGGTAAATATTGAGACAGAAAGGGCATTAATATTGGTTGAGCCAAAGCTTTAGAAAAAAGGGAACAGCCTGAGATTATCTTGGGTTTTAAACATTTATACAAGAATCAGTTTCTTCCTTTTTCCTAGAAATCCTTGACCAAATTATAGATGTTGCCCAATTATATGATAGGTGCAGAAAGAAGGGGGAAAAGTCAAAGCATAAATTGGGAGATGGATTCTTGGCTTTAATGTAATCATGATTAAAAAATGTCTTTTCTCTAGATTCCATTTCCATTTTTAAAAAGGGGGGTTAGACTAGAATATTTCTAAAGCCCATTCCATTTGTACTAAAAGTAGGTGCTACATTCCGGTGTTAAACAAATGCATGGCTAAATCAATGAATGCTAAAGGTTGCTCAGGTACAGCTTTTATTGACTCATTTATTTAAAAAAACTTATTGAGAGCTTCCTATATGCTAAAAGCTAAAAGCTTTCTTATATTATCTGTTTACATCAGAGAACAAAGCAACATATGCTTCACTTCATGTAACTGATTTTTATGTTTAAGTAATGCAAAGAAATAAGAATCTATGTGTATTACTTTTGGGAATCAAAGTAAATCAAATAAATAAGATGCCTTCTAAGGTATCTGGAACATTCTATTTCAGGAAACTGGTTTTAGGCATACTGTTTCTCAACTGATCAATGCCAAATTAAGAGAATCAAGCTGTAATGTGTACCTTCCTTGGGAACAAAAACTGGTTTTTAGTTTCCTTAGGTCAGTGGTGTTTGAACCAGGGTAAGCCATGGGGCCCACTATCTTGCTTGCAGTGACTTCCTTGTCTACTGGCTTTCGTTTGGTATCAATTCCACCCAGCTCACCCCAGAACCTTCCTTTTATGCACTGTTATAACTTTGGTCAATTGTTTTCTTGAAAATTTAGCAGTTCTGCTTTAACATGGTCTTGTTAACGCCACTTTTGATTACCCAAGGAAATCACTCACCACAGTCACTAGCTATCACTTACAAAGGGTAACTCTTCATAGTAAAGCAAGAAAACACACTCTCTCCAAGGATCATAAAAGCAGCACTGGTGAAGGAAATGCCAAGAACTTGGTTGAGTCAGATTTATCACATTACTGTCTACGCAACTGCAGGCTTACTCATCTTTTAAGCTCCTCCAATTTTTCAACTATAAAATGGCAATCTATAAATGCTTTACCAGCCCTCACAAGTCTTATATAAAGACCCAAAACTCAAAATGTAGTTGTTAGTAAATATAAATGATGTTATTTCTCTGATTAGTATATTTGAAAATATATTCAGATAAATTGAAAATAATAAAATGTCATGGCTTAGAAAGAAATTGAAACTTGGAAGCTGTGAGAAGATAGCCAATCTTTTTCTCTCTTTTTCCAAAGAAACAACAAAACAACAGGAAATAGCACTATTATGAGGTGAGCAGGGTGATGACATCATTTGTAAAGCTAAGCTTATGAGGTAGAAAGAGGAAGCCGCCACACCTGTAACCAAGAAAATATGAACTAGCTATTCTGTTGTATAGAGTGCCATTTTTAAAATACAGCAATCCACCCCTTCCTTTCGCTTCTTTCATTTTTCCACCCAAGCACTTCTCTTTTCAATATCCTAGGTTCTCCAGGTCTTTTCCCAGACATTCTTTGTGTTCATTTTATTGTTCATTTCTTTTTGTGTGTTTATTTTCCTATAAAATTCTAAGTGGATATTAAGCCAGATTATGCATAAGATAAAATAAATACTTTAAAAGGTATATCCAATCTATAATTAATTAGCCAATAAACATCAGTGGAAACTTAAGAAGAGGGAGAGGAATGTATTTATTAGAAATTCTCTCTGAGATTGTCAGGGGCCTTTGAATTCAATGCCCCTTTATTGCAACTTAAATTGAAAGGAAGGGGTTTGAGGTAAAGTAGAATATCTCTCCCTATGCCTTTTCTAATGTCTTCTCCCTGGAAAGGAGCATGAAAGTAGACCCTACACTACATTCAGGGATGCTATCAAGTATCAGCAGGATTATCTTCTGTCTGGAAGCTATTTCTGTGACCTTGCCAGTCTCCAGCGGCCTCCTGCATTCCTTGGCTTGTGGCCCCTTTCTCAAATCACTCTGACCTTAGCTTCTGTCATCAGACTTCTTTCTCTCATTCTGAACCACCTCCGCTTTATTGTATACAGACCCGTGTGATGATGTTGGACCTACCAAATAATTCAGGTTAATGTTCTCATCTCAAGAGCCTTAACCTAATCACATCTGCTAATATCTTTTGCCATGCATGGCAACAAATTTACAGATCCCAGAGATTCAGAGATGGACACCCTTATTCTTCCTGTTATGCTCACTATGTCATTCTGGAGTGAAAAAAACATGGATTATATCCTGAACCTACCTAATGTACTAACTGGAGGATATTAGACAAGTTGTCACAGCAAAAACCTACCTCCAAATCTATAAAATGGGGATCATAATTATATCTACCTTGTTGGATAGCTGTAGAATCAAATAAGCAGCAAAGCTAGTTGGATAATACCTAATGTAAGGTGGCATATTATTTGCTAAATTAATATTTCTCAAATTTGAATGACCAATGATGCCTTTTGAGATAAACATAATGCCTCTTAAGCATTAATAAAATGTTTAAATTGTATTATTTTAAAAATAGGAACAATGTAAAACTGGTTAAATTCCCTTTGCTTGTAGCTCTTATACAAATATACAAAGCAAATTTACCTAGCAAATTAATGGAAACAATCACTGCTTACAAACTGAATGCATAGTTGCTACTGTGCCAATGATGCTTCCCAGTTAGACCTTATTTACTGCAGTGTGTTATACCCAAATCTCCCTTTACCTTTTCAATATTCAAACTTCCAGGAAACCTTCATAAATGAGATGGAGAGCAATCATTTAGGTTTCACACATTGGAAGCTTTGTCATAAAAACAAAGTCAAACACAAATGCTTGGCAGTATGCAACTCTGAGAATATACACCACAGTGCTTCCCAGTAGAGTAGCCACTAGTTACATAGGCAAATTTAAGTTAAAATATCAACAGAAAATAAAATGAAAATTATACTATTCCCATTTGAAAACTTAATATCCACATGTGGCTGTATTTACGTTACTGGATGGTGTAAGATAGGACAATTTCATTATTGCAGGAAGTTCTATTGAAAGACATTGGTTTAGAATATACTTATATTTAGTTCATTAAAAACACAAAATTTTTAAAGTATTCTTAGATAATTTTGTATTCTTAGAAGACATCTGGGAATCCTCAGGATTTGAAGAACTGCTATTTAAGAAATATTATGGGATGGAGGTATGTGTCACTCAATGGTAGAGCACTTGCCTAGGATGCACTCATTCCTGTGCATCCCATATCCAGTGATGAAAGAGAGGAGGGAAATAAAGAAAGGAGTTATGTCTATGTTTGAATTGCATTTTTCCTGGTGGTTAGTGCTGAATAAATACTTGTTGAAAAACCGAACTGTCAATTTAAAAAGAACACTGAACACTGTGTGTGTGTGTGTGTGTGTGTGTGTGTTTTAAAACTAAAAAGTTCTGTGATGGAATAAACATGATAGGAATAAGAAATAAAACATATAATATAAAATTACTAAACGTAAATTAATGTATTTAAAACAAATCGTTTTCAAATAGCCTGTTACTCCTGCACTGTGCTTGTAATAAATAATGGTAAACTTGAAATGAATGTTCTGCCCTCTTGCGTAACTGAGTTAACCTCTCCAATCTCTGCTCTTCTAACTTGTGACCTTATGCATCATAATATTGCTAAAAGAGACAACAAAAGAAATTTGGAAACAAATCAAATTTTAATTATTGGTATGCTATAAATAGTGACTAGCAATTATTAGGTTAAGATTATTTTATTATTCTTACTGAACAGACACTGTCACAACAACAAATATTTTGGAATATAGGTGCAAACACCTGCTTATTACTGAGACTAATGTCTTTACATATTTACTAAATTCATTATCCAGAATAAATTTATTTTTCAAGGCTATATACAAATCAAAATTTTAAATATCAAATCCCTTTTTAATTAAAGTAGAGCATTTACTATGTACAGGAAACTTAATTCTTTTTGTTGTGATACTTGTTTTTACACAGTGAACTCATTATGCAATTTGAAAAATTATCTTTTTGTTGTTTGTATTGTAAACTTATGGTTAAAAACTGTGTATTCCTGTATTGATAATAGTCTAAACATTTCACCTTTATCTTATTATATAAGCTTCACATGTTGGCATTTTAAAATCTTTCTTTAATAGATGAAACTCTGAGAGATTATTGATGTCCATGCTGGAGAAGTGAAATAAGCTTATTGATGATGAAATAGATGCATGTATCCTACTTTATGGAAAATAAGGGTTTTCATTAGTTGTCTGTTTGATTTACAGAAGTTACAGCTTTTATTGGAAGTCCAATAAATGTGCCTGGTGAAATACAATGCAATACTTATATTACTCTCGAGAATACCCTAATATAATATATTTGTACTTCTCTGAATCAGAAGGGAACAGTCGAAAACTGTATGCTATCAAAATGCAAATGTAACATCATTTTGCCAGGAACCTACTCTCTCCAGCAGGAAATATAGACCACAATAATTTAATTCATGCTAGAAAACGATGCTTTCCATTAGCACAGATTTACTTTCAAAAACAGAGTAAAGTGTTGATTTAGAAGTAACCTTGGTCCTCACCTATTGAAATATCCAGTTTTCCTTATTTGGAGTGCAAGTATTTCTAAACGTTAGATAAGAAATAGCTCTGTGTCACCTAACCACATCAGTTCTGGCCAGCCCACTCTTTCAAGTACCTTGAAAGAGTTGTGAAGGGAGCATGACTATAGCCAATAAAACAGGGAATATATAAATATTTTCGAGAACCATGACTCATAAAGAGCTGGCATGCATTTCACTTATCTTGGAGCCTGGAGTAATACTAATGTCCTTGAGCAGTGATCTCTTTAAACAGATGACTGACAGCTTTGGGGATTTAAACAGCCTATGACTTCACAAAGTCTATTTCTCTTCTTTATCATCTTCTTCTGAAGATATAATTTAAATGAACTTCTTTGAACCTCTCATAATTTCATACCTGCTTACTTTTTCATGTGCTGACTCTCTTAATGAAGTGCTCACCCCTCTCTTATTCATTCCCCTTTTTTATATCAAACTAACATATTATTCTTTTTCTTTTTAAAGCCTGACCATCTCTGTGAAGCTTTGTTGAACGTGGAAAATAAATAAAACTGGTTTACTAGTTTTTTCTTCAGGTACATCAGTTTTCTCAAAGATTTGTAAGACAATTTTTTCACCAAGTACTGGGGATTGAACCCAGGGGTGCCTCTACCACTGAGCTACACCTCCAACACTTTTAAAAAATATTTTATTTTAAAATAGGGTCTTACTAAGTTGCTTAGGACCTAGACTGCTACTGCTGCCTTAAACTTGTGATCCTCTTGCCTCAGCTGGCATCTCTGGGATTACAGGTATGTGCCACTGTGCCTGGCTAAGAAAATGGTTTTATTGTCTATAGTTACTATATCCATCATCTATTTTAGTAAATAATTACATACTAGGGATTCTCAAATATTTACCAGAAGCTTCTCATTTTTAACAAATGCCAGAAATTGACTTTCTGTAGCATTAATGTAAACGGTTAAAGTCTGTACTGTTTTATTTGCATAAGTCATTGATTTAGTAAGCCAATATTGTGATGGTTTAGACTTTTCCATTTGAGCAGGGTAGTCAATAAGAGAAAAATATTTTTAGGAATAACTTAAACACAGTTATAAGGTCTTTTAATGGTTACAGTAATTAGTCTAGATAGTCAGTCTTAAATATAAAATTCAGGAAATTTTTCTAAGACACAAATAAAATAAGTCAAAATTATTTTTAAATTATTTTTAAATTATCTCCTGCATGCAAATGCTTCATTCATATATGCATGGTGCTCCAAGTTGCTAAAACAGAAAACAGCTATTTGGACTATGCCATTAATACTCCCACTTGCACAAACTCGAATTCTGATTTATTCCTACACATTAATAATATTGAGATATTCTAAATCAAAGATTTAATTATACATTCCAAACAAGGCAATAAATTCATGAGAATACTTAAAATTGTCATAAATAATTAAAGTTAAAATTTATTCTTCAAAATGAATACACCAAGTAAATTGTGGTGCTGTGATTGTGGTTTAATAACATGGAGTCTTTTAATCACTCATTTGCTAATCAAAGAAATGCAGTCTTTGATGGGGTATCCCTAAGTTATACTCTATTTCATTATTTTAATAATATGAGATTTTAATGAAATATTATTTAAAATGATATTAAGGCAGACCTGCCACAGACCGGTGGATCAGGCCCAGCAGTCTGCCGGCGTGGTTCACACGTCACCCCAATTGGAGTAGGGGCAGAGCAGAGCCTCCGCCCACGCCAGGAACAGGCCCAGCGACCTGCCGGCGTGGTACTCACAACACCCCAATTGGAGTAGGGGCAGAGCAGAGCTGCCACCTGTGCCCAAAAGGTGGGCAGACCTGCGAACGACCAGCAGGACAGGCCCAGTGGCCTGCCGGTGCGACAGACACGTCACCCCATTTGGAGTAGGAGCAGAGCAGAGCCTTCGCCCGCGCCCGGAACAGGCCCAGCGGTCCGCGCGGGTGGTAGACAAGTCACACCAATTGGAGGGGGGGCAGAGCAGAGCCGCCGCCCGCGCCTGCAAGGTAGGCAGACCTGCGACTGACCCTGCAAGGGAGACTTTTCAACTATACAAGAGCAATATAAATATATAGGGGGAAAATTTTTTCAAAAACACAACAGTTTCACCAAGCAGAAAGAAAT
>NW_025999960.1:5597328-5634852 GCF_001458135.2 Marmota marmota marmota
AGGTGGGAGGGAAAGGGAGAGAGAAGGGAAATTGCATGGAAATGGAAGGAGACCCTCAGGGTTATACAAAATTACATACAAGAGGAATTGAGGGGAAAGGGAAAAATAATACAAGGGGGAGAAATGAATGGCATTATAGGGGGTAGAGAGAGAAGAGGGGAGGGGAGGGAAGGGGAGGGGGGATAGTAGAGGATATGAAAGGCAGCAGAACACAACAGACACTAGTATGGCAATATGTAAATCAATGGATGTGTAACTGATGTGATTCTGCAATCTGTATATGGGGTAAAAATGGGAGTTCATAACCCACTTGATTCAAAGTGTGAAATATGATATATCAAGAACTATGTAATGTTTTGAACAACCAACAATAAAAAATTAAAAAAAAATTCAGCATACTTGTAAAATCAAATAAAAAAAAGATGGCTATTATAAAAAAATAAGGAAAAAAAATAAAAAATAAAATGATATTAATATCAACAGAGATTTATCAATTATTTACTGGCAGCATGTCCAACAGAAATTTCATTACTCAACTTCAACAAACTGTTTTCTAGACTAAATTAGTTAAAGATTCTTGAGCAAAAAAAAGGCATTGTACCAAGTTTAACTAATGGCTTAAAGATATTCCTAGTTTCATAGTACTGAATCTATTCTCATTGCTTCAAATAGCCCCTAATGAGTCTTTTCTCCTTTCTGAAGTGCTATTAAATCCCATGACACCTCTCAGTTCTCTTTTATTTATTCATTTATACATTTATACATTCATTCCATAATTATGGAGAGCTACTATTTGCTTGATGATATGTTAGGAATAGAACAAGTGTTTATATGATGCTTCAGTCTGTTTCTGTTGTTATAACAAAATACCTGAGACTGGTACATTATAAAGGTAAGAGATTTATTTAACTCACAATTCCACAGGTCCAAGAGCATGGTATCATCATGTGCTCAGTTTCTGATAAAAGTTTTGTGATGATATAATTCATGACTTCTAAAGTGGGAAGAGGAAGTAGACATAAGTGGAAGAACATGCATGTGCAAGAGAAAATAGGAGGTGTCAGGTTTGATTTATGAGAATTTATTCTTACAGTGACCAATCCAATCCCATAAGAGCAAGAAATTACTCCCTCAGGAAAAGCATTAATCCATCTTAAAGAGCCCAGTACCTGTTAATAGTTGGATTGGGAACCAAGCCCCAACAAGAATTTTGGTGGGAACAAACAATATTCAAACCACAGAACATGATAAATAAATGGGTTATATTAGGTGTCCTTACAGAGCAGCAACTTCAGGTAAGGTTGGCTTTATATGTGAATTCCCATCCCAGAACCCAGATTAACAATATAGACTCAAGAATTAACATTCTCATAGCAGAGAAAAAAAGAACCTGAACTAATTGTGCAGCTTTTTAACATTCCTGATGTGACACACAGATGATTCTCAGTGTTGACAGTAGTAAGGTTCTCTTAAAAATAGAATATAATGCATTAAAGACAGTATGAACAACTCAAATGGAAAACTAACATCTTCCCCATAAAAATTGTCACATTCCCAGAGTTTCTTGCCTAAGCCAATGGCATTGAATGTAAGTTCATTAAAAAACATTACCCTAAGTACATGTATGAAGACACAAATGGTGTGAAAATACTTGGTGTACAACAAATGACTTGAAAAATTGTGCTCTATATGTGTAATATGAAATGAATAGCATTTTACCATCATGTATATAATAAAGTAGAATAAATAATTTAATAAAGAAAAAAACTTTGAGAAGGAAGGAAAAAACAAGAAGGCAGTTGATTCAAATGCATTTGAAATAATAACTACTTTAAGGAAAATGTAATATTTCAATTTTAGCCATTCAATTTTATATGAGACTAAGAAGTAAGAGGATTGTGAATATGTAAGTTGAATAAAATATTTTAATCAACCATTTGAAACATTGATTTTCTTAATTTAATTCATCAAGTTGAATTTGGCTACTGAGTACATGGAGAAATTCTGTTTGGGAGACTTTTACTCCTGTCCATAAAGGATCATGCATATAATTGTACACATTGAAAATGAAAAAAAAAAATATTTGCATCAATTTACCTCAAAAAGTATTTTAAAAAGAACCCTTACCTACACAGACATTTTAAGTTATGATAATTAGTATAAGTTTTATGAGATAGTTTTTTGACTGCTAGTATTACTGCTGTCTAAATTGAGTAGACAGGAGTGAAGTAACAGAACCCATGGCATTAAAGGTCCAAAAGGATTGACTCAGTTTCTCTCTACTTCCAAATCAAACTACTGACTCAAGACTCGACTGCCAAGTTTGCTGATTATACTGTAAGAAAATAATTATGGCTACTTAGGAATAAGACCTGCATGGTTCTTGGCCATCTGTCAGAGGGCAGAGAGAAGGAATTCCACCCTACAAACAGATTTTTTACTGTTTCTGCCTCAGCAGAGCTAATAGTGTCCATTATTTAAGAAATTTAATCAGGATTTGCTTTCACCGCAAAGAGCCATGTGATAATGAGTTTACAGAGGTGGGAAGATAGAATGCTCACCAGCCTCTCCCTGCCAAAGCAGAGTATCCATATTCATGAGGAACATAAAAAATGTTGGCACTCACCAAAAAGCTGTTTTAGTTTAGGCTAGTTTGATAAATAAGCTTTTGGACACTCACAGAGCACTGAATTTTCAAATTTTTTAAAAGGGCAAAGTTTAGGCATAGAGTTTGTTGACAGTTACATTAAATGATGTTGACCAGATGAAACATTATGGTTACATTACCAGGTTAAAAATGCACTGTAGCATCTTCTGGACATAGGACAAAGTTGATTTTTAAAAATTATATTGAGTTAAAATTTTATTTATCACAAGGTTATTATGTGTTTCTCAGGCTACGTACAGTAAATAATGAATGCTTTAATTCCAAATTATCACAGTAAAATGCATTATTAGAAATCAAACAAGAAACAGACATGTAAAATAAAAATTCATCTTTTTTAGTACCATATTCCACAGAAATAAAATTGCTCCGTTATTCTACTATAAAAATGTTAAAAGCTTATTCTTAATTTTAGTACTATCTGGTCATAAATCAATAATACAGTATTCTGGACAGGTACCAGTTCACAAAACACAATTTGATTACATACTTGTATTTTTCCAAAAATAAGTTCAATAAGCTTGTAATATTTCTAATTAAACAGCACAGTCCTTACCAATTTTTCATTCCATTTTCTCAAATTTAACCACCTTCAATTCTCTAAGCATTTTCTTCTGAAATTTACCTCTTCAAATTGAAATAGCATGCCTACATTGCTATTTCTTGATTTCTTTTAATGTTAATTTCAAATGACTTCATATCTTGGGATATGAGTTCTCAGAGCAGTTGCATGCCCCAATCATGCAGATACCATATTCTTCCCATAGCCTCCCAGGGCAGGTCTATCAGAATTTTAAACACTTATATTAATCATTTAAATGTAAGATTTTGACTGATATACTGAACTAAGGATAGAGAAATGATAAATAACTGGTGGCAGAAATAAAAATGGAAATTTAATACTTTATATGGTAACAATTCAATTATTTTCCCAAATAGTTCTGTATATTCAATACAAGACTAATTTAGAAACTGGCATTTTGATGAGAACTAATAAAATAAAAATGAATCTACAATAGAATAAGATACTTTAAAGAAGAACATAATGAAAATATATGCTCTAGGCATTTTAAGATTTATTTTTAACATAGTAAAAAAAGTGCATTGTAGCAATGACATACAAATACAACAATGGAATATAACAGAGGGGATACAAACAGACCTACACAAATATTGACCTCTGCTTTCTTGTTTTGAAATAAGTGATACTGTGGAGCAATTGCAATAAAATGATCTTTAATAAATGTTGCTAAAACAATTATAATTCTTATGAAAAAGTTTTTTAACTAGGCCTATAACTTATGTAATACAATAGACTCCTTTGCAGGTGAATTTAAAATCTAAAAAGGAAAGACAAGCATAGCAAATTTATATAATACTATAGAAAAGTGAAAGTGGGGGAGTGCTGAGGAATGATATTGGCTAAATCATGTTGTTATAGTGTGTGCATGTATGCATATGTAACAACAAATCTCACCATTATGTACAACTATACTGCACCAATTTTAAAAATGTGGAAAAAAATAAAAGCATTTTACTGACCTTAGAGTACATAGAAATTTCACCAGTGGAACTTACCAAAAAGGAAAGGACTGATAAATCTGAATACATAAATTTTAGTGCTTTTCATAATTATTTTTAAAAAGCAAAAAAAAAGCTATAGTGAAAAAAGCATCTTTAAAATATCCAATCAACAAAAAGATGATGCCAGAAATATAATTAGAACTTTATCAGTCAACAAATAGACCCTAACTTGATTTAAAAATTGGGCAAATGACCTGAATAAAGGTATCCTAAAAGAAAATATGTATTCAAATGACCACTAACCATGCAAACATCTTGATTTTCCTCAGCCATCAGTGAACTGCATATCAAAATTACAATGAGCTGCCATTACATGTGCATCAGATTGGTTAAAATAAATAATGATGCCTAGTGTTTACAAGGATAAATAGATATGCAAAAGAAAAACTTTCATAATTACTTGACAAAGTGTAAATTTAGGCAACCACTTTGGAAAACCTGGCGTCAGTATTTGCAACAGAATATGCACAGATTTATGAGACAGCCATTATTGCTCCTGGATATTTACTCCACAGAGTCTATACTTGGGTTATAGAATCAAAACACACACACACACACACACACACACAGGAAGGTGCATCTTCAGCTTCAAATTCTTCAAACGTCGTCTGCTTCTACCTTGTGCTATGTATTGGGCCATCAATGCCAAAGTTTTTTCTCTCAGTGTCCCCACTCCATCCTCAACTGTCAGCAGTCTTTCCAGGTCTGTGCCTCACAGGGGACTCTCCCACACTTTTCCCCTTATTAGCGGTGGATTGCTTGTCACTCAGTGCTGGGCTCATGATGGGAGATGGGAGGGGTGGATTTAGTGCTGCTGGTCCACTTCCAGTAGTCAGCAGGCCCTGTGGGCCATAGGCAGTAGACTTTCATGCTGTTCAAGTTTCTCCTGCCTTCCAGCTGTGGCAGCTCAAGAGCCAGCAGTATCCCCCACCTACCCCCTAGTAACCAGAACTTTGTTTTGGATTAGTGTAGGATTCTGGGCCTGAAGGTCTTTCTGTCATTTCCTCAAGGACACAAGGTTTATATTGCTCTTCCTCCCTCAGGATCTTTGCCTGAATCTGGGGTGGAACATCTTCCCACCCTCCACACTCAGGCTTTCGCTTCCTGTGATTGAAGAGCCCCAGGGAAATATGCAAAGTGTTTGGCTTGTTCCCTAGCGCCAATGGATCACTGCCTGCACACTTGAATCTCTGTCAGACTCTCCAGTAGCACATCTGCTCCCAGTATTTCTTCCATGAGGATGTGACTGTTATAATCTCTTCAGCACACAAAAAAATAATAGTAATGAATTTTTGGTATCGATAATAATGAACTTTAAAAACCAATAACACAGCATCGTGAGAGGCAGTCTTATTAGATATTTGAGTGGTGATCAATAAACATGGTTAAAACAAAACTGGAATTAGTACAGGAAACATAATAAATTGTTACCAATTCTGCTGAAGTTGTCAGTACCCTCTAGTGGAAATACACTTTAATAGCATAGACTTTTTTCAAATATTTTTCATAGATGTATTATCAGTCATTGAAACTTGGCAGGTACAAAAACTACCATTTTTAGATAGTAATAAACAGTGTAGTATCTCATTTCATTATGTTAAATAAATGTAAGATCTTTAATATAATTTGTTATCTCATTTGGAAAAGCAATCCAAAATAAAATGAGAGCAGAAGGGAAAGCTGTCAGAAAGAACTGGAACAACAGATCAGATAATCCCCCTACAATATCTCAGCTTTGCCTTGTGGAAATGAAATCTACATGCGGGTTGCTCAATTTAAATCTTATTAGTGAAAAGTCAGATGATCTCTGTTCTCACTAAATTTATTTATTTATTATTTGTTTTAATTAGTTACACATGACAGTACAATGATCTTGACATATCATACATTTGATTCAGATGGGATATAATTTCTCATTTTTCTGAGTGTACAGGTTGCAGAATCACATTGGTCATGCAGTCAAGTATATACCCCACAGCAATACTAATGTCTATTTTATTCTGCTGTCCTTCCTTTCCCCTCTTCCCCTCCCCTCCCCTCCCATCACTTCTCTCTACCCAATCTAACGTGACCCATTTCTCACTAAATTTATATCGTACAAATATTTAATGAATAATATTTTGAATGTATGTCAAACTTAACTGGTGCAGGGGATCAAATTTTTAACCTAAGGATGTCCACATGTTTTACTCTGCCTTGAAATCAAAAGGAGAATAATCCTTCTTGGTATTTCACATAGATTTGGTTGGATAAGTATTGATTTTCAGTAATAACAATCGTATCATAGATTTCAATATAACTCTGAAATTTTAAAATTAGTAAAATAATATTACTATGTCTATTAAAATCTGAAATTATTTATAAATTAAATCAGTGTCTTCCCTTCTCACTTTTTACTTTAGTTGATTTAATGGTACTGTAATTTCATCATTACAATAGCGTAATTCATTCAATAACTCATTTAAGATATTCTTAAATTTCACACAGTTGAAGGGAAAATGATGGCACGAAGATTATCCCTGGGATGCTTTTCTGATAAGTTGAAGAACTTCTGTGAGACTCCTGTGGTTCAGCTACTTGTCTTTATAAAAAGGATAGTTACTCTTTATATAGAGCTTTATATAGAGATTTTTTTTTGAAAGAAAAAATAGATCTGTCTGAATATATATGGTAGAAAAATATTAAACAGTACTTAAATTCCTCCTCTGTACCTGCTAAGGATAAAATGGTCTATTTGTGGCTTGGCAATGCAGTTTGTGTTTCTTAGTAAAGCCTGGTGAGGAAGAATTGAAGAAGCCAAATTCCTCCACATGAGGAAAAAAAAAGATGAAAAAGTATTCAGAAAAGATACTAAAGAAGGGGACAAATCAGCACAGGTTTTCAGAAAAGTAAGGACAATTTGAAGGTCTGTGTGTTCTCAAACTTTAGCATGCATCAGGTTCATCTGGGAATCTAAGAGAATCATAACTGATGTTTAAATGAATGCTACAACACAAGTTCTGTGGCTCTAACTCCAGAGTTTCTGTTTCATTAGTTCTAAGGCACTGGCTTAATAATTTACAATTCTAACAGGTACCCAGATAATGCTACTTCTGCTGATGTAGGAACCACACTATAAGAGTCACTGTTACAAAGGGTTTTTACAAAGTTTTGCTTTGGGTTATGTGGTATAACTTTCTAAGTGACTAGCCATCCCTGTTTCTCTGAGACTAAAGGATTTCCGTGAGCTGAGACTTTCAGGGCTAAAACTGGAGTGTCTAGAACACCAGGAAGATTTGCCCCTTAAATCATATCTTTTTGTGTGTGTGCATGTGGTGCTGGGGATTGAACACAGGGCTTTGTGCATGTGAGGCCAGCACTCTACCAATTGAGCTATATCCCCATCCCGTTAAATCATATCTTAAAGATATTTTCAGTAAAGTACTTGCTAAGCCATTACTCTTGTTCAAATATTTTTGAATCGAAATTTTGTGTTACTTACATTTTAATTAATTTAAAATTTTATGTTTTCCCCCCACTGGTATATTATGATATTAAGATTGAATGCAAGTCTAGAATTGCATTTTGGAGGTTATATTTTAGGATTTTGAACCAGGAGACAGCAGTACCCTGCTGTATCTAGAACTAATTGTCACATAGAACTGAGTAAACCATCACTATGACTATGAAATAGCCAAAATTTTGATTCCATAGCAAGAGGAAAAAGTTGTAATTGGAGGCAGGATGTTACTTGGATTAGCACTTCATTGTTTATAGCAGCACAATTCACAATAGCTAAACAGTGGAGCCAACCTAGATGCCCTTCAGTGGATGAATGGATAAAAAAATGTGGCATATATACACAATGGAATTTTACTCAGCAATAAAATCATGGTATTTGCAGGTAGATAGATGGTGTTGGAGAAGATAATGCTAAGTGAAGTTAGCCAATCCCCCAAAAAATCAAATGCCGAATGTTTCCTGTGATATAAGGAGGCTGATTCATAGTGGGGTAGGGAGGGGGGGCATGGGAGAAATAGATGAAACCTAGATAGTGCAGAGGGGTGGGAGAGAAAAGAAGGAGGCAGGGGTTAGCAAGGATGGTGGAATGTGATAGACATTATTTTCCAAAGTACATGTATGAAGACATGAATTGGTGTCAACATACTTTATATACAATTGTAATGCATTCTGCTGTCATTTATTTTTTAAAAAATCAATAAAAGAAAGGGCTAGGGATGTGGCTCAGAGGTTAAGTGCCCTGGGTTCAATCCCCTTTATAAAGAAAGAAAAAAGTCCCCAGAAATAGCTATATTAGTGGGAGATCTTGATTTGGGGGAAGCTTGGAAAGCATTTAAAGCTTATCAAATATGCAGTAATTCCAAAGTGTAAAAGTAATAACAGACTATAGAGTTATTCTTGGTGTGATGGTTTAAATTCTACCCCATGCTGACATTAGTTTTCTACATAATTTCAAATTTTTATCTTTAGCTGCTTCTGTAAGATTAAGTTAAATAGATTTTAAATACAGATCTTTAGCAATATCATATATATCATATCATATCATATTTCCTTGAAACTTCCTAATTAACTTAAAGGGGCATGTGGGGTTTGTAAACAAGTTAGATGTTCAATATAAGTTCTGGTAGTCATTATTATGAAGATAAATATATAACATAAGTGTCTAGTTTTATTCTACTTCCTCAAAAAATGTCAACTACTTCTAGAGAGGGTTATGCAGAGCATGTACTATTAAGATTGAGAAGTTTACTGAGTCAGTGGCCAATTGCTTGTAGATAATAACTTCTCGAAGTCTTAAGATGATCTGGAGATGATCTCAAATAGGTAAGTACAGTCCATACTCAATAATAAAATGGGAGATAATGGGGAAAACAGCTAAGCATCATCTCAAATTAGGATAAGGTGGAGAAATCTACCTAACATGATTTTATTCCAATGATTTCCTCTTATTATTGAGAAATAGTAGAGAATGCAGAGGGAGCCCATGAGTTTCATTTGAGAAACTTCCTTTAAATTGAGAGAGACTCAGAGAAAGAACTGAACTGAGAACCCTGCGGTTTACAATCCTAAACGAATCATGACTATTTTCTGCTGTATTTCTGCCAAAGGCAACTTGACTGAGGTTAATGAAAAGATCATTTTTTTTTTCTTTCTGCAAAACATGGCCAACAATGCTCATGGCAAAATTGCAAAACATAATTTATCTTTAGTGTTCTTTATAACTTCTCTTTCTCTTGCCCTCAATACCCAACCCCAGACTACAGGAATTGTGTAGTCTACATAACATAGAAAAGTGTGTAACTTTATGTAACTAATATGTGAATAAAATTTTGAGACTACAAAATCAGTGGTGCATAGTACCACCTGTTAAATGCTCATGATTATGTTTTAGTAGGAAAACCTAATACATAACAACCAAATTTACATGCATAGGCAATCCTTCCTTATCTAAAACATCCCAAATTCTAAAATAATTAATTACCCCCAACTTGCACAGCATACTGAGATCCGGACATCAGAATTCAGTCTTAATATAAATTTAAGTAAATCCTCGGAAAGTCTACCTTTTGAAAGTGTTCTCTTTTAACCCAAAATATCCTCTAACTGGTGAATTTATTGGCAGTCAGGGATTTCATGTCCTACCAGTTATAAAATATCAGTCTTTGAACCCACAATAAACGCTCCCCTTCCGGTCTCAAAAGACGACGCAAGAGAAATGTCTTAGAATTGAATTGTTTAGTAATAATAATCCCTGAAAAGAGAGAACAGAAATAACTGGAAAAGGAAATGCAAATATTTAAGTTTGGAAATTGGAAACGTGGGGAAATGACGCCACCTTCTGGTGAGAAATGGGAACCAACAACAACAAAAAAACCCCCAGCAGGTTAAGGATCTGATTTCTTTTCAAACCATCAAACAGCGCAACTCCAGTGGATCTTTAGAACCGCCCTCCCCGGAGGCTCTCACCACTCCTGGCGCCTCAGGCAGTATGATTGACAGGGCAACAGTCGGGTCCGTTACATAAATTCGTCACTCCGGAAACAGTGACCGGATCCTTCCGGCCTGCGCTCTCCCAGCATCCTTTGCCTTCCGGCTGTGCTCAGTCCTGTCCGGCCAGTCCCGCCTTGCGCGCCCGTTTCGAGCCGGAGTTTCAAGCTCGGCTTTCCAGGCTCTGAGTGGGTCCTCGGGCAGTGGCAATGGGGGCAGGAATGGCGCAGCTAGAGGGTTACTATTTCTCAGCTGCCTTGAGCTGTACCTTTTTAGTGTCATGCCTACTCTTCTCTGCCTTCAGCCGGGCGCTGCGAGAGCCCTACATGGACGAGATCTTCCACTTGCCGCAGGCGCAGCGTTACTGTGAGGGCCATTTCTCCCTCTCGCAGGTGGGGTCCGCAACCTGTCTCTACCCTAGGACAGGCCAGGGAGGGCCCGGCGTTCCCATCGCTGACTTCTCCTTCCCATCCTTTATCCTTGGCTCTCTCCCTTGCACCTTCCCAGCCTCCAAACGTAAAAGGAGCTGGGTAATCTTTTGTTCCTGTGTCAGAGCTTCGTGATGTTTGTTAAAATGAATGAATAAAAAGCTTATCTGTCTCTCAAGAAGGAATGGTTTGGGAGAGTGACTAATGGGGAACCGAGCTAGTGCTCCTCCTCTTAGCAACTGACTATCCCAGTTTGTCTTCCCCAGTTCCAAGATTAGAGAGGTGTTGGGGTGTGCCTTGAACCTGTCAGAAAACTTCACGTTTGCATCAGTGAAACACCTCACTCAGTATTTCGGAGGAAGGATGGGGGATCTTCAGCCACAAAAATAAAGTGATAGTTTACACTAATTTTCTGGGCATTTTAGAAACCTTTTGTTAGCTGGATAAACTGCACCCAGTCAGGTTATATCATTTTAAGATGTATGTTTGACTACACAAATGTATAAATATAAATACCAAAGCATATTCCTCCTCTTCTGGTGACACATTATGCGTTCTGGTTAAAGTATGTTGGGAAAAAATCTGATTTTCAATCTTGATGCTGTTATTAACCTTAGAAAATTTTCTGGATTTCAGGCTACTCATCTGCAAAATGGCATCAATAATAGTATCTAATGTAGGGTATGCAACAAGATTAAATAAGATTTAGCACAGTTTTTGGAACTGATACATGTTAGCTATCATAGAGCCTGTGGACCAATCTCTCTAAACCCTTCTTTCTCTCTAAACCCATCAGAGTTTGAACTAAATTTTACAAGCTGTGAAATGAGAGCCTTTGCAATTTAGACACCAAAATACAGGTATTCTAGAGAGCAATTCTTGGAAATTAGAAACAAATTTTAATTTATTACAAACAGGTGCAGAGGTAAAAAAAAAAATATTTTCTCAAAGTAGACATCTAATCTACTAGGATTTTTTTTTAACCATGTCAAAATAACTTCTCAAATGTCATGATCATTAAAACTGGATCTTAACATATCTGTGCCTGTCCTTTCAGTATTAGTTCTTGATTTTGCTTCACTGTTGGCATTTCATTTTTAAGTGGGATCCCATGATTACTACATTACCTGGCTTATACCTGGTGTCTGTTGGAGTGGTCAAACCTGCCAGTTGGATTTTTGGATGGTCTGAACATATTGTCTGCTCCATTGGAATGCTCAGATTTGTTAATCTTCTCTTCAGTGTTGGCAACTTCTATTTACTATATTTGCTTTTCCGAAAGCTACAACCCAGAAACAAGGTATGTTTTAACATAATTTATTACAGGTATGTTTTAACATAATTTATTTCTGTGTAGTCAGGTTCACATGTCATGAATTAGTTTTATGAAATTTGGAGAAATATGTTTTTAACACTGGAATTTATATATGTTTGTGACAATTAATGGAAATCTTGCACCCCCATTTTAGAAGATATTTAAGTAAGGCAGTCTTTCTTTGCAGAACTTATATCTTCTTTAGGGAAAATAGACTTTGCTTTAGGAGTTATGAGGCAATTTAAGATTGCAAGTCCTGGAAGTTGGTTTCTTGGATTTCAATTCTATCCCTACTACTACTACTTGCATTACTTTGGGAAGATTACCTTTCATGACTCTGTGCCTTCAACTGTTAAATAAGTACTAATAAATCTACCTCATAGAAGTGTTATGAAGAGTAGAGGATTAATAAATAGGTGGTGCTTCGGCTAGTGCCTGATATAAAGATTCAGTAATTGAAAGAGGTAATTTCAGTAGTATCAGTTATGAGAGGCAGGTAGGCATGAGAATGAGGATACAGAGAAGGAGCCGAGGAACACTTACTACTTCCTTACTGGGAGGCGTGTGTGTGGCCTTGGATAAGGCTGCACAGAGAAGGTAGCACCAGAGCTAAATCGTGATGAACAGATACTGCTGAAGAGGGGAATAATCCTGGCAGACATAGCATAAAGTAAAGGTATGAAGGCATTGAACAATGAAATGCAGAGAATTACTGTTTGAAACTATAGAATTATCAACCACAAGGATATAAAGCTAGAGATGCAGGTAGGACTGAAGTCAAGAAAGTCCTTATATGCCATGGAGAGGATTTTGAACTTTATATAGGAGGTGATGAAGAGACCTTAATTTTATTCTATTTTTCAAATGCTTTTATTAGTGCATTACAGTTATGAATAATGGTTGGGTTCATTTTGACATAATCAAAATATGCATGAAATTTAATTTACTCCATTTCAATCCCCACTGCTTCCTCTTTTCCATCCTTCCCTCTGATCCTTTTCCTATACTCTACTGGTCTTCCTTCTGTTTATTAATTTTTTTTCTTATTGGTGCTTTATAGATAAACATAAAGTTGGAATTCACTATAGTATATTTATACATGTACATAGTATAATGTTGTCAGATTCATTTCTCATTTCCTCCTCTTTCCCATCCCTCATCCTCCTCTTCTACCTCATTCTACTCCACTGATCTCCCTCTAACCTCATGAGACACCTCCCTTTTAGTTAGTTTGTTCTAGTTTCTGCACATGAGAAGAAACATTTGATCCTTGATTTTCTGAATCTGGCTTATTTCACTTAACATGACATTCTCCAGTTCCATCCATTTACTTGCAGATACCACAATTTCATTCTTTATGGCTGAATAAAACTCCTCTGTGTATATGTACCACATGTTTTTTTTTTTTTTTTTTTTTAATTCATCAACACCTGGGTTTGTTCCATAACTTGGTTGTTGTGAATTGACCTGCTATAAACAATGATGTGCCTGTATCACTGTAGGATGCTGATTTTAGTACTTTTGTATAAATGTTGAGTGGTGGGATAGCTGGGTCATGTGGTGGTTCTATTCCTATTCTTGTGAGGAATGAGAGACCTTAAATTTAATCAAAGGAATGGCATGGACTGATTTGGTGAGTTAGATTAAATGAAGGATACAATTTAAGGAGATAAAAATACTTAAATTTTCAAGTCATGTCAGAAAGGCCCAAAGAAGATGTTTAATTTTAGACTAGGCCTACTATTTTCACAAAAATCCTTCATGAAAAAGTAAGATCATTGGTCAAATAATATAGATGCTATATGCCCTTTTACATTTTGTCTAATGTAAGGTTTTAAAAGGCTGTCCTTCAAGAGAGTTGGTGATGATGACAAGTTGAATGCTTATGGAAGGTAGTAAGAATTAAGCTCAGGGGGTTGAAGCTATCTGCATGGTGTCCTCTTCATCTCTATGCTCCACAGAGTTTAGTTTGGTGTCTTGCGCCAAAAACTCCTCAACTATTTGTTGAATCATTCAAGTCATTTTAAGCCATAGGAGCTTTGGCACATGTTTTAGTGGCTTCCAAGCTAATAATTACAACTAAAAAGTACCAAATATTCTTATAAACTTATATAGTAACTTTGCAAAGCTCAAAACTAGATTAATATTAACTCCTAAATAAAATTGGAGTGGGGCTTTGTTATTGTTTTTTTTAATAAATATCTTCGTTAATTCAGAAATAGCATAATTGCTTTGTGAAAATAATTTTTCATGTTTTTTCCCCCCAAAGGCTGCCTCAAGTATCCAGAGAATCTTATCAACGTTAACACTAGCAGTGTTTCCAATACTGTATTTTTTTAACTTCCTTTATTATACAGAAGCAGGATCCATGTTTTTTACTCTTTTTGCCTATTTGATGTGTCTTTATGGAAATCATAAAACTTCCGCCTTGCTTGGGTTTTGTGGCTTCATGTTTCGTCAAACAAATATCATCTGGGCTGTCTTCTGCGCAGGACATGTCATTGCACAGAAATTAACTGAAGCCTGGAAAACTGAGCTACAAAAGAAGAAGGAAGAGCGGCTTCCCCCTATCAAAGGACCATTTTCAGAATTCAGGAAAATTCTTCAGTTTCTTTTGGTGTATTCCATGTCCTTTAAGAACTTGAGTATGCTTTTCCTTCTAACTTGGCCCTATATCCTTCTGGGGTTTGCATTTTGTGCTTTTGTAGCAGTTAATGGTGGAATTGTTATTGGTGATCGGAGTAGTCATGAAGCCTGTTTTCATTTTCCTCAACTGTTCTATTTTTTCTCTTTTACCCTCTTTTTTTCTTTTCCTCATCTACTATCTCCTACTAAAATTAAGGCTTTTCTTTACTTAGTTTGGAAACGTAGAATTCAGTTTTGTTTGATTACCTTAGCCTCCATATTTTTAGTTTGGAAATTCACTTATGTTCATAAATACTTGCTAGCAGACAATAGACATTATACTTTCTATGTGTGGAAAAGAGTTTTTCAAAGATATGAAATTATGAAATATTTGTTAGTTCCAGTCTATGTATTTGCTGGTTGGAGTATAGCTGACTCATTGAAATCAAAATCAGTTTTCTGGAATTTAATGTTTTTCATATGCTTGTTCACTTCTACAGTTCCTCAAAAACTGCTAGAATTTCGTTACTTTATTTTACCGTATGTTATTTATAGGCTTAACATACCTCTACCACCCACATCCAGACTTGTTTGTGAACTGGGTTGCTATGTAATTGTTAATTTCCTAACTTTTTATATTTTTCTGAGTAAGACTTTTCAGTGGCCAAATAGTCAGGACATTCAAAGGTTTATGTGGTAAAATCAGAGATATTTTGACCTTTAAAAGTAGATGTAATATATAGACTGTCTCCATAATGAATAATTGATATGTGGGAATTATAGAATTTGTTTTAGGCATAATGGTAATCCTCAGATCACATCAGTTTTTTTCTTATTACATACTTTTTTTTATTACATACATACATTGTATGCAACAAATATAAGGAAGTTAAGTATAAACAACTGAAAAGCTTAAGACCTGCTTCAGAAGCCAATAATGGAAAGATAAAATTGTTTACAATTATCTCTTTGATACTGCCAGCACTCAAAAGCTTGGAAACTTTTTGTACATACAAGCTTAAGAAAACTGGGTATGCTTCACAGCAGTGGAACTAATTTATAATTCTTTTCAGAAATTATTTGAAAAATATTTACAAATGATCAGTCAATATTCCTGATTGAAAAGTTGTTTACTCTTTCAATAATTATAATTTTAATCATAAATTAGAATAGATTTATGGATAGCAATTTAAAAGAGAAGGTCATGGTAATCCAGGATTCAGTGTATTATTTTTTATTTAAAATCTAGAAATTATGAAGCTTTTTCACTAATTCCTAATATGAAATGTATAAAGGCCAAAGATAAATTGTGTTGATTATAATACCTTTTAAAGAGACTTTTTTTCTGAAATACATTGTTGTATTAGTTTCCTAGGACTACTGTAACAAATGACCACAAACTTAGTGGTTTACTTTTTTTCCCCACATTTAGAAAGACCTGTATCTGAACTCAAAATGTCAGCAGGGTCAGTTCCTTCTGGAGGTGCTGAGGAATTATCCATTCCATGCCTCTCTCCTGACAAGAAGATATATCTCACAAGATTTTTAGGAGATAATATATGTGCTCAGATCTTATAAATAAAATTTTGTCCTGAGAGGTTAAAAAAAAAGTGACTTCTGAGATATAAATGTAAATCAAATTGTTATTTGATTCCCTTATTTCCCCCCCCCAAAAAAATAGAACTGAAAGTTATGAAATCATTTGATGTACCTATTTTGTAAATTAGGTAACACCTGCTGGGTAATATTTTGTGAGTGTGTTAGTGTTTGCATTCTCTGTTTACTATTTTTCATTCATTCCTTGGGTTGTCATTTTACTACAGGTAAGCATTTGGGCATGTTAATTTTGACATGGAAAGCTGAAACTGTGTATAGAAGTCATCTCTCAACCAAATTTTAACATTTTTAAATATTTTTTAAAAATAGCCGTAAGTGTGGACAAATTACTTTCTCCTCAGTGTTGAATAAAGCTTTTTCCTGTTTAAAATAATTAGAATATTTAGAAAACATCTCAACTTGCAAATATGAAAATGAGTGCAGGTAAAAATAACAACAAAAGTCTTGAGAAAAAAATACAGAGCATTCTTTTATTGTACCTCTATTCAGTACTTAGAAAGTAGAATGACTCAATTATAACAGTGATTGTATGAAAATATATTTTACCCAGATTTTTTTTGGCAGGCTGAATATTGAGTTTAGGGATGATAGGCAAGCAGTATACCACTGAGCTATGTCTCCAGCCCTTTTAATTTTAAGAGTCCTGCTAATTTTGCACAGGCTAGCCTTGAACTTGTGGTCCTCCTCTATCAGCCTTCCAAGTAACTGGGATTACAGGTGTATGCACCACACCCAGCCAGAATATTTTTAGTCAGATAAGAAAGCATAATCAAAGAAATTATGCTTTCATGAATTTATTATAATAGAGAACTAAATCCAGGAAACCAAAGTTGGAAAAAAAAAAGTGTAATTTAGGAAATTCAGCTTTGTTGTCTGATAGTGCAAGGCTTGTGTTTAGGAACATTTCTGAGAGGAAAAACTTTCCACTCAAATCTGGTCTGGGGACCATTTCACCCCATTTAATTGAAGAAGACTGGAGAGATCACCATTGCAATTAATTTTTAAGTGTTGAGTCACTTATGTGTTAAATTTGGAGAAATTTTACATTGAGAAGGAAACACATTAATCTTCCTCGTTTTTCTATAACATAAAATACAGTACTTGGTATTTTAGAAAAGAATATTGTGAATTAAAAGGAGCTGCTTATTTTTTTCTAATTATTTTAAAACAGGATGTCTATCAGTATTCTTGAGTTAAAGATAAACGTTTTGGTTTAAATTTTCTTGGACCCTTAGAAGATGGTTATTTACTATTGAATTTTCCACAGAGTGAAATAGATTAAATAAATATGTGAAAGATACACAAGCTCAATTTAACAGATCACCAAACTCATCCCTGTGAAGTCTTTCCACCTGAAAAGATTGAGAAGTCCAGTCATTCCTAAAACGATCCTTGCTTTTACAAACATTCTAAATTATGTTTGTGTTTTGAACTTTTTAAAGGATTATCAAATACTACTTTTGTAGTGGATTTAAAAAATTAGAATTTTTTTGAATTTCATAATTAAAAAGTGATTATGAAAAACACATACTTCCTTACTAGATAACCTTACAATCATTGTTAGTAGTCTGTGAGTAGGATTATTTTAAAGAGTATCATGAAAAGTTCTAGTCCATTGTTTTCAACTTCAGAATAATTTTGATCAAGTTCTACCTTATGTGAAATTCTAGTATGGAATATTATCTTTAGATAGTATTAGTTAGGTTTTAGTGTACTGTGTGTTTACTACCACATGTGTCATGTGTTTTCTCTTAATGGATACCCAGAAATTTTTTATAACTGTATCTGTGTGTTTAAATTATTTGGAAATACAGTGTTCCTTACTTTAAAATAGCATATTCTCCTAGCAAGAGAAATTATTTTTGCTCTCTGGGCCATGTTTCCTTAGATTCATTTCTGGAATATGCTTAGTCTGTCATAAAATTCCACAATGTAAATAACTTAATGTAATTTATTTCTAATAATTAAATAATATGTTATTTCCAGTTTGAACTAAATTGCTGCGCAGTTTGACATTATTTTCTTCATAATCAAAGAGAAAAGGGATTCAAAAATTTTATTTATGCACTTAAATAGTGGACAGTTATAACCAGTTTTCAATAAATTATGTATTCAGATAAAAAAATTCATGGTGGTGCATGCTCGTAATCCAATAACTGGAGAGACTGAGACAGGAATATCTCAAGTTCAAAGCCAGCCTCAGCCACTTAGTGAGACCATCTCAAAATAAAAAATAAAAATTGGCTGGGGCTGTTGCTCACTGGTAAAGTGCATCTGGGTTTAATCCCCAGTACCAAAAACAAAGAAAAAGAAAGAAATTACTATATATTAGGTAGAGAGCATTATTATCTTAAAACAATTAGAATCACATTAAATAGTAAAACCAGATTGTAATGTAAAGATGAAAAAAAACTTTTAAATGGAAATTTAAATATAAATTAGGAGCCATGGACTTATAGGAAGAATGTTTAACATGGGAGTTTTGGGAATTAGTGTTTGCTTATGACTCTATAATCAATAAGGCAAGATGTTTGGTCCTCATTTCAAATGAGGATAATTGTCCTAACTAAGGTGTGTCTGGTAGGGCCTAATTTCGAAAAGGATTTATCCCCTGCCATTCATAAAAATCATAAACATATCATATGATAAATATTAGCTAAATGTACACTGAACATTTTAGTATAGAATGAAGCAAATAGCACAGAAAAACTATAATGTATAATCACAATTAATTTGAGGAAATAAATTGCATTTCATGACAAAAGCATTCCAGACCCATTTTCTGCCTAATTTTTTGGTCTACTGCTAAGTGTTTGCTGTGTTGTTTAGTGCTTAAACATGTATCTACTTGTAAATATGTTATATGTTGTCTTTATATCAGGATATGATATCAAGGTTATTGCTGTTTAAAATACAAGCAGTTCAATCATTAAACTATTATAATTTTGATGGTTTGTAAGACTTTAAAGGGAAAAGAAATTTCAACCAGTTACAAATATTTTATGTTATTTCAGGTTCTATTTTACTATTCTAGGAATAACTTATCTTTCATTTAGAGTGCTTTACATATTTAAATGTTGATGACACATTTCCAATATAGTAAAACAAGTTGAAAAATTATAATAAAGTGAATAGGTTGTGAAAAAATTTTTCAACACATTTATAAATTCAACACAAAATTCTTTTAAGATTTGATTATTATTTCTAGGGTGAGAAATTTTGTCACAGTAAAGTAATCCAATAATGTCTTCATATTATGCTTTTTAAAAGATGAGCTTTTGATGAATTTAATAATTTCATTCAGAGTTTCATTTCATTCATAGCACAGTTCATCACCAGCAAGCCAAAAGAAATGTCTTTTTACAACAAGAACAATATTAAAACATTATACTGTTTCTGCATACTGGAGTGTGATCAGTTCATTGAGCAATGTATGTGTGCTTATGGCACATACAAGATGAGGAAAAAGGGAAAGAAATTGCCATCTTTTGAGTACCTGTAATATTGGCTGATTTACCAATATTGTCCCATTTGATCCTACTCATATGTCTGTGCAGTAGATACTGAATTTTGCTGGATTGTTGAAGAAGTTAAAGGTCAAATATATCTGGTGACTTGCCACAAGACCACTCTTGTCTCTAAATCAACATAGATGATCTGATTCACAAACTGAGGTTTTGACTGCTATTTTGTGAATGTTTTTCATTAAGTAGGCTGAGTGCTTGCCTTGCATGTGTGTGTCACCGTGTTCGATTCTCAGCACCACACATAAACAAATGAATAAAATAAAAGTCCATCAACAACCAAATATATATATAAAAAAAGATGCCGCTTGGCTTTCCCNATATATATATATATATATATATATATATATATATATATATATATATGAAGTAGGATATGGAGAGTGGAGATAGTCTTTACTGTGCACAAGCCAGGCCATTCATGGCACATTATTTTTTTGTGTGTTGGATCGTAATCATTCTTAAAAATGTTAGAAACTGTTTAAAGAAGTATGAACAAATGATGAGGATTAATAATTTTGTTGTAAGATAAATGAAAGAATGGGATGATTAACTTGGAATAACAGATTCTGTAACTTAAGCTCTTACAATATTTGAAGAACAATTATTTGAGTGAATTGAAATTATTCTGTTATGTAAAGTGTAAATGTAGGGCCAATAGTTACATTTCAGTTAATGAAAAACAAATTTTCTAATTGCTTAGTCTCTACAAGGGACTGGACCCCCTCAAAAAAATGTTTCCTATTGACTGGTGGTAAAATTTCTATTTATCAGATTTAGGAAAATCAGATAGCATGTAGATAGAGTAAAATATATTTAAAGATGTCTTACAACCTTGTAAATTCATAAGTCTGTTACAACTAATATTTTTGCATTAATTGGTAAGTCATAGTCAGATATTTCTGGTGATTTGCATGCTGTCTTTGGTATTTTAAATTTCTGAACAAAACTACTTTTAACTGTTAACCCTGTTTTAGAAACAAATTTTAGATGCCCAATCTTCTAAAAGATATTATAGTTAGAATATTTCGGTGAGCTTGTAGTATTTATTTTACATATGTTTTAATTCCTCTTGTATCAATGGAAATAGTGTATTTCTACTTAAAAAGGTTTATCCCCTAGTGAAAAATAGGGCAAGTGCTATGTATAATAAAAGTGTTTAGTTCAGTGTTCAGTAGGTGGTGATATTGTGCTGTATATTCAAGTGTTCTTGTAATTAAACTTTTGTTATTCTGAATTAAGCTTTTTATAGTTTTGTATTGTTTTGAACCACAAAGATATATATTATCCATGCCTATTTATTATGCTGTTATTGAAAGTGTTTCCTGAGTTGTATGAAGCCAAGGTAAATGTAAAAAAAAAAAATTAAAATGTTGCACTTTTTGATTTTTTAATCATGTATTAGATTCTTTTACATAATCTGACTTTCCATATGACATTGTTTACTTCATAAAGCATCTTCATCTGAGGACCTTTCCCCATAAACAAGTAGTGATACGACAGATTTGAAAACTGATATAATATTGTATTGGCCACTGTTTTTAGTGCTTTAAAACTGATTTTATCTCATTTAATATTCATAATAATCCTGTGGGATAGAATGGTTGTTAATACATGAGGAAACTTAGCAGAGAAAGGTTGTTTGCCCAACATTATAGAATAATTGACAGGTAGGATTCATGACGAGACAACCTGACCAGAATCAATGTTAATAACTACTCAATTTGGGAGAGAAGGGCACAAAGGCAGTTACCTTCAAATTTGTGGCATCTTTCAAGTTTTCATGGAGAACCTACTTTTCTATACCAGAAAATGAGGCTAACACTAATTTGGAGGTTTTCCAGAGGCTGACAGTCTTCCATCTGCCATGGTATCTTCCATTTTTGTTTTTGTCATAATGCCTCAAGTTGGTATGAGTGTATACATATGAATTTAATGGCAAAAAGGAAAAAAATCAGGGCTGAAGTATTTAGTCATATGAATTTACATTGAAATAAAACCTTTCTTACAAATCAAGGAGGAGCACAGTTATTTAACAATTAGTATTTAGTTTCTCAGAAAACTCTTAATTTGGAAGCAAGTTCTTGGTTAAACATGATAAGCTTTGGGTTTTTAAAAATTCTTTCTGGAAAAACTTCATCTTTTAGCTTAAACAATATGTGAATATCTGATCTTGGGGCTGGGGATGTGGCTCAAGCGGTGGCGCACTCGCCTGGCATGCGTGCGGCCCGGGTTCGATCTTCAGCTCCACATACAAACAAAGATGTTGTATCTGCTGAAAACTAAAAATAAATAAATTTCTCTCTCTCTCTCTCTCTCTCTCTTTTAAAAAAATATCTGTTCTAGATACATTTTTAGATGATTTACCTTTTGTTAGTACTATATTCTAAAATTGAGATGTGTATTTGACTTATAAAATTATATTGTGAGTTCATGTCATTTAAAACTGCTTTTGAGTAAACCTATTTATAAGAATAAAAGATGTTTTTCTTTTCAAAAATTCTGTTAAAATATTTTGTTTCTAAATAAATTTGTTTTATAATATACTATGTCTACTTAATTATCTTATTCTAAACTGAGGGTTAGCACCTTTCCCCTAGTACTCACTCATTTTTCCCTCTTTACCACTTACCCAGTCCTAATCTTTATTCTTCATGAAATAATACAATTGCATATGTTTAAGTATCTGTAATTGGTGTCAATCGCTAACCTGGGTATCTGTATAATTTTCCCTCTAATTTCATCATAATAGAGACCAGTTAAATTATTAGCTGATCACCTTGTATTTGTAGAGGCTGGGGTTTCTTTTGTTAGTCTAGGTCTGTAAAGAGTGTTTATCAGCACCTTTAACTTGGTAGGACTCAAATCTCAAACCTGGGCCCTTGTGAAGAGACGAATGAGGAGATCTCCATTCTTTGTTTTCTCTTACTTCCCATTGGGCATGGAGTTTCCCTTCCTCATATGCATCTTATAGAGATCAACTGAGCACTTATACTGGACCCAGATTTGGAGTATCCTCCTTGTGACTTCTCTTTTCTAGATTTCCCCTCTATTTACAGCCGCTCTGGCAGTTCTAAATTCCATCCTCTGCAAGTCAGTCATTACAACTTTCTGACTGGTGGGTACCCTCAGGAAAAGCAATGTACACATGATTTTGATTGCTGTTCAGTAATTTCAAGTATTTTTTTCCTCTAAATCATTTAAACTATGGCAGAGTTAGTGTGATATAAGTTCCTCTGCCATTATCTGCCTAGGAACTTTGTCTTGATTACAGTTGATATAGATTGTATAATCTGTCTGTATTAATAAGGAAGTTGAGGTTGTTACTTTTGTTTTGAGGGATTAAGAATTCCTGAAAAATAGTTTAGGTGGAAACAGTTTTGGAATACAGATTTCTAATATAGCTCATTGTAATATACTGCATCATTAAAGTATCTGTTATTGAATCCAGTGACCACTTGAAATTCCCTTGTGGAAAAATGATGTGAAGCAATACAAAAGTGATCTTTTCTGTAAAGAGGAACTCGCCTTCTAATTGGGAATTAATAGAAAGTATAATATTGATTATCACTGTGGAGGAATGCGAAAGTTAAGGTATTGACATGGAACTGGAAATCACAGCTGAAGGGACAAGGGAACATTTAATGGGAAAAATGGTTTTTGAGCTAATTCTTATGGAGATTTGTGGAGACATTGTGGAAAGCATTCCAGGTTTATTAAAGGGAAGTGAACAGAGATTGTACAGTACTACTACCACACACAGGAGAAGTAGTGGCTAACAGTTGCCAACACTTGCAGCATGCTTGCTGTGTGTCAGTCACTAGTCTTAGAATCTGTGTTCAACATGGATTAAGTAATCCCAATAAGGATTCCATGAGGCAAATACTACCATGATCCTCATTTTATTGATAAGGAAATTAAGACAAAGATAACTGAAATAATTTGCAAACTCAGGAAATGTGGCTTTAGAACCTGCCTTTTTTTCAGGGAACAAGACAGTTCCAGTAAACTTGCATAATCTAATAATGTCCTACTGTTAAAAAGAACATAGGTTATTTTTAAGTAGAAACTAAGATCAATGTTCTATTGCATGTGGTGGGGAACAAGAAGTGAGCACAGAGTATGATAAGGGGGGTAAGAAGAAAAGTGGCTATTATTTGAGAGAGGATAGTCAGCCTGAATGGACTGATTGTGACTCCTCACCCTCCATCTGCTCTTAAATCCCACAATAGGTGGCACAGGAACCCAAGAAAAGGGCAGTCTTAATTAGGACTGTGTAGGGGCTTTGAAAGGTTTTGAGGAGATGACTTGAAATTTTAACTCTGATACCTCTGTAACTACTGGGTCTTGTGGTTGAATGTATTGCAAGGTTCCCAAAGTATGGGCAGGCCCTGGGCTCAGGTGAGCCATGGCAGAAGATCTAATTAATTTTAAAATTAGCCCTCCATTTAGAATTCTAAGTCTTGGTCTTAAGATTTTGTCCTTTGTAATGAAAGGAAAAGTAACCCATTAAATCTAATCAATTATAAATATTTGAATAGCATATGAGAATATCTCTCTATGTTCTTCCCATACCCATATCTATGTACACACCTAAATACAAGTGTTTCTGGTGAAGATGGACAGGAGAATTTTAGAAGTATTGCTAGGAAAAGAAGTAAGTAGGAAGACTGAAGACAGAGGAAGAAGCAATTTAAAGGGTAGTCAACTTTTTTTCATATATTCATATATTTTATATATCTATTTCATATATTGATTGCATACATTGATGAAGGAATCACTGTCCCCCATTATAATAGCATCTTGTTCAGGAGGCATATTGGAATGAAATGCACACAGAATACTGATGTGGAAAAACGAAAGAATATAGTAGGACCCTATCTCTGCTTGAACTGCTTGTATGATAAAAATTTAGATTGATGTTAATTTCCAGTGGTAATAACTGCAGTATACAACTGCTAATTTGGTTTCCAAAATGCATTATCCTGAATTTTACTCAAGATGGCAGTCATGGACATTTTTTTCTAGTTGTTAATCTGACAGAACTTTACCATTCTATTTACCCTAAAATGTCACTGATATTAATGATTTTTTCATTGTTATTTGAAAGGCATTTTTGAACATGTTTATCCTTGAGCAAATATATTTGATTATCTATGTCATTGTGTACTTTGAAAACATGATTATTGGAAGCTTGAATCATCAGATAATCATAGCTTCATTTTATTCCCTATAATTAAGAATATCTAGAAAACTTGATAGTTTCTATTTTCTTTTCCAATTAGAATATCAGTAAAACTGGAATTTACACATACCTTTAATTCACATGGAATTTGTCATGTATATTTAATGGCAGAATGGTTATAAAAAGCTTCTGTTGATGGGAAATACTTGTTTTCCTCTGTGTGGCTATTAGAAAAGCAGAAACTGTTAGTCACTCTCTGAGAGTTGTGTTATAGAGCAAGTTACCTGATAAGGAAAGAAAGCAAGTAATTGTGTTTGTAATGGTATATGAATAACATACATTTAAAAAAATAGCCAAGGATTTTAGATGCAATAAATGCAATTTGAGAGTCTCCACCAGTCTCCAAATAGTTTTGAGTTACACATTATGTAACTTGCCATCGAGCTTTGGAGATATTTGACTTCTGTATATGTAGAATGCTGATAGAAAATGTGTCTTTTCTATATTATAATGTTTGTGTTATAATAGATCTTTCCTTGTGCTAGTTTTGCCTTTGACTTTGAATATGAAAATTCTGTGGACTATTGATCATCTAATGAGATTTTCTTACTCTTGAAAAATAAATAATTCAGTGTTTAAAATCACAAATTAGAATTTATAATCTATGAATCTCTATACTGTACTCTTATTAAATAAATTCCCAGTTAAATGTTCATCATTACAATGAAAGAGATTAGCATAACTTTTTCTTAATCTAGTTTTTCACTATCAGCAACAATAACAGTTTGGAGAAGAAAGCTCGCTCATTATGAGGAATAATTGGCAAGTATCTAAAAACAAAATTTTGATCAAATTTGATCTTCATATATCTTAAGGTTTTGGTAGTTTGGGTTTACTATTTGATAAAAGTAATCTAAACAAAGTCAAAATTAAAATGTTTTAGCTAATGACCCTATTTTGTATTTACTAAAATAACTTATCTCTAATAAACAAGAAAGAGATTAAATTAAGTGAAAATAAGCCAATCTGCTACTTTATGCTAAATTCTAACAGACTGTGTTTATCTAAAGTGGTAAGAACACATGAGCTGTAATCTGAAGACCTAGGTTCAAATCCTGGATTTGCCATTAATTTGCTGTTTCAATATAGGAAAGTGAAACTGTCAAGATCAAATAAGCAAATACATGTGATAATTATTTAATAGCTCTAATTACACAAAATGTAAGGGTTATATATAATTTATTAGGTGTGTCTTGGGCTCTGCACCAAATAGTTTTATTAACTTGTATCATAACATGATAAAAATAGTATTGGTTAATCTAATAATTGGCAACTACAGGACTGTTATAAATTTGTTTATATTATTAAAAATGTAAATTCCTTTTTTAACCTGAAAAACATGGATTTTTGTAACTTTTTAAAATATTCTTATTCATTATTATAGTTTGTTTTAGTCAGTTTTTTCACCACTGTGACTAAAAGACCTGACCAGAACAATTGTGGAAGAAAAAAGGTTTATTTGAGGGCTCACAGTTTCAGAAGTCTCAATCCATAGACAGCAGACTCTTCCTCAGAGCTTAGGTAATTCAGAACATAATGGTGGAAGAGTGTGGCAGAAGAAAGCAGCACACATGATGATCAGGAAGCCAAGAGAAAGATTTCAATTGCCAGATACAAAATATATACCCCAAAGTGACACCCCCAATACCCCACCTCCTCCAGCCACACCTCACCTGCCTTCAGTTACCACTCAATTAATCCCACCAGGGATTAATTCACTGATTGGGGCAAGGTCTCATAACTCAATCATTCCTTTTCTGAACCTTTTTGCATTGTTTCACACATGAGCTTTTGGGGGACACCTCACATCCACACCATAACACAGTGAAAAAGTTCATTGTTACGTCCAAACAGTGTAGTTTCAATTTGACGTTGTAAAAAACTGAAAAATATTGTACATTATTTAGAATTACATTAATTGGTCATTTTAATTATGTAGAAAATAAATAATGGTGATCACTTTGAGTAGACACAAAAACATGAATAAAGAGAATGCATTGGCTTCCCATCACTATAATGCCAGAGATAATCATATTATAATGAGAAGAGGTCTATTTTGGCTCATAGTTCTGTAGATTTCAGTCTAGGATTGCTTAGCTTTATCACTTTGGACCTGTAGCAAGAGCATGTAGAGAAACAAAATCACTCATCTCATCACTAGGAAACAAACAGGAGAGAGGAAGAGACTGGAGTCCCACAATCCTCATCAATTATATGCCTTCGATAACTTAAAGATCTCCACCAGCAACCCTTCTTGAAGGTTCTATCACCTACCTCCCACTTATGCCATGATGGGGACCAAGACTTTAATAGAAGAACCTTTAGGGGACTTTCAAGATCTATCTATAGCACAGATGATATTGTCTTCCCTTCTGTGTGGTCTTCTACTATGGGCTCCAGTGTTTATAGAACTAGAATGTATAGCCTCATGGCGAGGTGAGATTTGAGATAAAGTTCTAGTTGAAGATACCCACATTCTTTGGTTTTCTATCTCCTTCCCCATGTTTAAACACATAGGGACTCTAATTGGATATCTATGCTTTCATTCACAACACACAGTAGGCCTTCACTCTAAGCCATATTCATTCAATATAATCTGTAAACATTTTCTTTGACTAAGATGCCCATTGCTGTGCAATTAGTTATGGCCAAACAGTAGATTAGGTTATATTAACAATACAAGTCACATGTTGATCCAACTTTATTCAGAAGCAATCTTCTTATAGCTTCTTTCATTTGGAGGTATGAACAGAAACAACATTCATGGATATATCCAACATAGGAATACATCATATTTTGTAACAACCAGAAGTACTTTTAATATAATAAATGCAGGTATGTGTGTATAGTTTGACTTTCCCAATTTTTTTCTTATGGTCCCCACAAAAAATATAATAACTGAATCAATCTTTATTTGCTAAGAACCCGGGTTTCTTCATTTTCTACAAAAGTATGTATACTTTAATAGTAATAAGATGAAATATAACAAGAAAAATTTAGGAAGCCTTTCATGACAGTGTTTGTCAGTTTTTCATTGCTATAATCAAAATACTGACCCAAACAACTTGGAGGAGGAAAGTTTTATTTTGGCTCATGGTTCCTGAGGTTTCAGTATATGTCACATTGGCTCCATTGCTCTGGGCCTGATTTGAGGTGGCACATCATGGTTGAAGGGCGTGGCAGAAGAAAACTGCTCTGCACATAAAAGCTGGGAAGCAGAGAGAGGGAGAGAGAGAGAGAGGAAGGTCAGGGACATGATATAGTCCTCCAGGGCACTCCCCACCCCACCAGCCAAGTGACCTACTTCCTCCAACTTTTGTCCACCTACCTACAGTTTCTACCACCTCACAGCAGTCCATTCAGGTTGCAGTGGGTTCATCCTCCAATGAGGTCAGAGCCTTTCTGATCCAACCACTTTCCAAAAGCCCCATCTCTGAATATGGCTGCATTGGGGTCAAGTCTTCAACACATGAGCTTTAGGAGACATTCCAGATCCAAACTATAAGGATGACACTGTGCTTCTCACAACTGATTTTTTTTTGTATTCATAACCATCATCACATCATGAAAATTACAAGTTTACTTGTTTCTATTCTTTACTAGACTATAAGATTCATGAAGTCCATGATTGTGCTGTCATGTCCACAAACATCAGGCATATAAACCTAGCAAATGTGCAAGGAGTACATTTTACAGACTGGAGAGTTACTATGAATAACAAAATGCCCAAGGAGGCTGATCTAGAACAATTTTACATTATTTAAATATAGAACTATAATTAAAGTTAACAACATTCTATGGAATTTTTATTTTCTGTTTTTTTAAATATGAGATTCAACTACTTCAATGCACAAATATATTTTTATAGTATAATGCCTTCCTAGAAGTAAAAAAGAAAGAAGGAAGGGAGGAAAGAAGGAAGAGAAAGAAAAAAGGAGGGAAGGGAGGAAGGGAGGAAGGAAAGAAGGAGAAAGAGAGTGAGTTGGAGAAGCTATGGTTTAAAAGAGATTCAATATTTAGATCAGCAATTGTGTAGATCTTATTTGGATACCAATATGAGCAAATCTACTTTAAAAAAAAATGTAAGTCATAGTAAGAAACTTAAACATTGATTGATGATATTAAAACATTATTGTTATTTTTAGGCATGATAGGAATATTTTGGTTGGTTTTCAAATACAATTCTTTCAGAAATATATAATGAAATGCTTACCTGAATAAAAATGTCTTTGTATGTCAAAATGAAAACATAAAATATCCTCCAATAGAAATTTAATTTATAACATTTGAATTATTAATGCTTTGAATATTTTTATATAAATGCATTGAAATATTACTTAGAAATCTGTTATCTATGCATTATGTAACAACATTTAGCATTTAGAAATATGACCTAAATAAACATTAATTTAGAAATTAATATTTGTGTGTACATGTATGTATGCACATGTACACGTGTGTGTGCACATACTTACATATGTGCCAGACTGTTCAGTGGCTATAAGAGAAAATCCTTTACTTTGTATTTTTAACAATTAAAATTTGTTATAGTAACAATTTGATGATTTATGGAGATTTAAAACATCTGAAAAATGAATATCTGTCTGATAATACTTAAAAGTAGAATATTCTAACATACAAATGCATACAGAAAAAAAATCAAAATACTTGTGTATAGATAGGAAAATGAGGCTAAAGATAAAAAGGCATTGCTCTTTGTAACACCAGCAATTGTAGTTGCAGCTCTCTTTTCCTGTGTACTCCTGTTCAAAACAGTATCTTTTTGTCTTGCAATTATATTGATAAATTCTCCAGGCTGACAATACACAGCTGCTTTCAAAAGATGTGTTGGAGCTCTGAGCACTGAAGTTTAGTTTAAATTTACATAATTCGCATTACATTAGGCTGATATTTTAAATAATTGATCATCATACCTAAATTTTTCTCTTTCTAAATTTAGGCACATTAAATAAAGTAAAATATGGCATTCATTTGTTTTCATAAGGATCTTACACTGCTTTTTAAATGTGTTTGCCATTTGTTGCTGTTAGTTTAACTGGTAGTGAGGGAGCCATGATTTTTTTATCCACATAAATAAGCAGAGCTATTATTGAATACCATATTCCCATAATGATGTTAGGATTTAAAAAAAAAATCACAACCAATTATCGTCTGTGGATGTTCAGTTTTTCATTTATGTTACCCACCTTGCCCATTAAAATAGAGAAATCTTATTAAGAAAGTTCTAAAGTTTTCTGAAAGAGGTTATTTAAGTTCTGATGATTTAACCTGTAGATGATGTGATATAATCAAGTTGTTCTTACTACATCCTTCATGAGTAGCACTATAAAATTTTGCGTTCATTATCAATACTGTATTTTCACCTTTAAAGATCACAATGTACAGTGAATATCAATAAATTTATAATTTCAAAATGAATATGAACAATTACTATAATTAAAGCAAAAAAAATACTTATTTATCTCATGATTCTGTGGGCTAGCCATTTGAATTGGGCTTAACTGGGTGGTATTCTCCTGGTCGCAGCTAGTCTCACCAAGTTCAGCTAAGTCATTTTGTAAGCTGAAGCCAAAGGAAATGGTGTTGACTAGGGTTGTAAGGATATTTGATCTGTAGGTCTCCACCAGGCTAGCCTGGCCTCCTTCCCTCGGTGGCATTACCAGAGGTCTCAAGAGTAGCAAAAGAGGGCAAACCACAATGTACAAATGGTGTTTAAATTTCTGCTCATTTTATGTTTGCTACTTTGTCTTTGAACAAAGCAAATCACACAGCCAAGCCCAGAGCACTGTAGAGGGGCTTGGATGAAAAAATAATTTGTCCTATCTTTTACAGTCACACACAGATGGGTTTGGGAGAAATTGATTCATGGATTCCTACCTTGCTGTCTTATTAAGAGTATTAATTAATTTGTAATTAAATTGATAGTAAATACCATTAAATGGGTTAAACAGCAAATCTGCCTGCTCCCTGTGCTGCCACATCATTAATATGGGCAATTTAGCTCACATTCGCAGTATTACATATTTTTATAATATATGAAGTGATTCTCCACTCTCATTATCAGTTCATGTACAATCTTTTGGCTTATTGACTGAGAATTTAGAAGTTTTTAGATGTTTATTTCAGATGATGCTATGAAACATTGAACCATGTGATTCTAAATCCCACAAGTATAAAAGAACAATAATTTCCATCATAAATCTTGAACTATGCTTTAAAAGAGTTGATTTCAACAGACCCAGAACCTCAGAGTTTCATCTCAGAGCTTTTTAAATGAATCATTACACCAACCTTCTTAGTAAACTGTTGGTGTTAGGAACTTAGATACACATACACATATATGTATCTAAGTAAGTATGCTACATGGTACCCTAATAAGTCTACCTTTACTGGAATGATTAATCTGTCTTCTAAATATTTTGGAGTCTTCTTGGAATTATTTTCAGAATTCTGAAGTCACACATTGGGGTAAGGGAAGAAAAAGGCATTTCTTTATCCTAGAGCCATAGGCTACCTATTCTTTTTGTTGTTGTTGTTGTTTCTGTGGCTCTTCCTTTCCTTCCCCACTTTCTGGAGCTCACCCAAAGCTGTCTTTCTGTCCCTGCCAATGTCAGAAGATCCTCAGCAAAAGACAAGATGAAAATGGACTCTCTAGTCAGAAGTCTGAGCCTGAAACACTAAGTGAAAGTGTGATCTTCTGCCTGCTTCATATAGGTGTGAGTAACCTAATTTGCCTCCTGTTACAGTGAGGACCTGATAGTTTTTCAGTAACAGAAAAACAACCACAACTGAAGCACAAATAAAATGGAACAAGGAATTTATCAGAAGAGCAAAGAAACAGCTGTAAGAACCTTAGATCTTCCTGGAATCTTGGGTCTAGAACAGGCCCTTAGTTTTTCTCTTTCTCTTGTCTCTATTTCTCTTTGCCTGTTGACTTTTCTCTCCTACTGTAGCCAGATGTCCTCTTTTGGTCAAGAAGTATGTGCTCAGATCCTAACAACTTAGCAATTATTGAGGGAAGACAGGATTTAGTTTCTCCCATCCATTACCTTTGATTAGTCTGGTTCAGAAGCTGACGAAGCTTATTATCATCATTAAATACAAATCATGGAAGTTTACTGCATGTCAGAGACTGTATTATGAGTTTTCATGAGTAACTAATTCTCATGTGAACTGTTGGAGACAATCATATAAAGTAGAAAGAATCCCATGTTATGCACATTTTACTGATGAAGAGATTGAACAAAAAAATTAAGTAACTGTTCCAAAGTCACACAGCTAGTAAGTGGCATTTGCCCCAGAGGTAATAGTCAAGTGAACCTGACATCCTTTGGAGTTTAGAAGCAAACAGTGGTCAACTGCTTTCCAAATTTTTACATAGCCCCCTTCTAAGAAAAGGCAATTCCAACAACTTATCTTCTGTGCAAAATCCATGAATTTGGAATGCATTTATGGTTGTGTTTTTTTTTTTTTCAAATGTTCAGTATTGTTTTTTGCAATGTGCATTTTGGACTTTTAAGAGTTGGAAAACAATTAACCTTAGTTTTATCTGGATAGTTGAAGAATGAAAGGCCTAAATATAATTTTGGCTGGTGAGCAAATGATTATGTACAGCGAAGACCTGTCAAAAAAATCTTATATTGGATCTATCCCACCTTCATTATATTTAGCCCTGCTTGAGCTTTGCATTATTTCTTGTTTTTCATGTTCATTAGTTATGAATTTTATAAAGAATATTTATTTTACTATAATATTTTTCAAGAAATATAACAATAACGTTGTAATATTGGATACAGATAAAATACATAAATGAAATGAAATGAATGGTAATTTATAAATTAAAGTTTCATATTACAGGACAAATTCTTCAAATTATGTAGCAAAAAGATTCTGTATCTTCTCCAGTATGGTGTTGTGGAGAAAGCTAAATAAAATGGAGTTTTTTTTTTTTGTCAACTCCTTTGTTTGATTCTGTTTCTTTATTTTATTTGAGCTTCACAGAAAAACCATGCTTCTTATTCTGAAAACTCCTATTATCAGTGAAGAGGCTGAAAATAAGCAGGTTAATGACCCTGCCTCCTTTCCTCTTGGCCTGTTTCATCAAGTCAAGGAGCAGTACTTTTTTCCTGATCACAATCCTTCACAAAAGCTAAAAGAAGGGCCTTCTTAAAACTTGTCAGTGCTCTTAAGATACCCCAAACAAAGACAAAGAAGCAAACACTGACATTCTCAAGGGAATGTTTGGCCAATGGCATTGCTTATCTGTAACCTTCAGGTTATAGATCCAATAGTATATAGAGATGGTGATTAGAAAGGCCAGGCAGATTTTCATTCGAAGAGTTTTCTTTGTAAACTAAAATAGCCACATATATGGTTTTGTGCATGTCAACCTTAGTACAAGACACTGAAGAACGTGTTTTAAGAAATAAATCTAGAGAGTCTTACAATACAGAAAATGTTTCTTTTGTTTTCCCATATTATTTACTTTTTCACTTGCTACATGATGAGAATCATGTTAAATGTTGGTCTCTTCCTCAGAAAGAGAAAGAGAAGATTTACTGAATAACATGGTTGGGTTGGAGTCTGTCATCCATTCATCAGCAAGTTTACTTTCCAGGGTCAGAGATAGAGCAGTGAGATAGGTAGACAAAGTTCCTGGCTTCAGAGAGGTTGCATTCATGTAAAAAGAGGCAGATCATAAAAGGAAACAAGATGATTTCAGAGAAATAAGTGTGGTGAAGAACATTTAGAAAAGATTACGTGAAAGAGCTGGGTCGGAAATGTTTGTGTTGAATTACTAAATAATAAGAAGGAAATAGCTAAAGTAAGTGTGTGGAGAAAAGTATCCCAATAGGAGAAAACAGTAAATGCAAAGACCTGAGATCTGTGCACATCGTATCTCCTTTACTCTTTACCAAGTTTTTGTAAAGCAGGTAGGATTAACTTAATTTCATCAGTGACAAAATTGGGAGCCACAGAAGTGACTTAGTGAGGTCAGTTACCCTGCTGTCAAACAGGACTGCCATGGTATGAACTCAGGATTACCTGACCAGAAAACCCATTCTCTTTTTGCTGCTCATGCTATTTTCATGAGATATATGCTCAAATCAAACACATACATCAGTGAAGAGTTTCAAACAAAGTGATTCTTTACCAAATGTTGGTAAATTGCTAAGGTGGTCCTTCATTTTCTTTCTACTAAAAAATATACAACAAAGACTTCTATATCTTCACTGTTTATTAGCTAACTCTATATATACTTTGATTATCTTCAGTATAACTATACTGTTTGTATTAAAGAACTAGAATACAGTCAGGGTGAAGAGTATTGGACTATTTCCTTCAAGAAACTGAGAGTGGTTTTTTTTTAGTGTATTATTTGGGAATTCTAGCAATATAATCTGTTCTGCCAAAAAGTTATATTGGAAGGACATAAAAATATTAAAATCTCAAAGTTAGCTGAAAATTATCTCTAGCATTTATCCTCAGAACAGAACAGTATTTATATAAGATTTATAAGGCATTGAGTTATTTTATTACTGGGACTCTATGAACTCTAGTAATTATAAATGAAAAAAAAATCAAAGCTCTTAAGTTCATCATTGTTTAGATTTATTTTCAATTATTTTTTTTCTGCTATGGTTTCTGGCTTATTTTCTTATTGGCTAATGTAGATAAGACAACGCTGCTGCAAAAATAATGGAAATATATATAATCCATTTCCATTACATATGTGAATGGACTTGTGAAAGGGAACCTCTGGTTATTTAAGCCAATGAATGTTCTCATTGTTCAGTCATAACAGTTCTCATACCTGAAGTCTGTAGTAGCAACAGTAATCTGCACATAATAAGTACTTAAAGTTGCAGAATGGTTAGACACATAGTCACATAATTATAATATTTGATTTTTCATAACCTTTACAACATTATATTTTAATTTATTATTGTGTAGTTTCACTGAGGAGTAAAGGAGCTAGATCATGTAGGCCTTATGAAATTCTAAAGACTCTGGCTTATACTCAAATGGGATGACAAACTATTGGGGGATCTTGACCAAGGGTATCATTTTCTTAAGAGAACAATTCTGGCTGCACTTTTGAGCACTGACTGAAGAATGGGGCATTGAAGTAAGGAGTTGAGGTAGGGGGCAGAGCAATAATTTTGCTGAAAGGTAATGGTTCTTTTGTTTGAAGTGACTAGAGACTACAATATAGGCATCAAGCTGGCATGAGAGGGGCCTTTCAGATTGCTATATCCCCAGGGCACAGAATTATGTCTGGAGTATAGCAGGAGCTCAGTAATGTTTGTGAATGAATGGATGGATGGATACATGAACATTAGCTTTCCATAGCTTCTGTCTTCTCCCCATCTGTTCATTACTTAAGTTAAAAATCTAAACTACTTTCCTTATCCTCTCATTTTAAAAATTAAAGTAAAAGAGAAACAAAACAAAGAAGCCAAGTTTCTTCTGAAATTTAATTGAATTCAAAGTTTCTTTTAAAGCACTTTTATGTAATGACTTCTTTGGGATATTGAGGACATCAGATGCCAACAGAAAGCTAGCTCCAGGACGGTGAGATGAGATTATTGCTTAGGGTCAGGACTAAGCCACAGCACCACAATTTACTTTAAAATTAAAATTGCTACATAGGATTTAATTTCCTCCTCAGAAGGGCAATAACCTTTTCAATGAATCAGACTTGGCTTTTTCTACTTACTATAAATGGTATCATGTGACCGTAACATTACAAAGTACCTAAATGGCAAACTGTATTAGAAAAACTTGGGGACAAAAGGCACAAATGTATCTTTGGTATGTAAATTTTTATGTGAGAAAGCAGAGAAGTAAGACACATACACAATTGCTTTGATATACATTAGAGAAACACAGAACAGATACAGAAGCAAGTAGAAAAATAAGTTTTTCTGTAAGAGTCAGGAAAAAACTTGATAAACAGGGGAAAGCTTTTTAATACATATTTTGATGAATTATGTTAGTGTTATCTATTTAATGAGTGAATGAATGAATAAACATATCTTTTAAAAAGCTGAGAGTGGGGATGTCAGGGAAGAAGAACATTGGGAAAATTAAAGTGGAACTTCCAGTCCTTATAAACTGCATTTTGAGCTGATAATTCTCTGATGAAATATAGGTATGTAAATATTATTTAAAAACCCTAATCTTGTCATCTTTTTTTTCTTAACAAATAGTTATAGTCCATGAGACTGATGATTTTTTTTTTCTTTGTTTAAGATGGTCTTGTTGCCCAGTTTGGCCTCAAACTCCCGGTCTTAAGTAATGCGCCCATCTCAGCCTCCATATTGTAGGATGCCTCTCTACCCAATGAAACTAATTTTTCTTTTTTGAGAGTGGGAGCAGGCAGCGTCTCACTAAATTTCCCAGGGTAGGCTCACACTTAAAATCATCCTGCCCCAAGCCTCCTGAGAAGCTGGGGTTACAAGTGAGCACTTATCACACGGGGCCAAGACTACAGATTCTTAAAAGGCTAGAAAGGACAGTTGAAGAAAGCCAATCTGTGAGAATGACTGGCAGTTCTCTGATCTTTTCAAAAGCTAAAAGAAGTAAAATTCTGCTATGGAAATTGCCCTAGTATCTTTCTGCTTCCAAGAAGGGGTTACATGATTCTGAAAATTTGCAAGCATTTCTGTCCTCACCCTGTCCTTCACCTTTTGCTGAAAAGACTCTAGGCGTCCAGGCCATCTAAGGCATCAACCCTCTTAGCGGTAGTTTGAGTGGAGTCCCTCAGTCCTGCAAGGCTCAGCCCAAAGAAGCAGGTCAGCCTACAAGCAACACCTGAACACAGAATCACCCCACTTGTCAGCCGCAGCTGTGAAATCTGCGCGTTTTCCTCTTCAGGTAAGAGATTTCACCAATCAAAATAACACTTTCGCCCTTTTTATATTTTTTCAAAATGTTTTCACCTGTATTATTCCATCTTATAGGTAGAAGCTAAAGATTTGAAGAAACTTCAGATGCAGTGAACCCTCAATGTGGCAGATGGACAAATCAAGAAACAAAGTGATCACTTAGCCTGAAAAGTTATTTAGCAGAACAGAAACTAATATTCAATTCCTATGACTCTTAGCCCAGGAATATTCTATTACTATCAAATAGCAATCTCAATTGTTTTCCTGGGTCTCCATTGATTTGAGTGTTCATTTTTATTTTTATTTTGTTTCGTTTTGTTTTGCTTTTGGTACCAGAGATTAAACCCAATAGTGCTTAACCATTGAGCCATACCTCCAGCCCTTCATATTTATTTTTTTTAATTTTTTTTTTAATTTTTTATTGTTGGTTATTCAAAACATTACATAGTTCTTGATATATCATATTTCACCCTTTGATTCAAGTGGGTTATGAGCTCCCATTTTTACCCCATATACAGATTGCAGAATCACATCAGTTACACATCCATTGATTTACATATTGCCATACTAGTGTCTGTTATGTTCTACTGCCTTTCCTATCCTCTACTATCCCCCCTCCCC
>NW_025999960.1:5635893-5645401 GCF_001458135.2 Marmota marmota marmota
GGGGGAGGGGGCGGCTCTGCCTCTCAGCAGGGTGCTGTGCCTGTTCTGCCAGTGGGTCGCAGGCCCGCCTACCTTGCCGGTGTGGTTGGCAGCTCTGCCCCTCCGCGGGCCACTGGGCCTTTTCCGTTGGTGGTCACAGTTCCGCCTACCTGGCAGGCGCGGGGGGTGGGGGGCGGCTCTGCCCCTCAGCAGGCCACTGGGCCTGTTCTGTGGGTATTTTTTTTAAATTTTGAGACAGGGTCTTGTGAAGTTGCTTAGGGCCTTGCCAAATTGCTGAGGCTGTCCTTGAATTTGTGATCTTCCTGCTTTAGCCTCCAGAGTTACTGGAATTGCAAGTATGCTACCACCCTCAATGAGTCTTCTTATTGTGTTCTTCTTAACACATACATATTAGTTTTTTTTTTCATCATGCACTAAAGATGACTTTAATGAAAATTTAATAATAATAGGATTTAAGCAGAATAGAAGTTATATAAAACTTGATAGCTTCATATTTTGGTTGATGCTTTCAAAAAATTACCAGAAAACTATTTTTTGTTATTATTGTTTGCCACCAAGTATAGTTTCATCTTCAGTCCATGTTTCACACACTGAAAAATTAAGCATAAATAGAAGTGCTAATTAGAGTTGTTTTCTTCACCAATGCTATGATTTATACTTGAATTGTTTCTTATCAGATTTGTCACAATCTGGAATCTTCTAAGTACTCCTATATGTACATTCTCTACCACTGGGCACACACTAATGAAGGCCCTGTCAAAAGTTTGACAAGAAAAATGTTTCTTAAAGTCATAGCTGATACCAGACACTATGTCAAATTTTCTATTCCATGGTAGAAAAAAAAAAGCCTTTATGTCTAAATTCAATTTCAGTAAAAGGCAAGGAATTATATCCAGGTCAAGTTCCAATCCAGTGAGGTTTCAATCAATTGAAATATTATATCTCAGAATTCAGTGTGTGGCATGTTTAACATTCAGAGACATGCTGGAAGTTAAATCAGCATTGCACAGAGTTGGAATGATATCACTTTGCAAAGGCAAGCATCCTCAAAGGACTCGGATTCTATTCTGTGTGATTTCCTCACTCAATATTCATAGGCTCTGTGGTCACCAAAGGGCTACCTTGGTACCACAGCACCAAAAGGCACATCCTCTGGCTATTAAAAGAATGCTGAAAAGTTTTACTTGGTAACATTCAATAACTTCCTCTTGGTTGATAAAAGACAAAGTATTTTCTTCCTTTGCTAACTCCTTACCTGTTGCCAATACAATAGCAAATTTCTGCATGATTTTCTACTTGTGTCAATGCTATGAAAAGATCTAGAATTATATTTTTTTTTTGGCTCATTCTTAAATCTATCCCTAATACCCCTGTGATCTTTTTCTAAAATGGGAGAAAATTTTAGCTCAAACTTCCAACTACCTTGTGTGTATTCAGCAAAACATTTTTTCCATAAATAAAAATTCATACACATTAACTAGTAGAGGATTTATTCAATTGAAAATAAAATCTTAGGTAAATCTAAAAAATATCTTATTCTATCATTAATTATTGTAGCATAATTGTGATCAATAAACATTTTACTAAACTTTAAATAACTTTAAATATTGGTTTATATGTTACTTGCTTCAGGGAAATAGCTTTCAAAACAAGATAGAGGATATTTCAAAAATTTTTCTCAGTTTTTGCAACACAGCTGTTGTTGGTGACAGAAGCCACAAGTTTCCTATGAAGTTAAAGTGCAAAACAGGTTTTGATGGTCAAATGACTCTATATAGATTTGCATTGAAAAGATTGTCAGTTACATCCAAGAAAATGTTTTGCTTTGTTTTGCTAAAGTTTAAATCACAGGGAGAAGAGCTCTACATCTAATATTTTTCACTGCTTTAAGAGATTGAAAAGAACTGACTGCTGCAGCGTGAGTCAACTACACAAGTGAATTCTCCTACAACTGTTATGAACAGACCTTATACCATTCACACATGAAAAATGAATGCAAAATGGATTAGAGACTGCTATGGTTTGAATGTTTTTATCCCCTTAAAAATTCATACTGAAATTGAATTCCCAATGAAATAGTATTAAGTGGTATGATCTTTAGGAAGTAATCACAAGTCATGAAGTTGGAATTAGGTGCTTTTATGAAGGGGCTTGGTGTGGAAGTTTGCCCTTCTATTTTCTTCCCATCCTTTCTGCTGTATGAAGTCATGGCATTTCTCCTCTCTGGAGGATGCATCAACAAAGCACCTTCATGGAAGTAAAGACTGGGACCTTGCCAGACACAATTCCTGCTGGCACCATGATCTTGGACTTATAAGTCTCCAGAGAACCAATGTCTGAACTTTATAAATTACTCAGGATCAGATATTTTGTTATAGCAGCATAAATAGACTCATATGGCACTTTGGCTTTCATCTTCAATGTCTTCCAAAGACTTGTGTGTTAAAGGCTTGGTCACCAGCCTGTGGCACTATTGGGAACCTTTAGTAGCTAGAAGAGTGATAGAAAGAAATTAGGTCATTGGGAAGGAGGCCTTGAATGTCATATGAGGACTCCAGTCTCTTCCTGTTTCTTTTTTTTTTGTTTCTCATGAGGTAGACAGGTTTCCTCTGCCATGCATTTCCACCATGATGTATTGCCTTGCCAGAGGCCCCAAAAGCAATAGGTCCAAGTGACTATGAACTAAAGCCAAAAGTCAAAGTAAGCCTTTTTTTCCCTTTGAAGTTGCTTACTTCAGGTATTTTGTCACAGCAGTAGAAGCTGACCAACACAGAGACATTATTTTAAAAAGAAAATTTCTAAATTTTCTACAGGAAAAAATATAAGAAAAAAATCTTCTTATTTTGGATTTGTTGGTGATATAAATGCCCCCCGAACATAAATGCATAAATCCATGAAAGAAAAAATTGATATATTGAAATTAAAAATTTCTGCTCTGCAAAAAAACACTTAAAAGAATAGACAAATCATAGACTGGGAGGAAATATTTCCAGTATATATATTCCATAAAGGACTTATAGCCCCAGTACACAAAAAATATCTCAAACTCAACAAGGAAACAAACAACCCAATTTAAAAATAGGCAAAAGACGTCAATAGACATGGCATCAAAGATGATAAACATGACAAATAAGCATACAAATAGGTTCTCAAAATCATGTGTTAGTAGGTAAATACAAATTAAAACAAAATAACATTACACACTTATAGAATGTCTAGAATACATAAATATTGACAATACCAATTGATGACAAGGGTGCAGAGCAGCACAGACTCTCACTTATTACTGATGGGAATACAGAATGTAGAGCTGCTTTGGAAGACTGGTAGTTTATTATAAAGCTAAACATTGTCTTGTTGTATCATCTAACAATTGCATATCTAGGTATTTGCCCAACTGGTTTAAAAACTTATATCTATACAAAAAAATTGCATACAAACATCTATAACAGCTTTATTTATAATTGTGATCAAATAGAAAAAACCAAGAACTTCTTCCAGAAGTTGAATGGACAAACTGAAATAGATTGACATGTTATACTATTCAGAATAAAACAAGAATAAACTAGAAAATGAACAGATATGGATTCATCTTGAATGCATACTTCCAAGTGAAAAAAAGGCATTGTGAAAAAGCTCGATGCTATATTATTCCAATTATATGACATAGGGAAAAGGCAAAATTATAGACATATAGGGGGGCTGGGGTTGTGGCTCAGTTGTAGAGTGCTTGCCCCACATGCGTGTGATACTGGGTTCAATCCTTAGCACCACATAAATAAGTTAAATAAATAAAATAAAGGTATTTAAAAGAAAAAGATCAAGGACTGGGGAGATAGCTTAGTAGTAGAGCTCTTGTCTAGCATGCACAATGCCCTGAGTTCAACTCCCAGCACTGCAAAAACAAAACAAAACAAACAACAACAAAAATAGCACATCAGTGTTTGACAGGTGTTAGAAGGAAGAAAATAGAATAGTGAAATGCAGGGGATTGTTTTTAGGGTGAAGAAAATGATTATGTAAGATATTATAATGGTGAATATAATGCACATGTCATAAACCATAGAACTTCATAGTCAAAGAGTGAACTTTGTTGTTTGCAATTTTTAAAAAGTCATTTAGGTGATCAGGGCATCTTAGAATAGAATGCAGAATGTGACCAACAAGTACCTCGCTAAAGGGTATGGGAGCAAAATGGTTCTGAATTTAGAAATGAATCTGATCTGTAAGACAAAAGGCAAAACACAAGCACTGTACTGTACTTGAAAAAGTAGTTTCCCACTGAGCTATGGATGAGCAACTGTAAAACCACCAAACGTGTGCTGGAATTGAGAAATTAAGTAAATATATGGGGTTGGTAGGAGCAAAGTCTAATATGTTCTCCAATGAAGGAAACAAGACTTCTTAGAAAAATGGCTGATTTAAGAATGGGACAGGAAGTATACAAGATATCCTTGGAGAACTTACACTACCGAAAAGAAAGAAATGCTCAACAATGAGGAAAAAAGACAAAATCTCACAGCAGAGAGCACTGTGTCTGTGTCAAGAGTCCCAGGAACCAACAGATAGATTTCCCAGTGACCAAAACTGGAACAACTTGGCAACAAAATGTTAAAGCATAAACCAAAGCACAAAGTAAATTCCCATGAGTCCATTCTGAGAGAGAGAAACCTCCTGGGCAAGCAAAAGAATTTCAAATAATTTATATAGATACCCTCAAAGAAGAGAACTGCCCCTTAAGTATGGGAGGACAATACTGGCTCCCTTGTGAATAATACAGCACAGAATGTGGTAGGGGTTGGGAGGTGAACTTACAGTGGAAAAACCTGACAGACATTAGGCCAGCCAAGTGACCCAGGTGAGCACAAGTGATCCATCATGTTGACACGATGCACCCTCGATATGCTGTGATGAGGACAGCTCTTTGTCTGTAATTGTGCTCCTGAAACTTCACAACTTCAATCTAGTCATGAGAGAAAAAAATCGAACAAATCCCAACTAAGGACAGTCATAGTCCATTCGAGTTGCTATAACAAAACACATTAAGGGACTTCTAAGCAATAAAAATGTATTTGTCACAGTTCTCAGGGCTAGAATGCTGAATTTAAAACTATTCTTAAAAAGTATATCTTAAACTTATCTACATATAAAATCTCACACGGAACAATGAGAATGCAGCTTGTATGTGTGACTATCAAACATAGATGGGGAAGATATTGAAGACATGTACTAAATTAAGCAAATTCAAAGGATATTATTATAAGTCCCAGCTTTGAAAAATACTCATTTTTATATAGATAGGAAATATTGACATTAACAAAAATTCTGACATAAAACTTTGGAAGAATAGGGATTTGAGAAATGTATACAGAGAGGGGAAAAATAAAAAGCTGAATTGAGAACCAAGAAAAATCAGTATCTTCATTTGAAGCTAGAGATATAAATAGCAAAGGACAAATCTCAAGTAATTAGAGCAGTTTCTTCTGAGGAACTAGAGTCAGTATTAAGGTAGTCGTCAACTATAAAATCAGGAAGACTTTCAGAAATTGCTGAAAAAAAATTCAATGTAAAATGTAAAGTGTATACGTAAAGGAATATACACATATGTATATGTTTTAAATATATTAAATAAAAATACCAAAATGACAGAGTAATGTGTTTAATGGAAAAACATTACATCCAAATTTAGGAACTGCAAGTTCTGGCACTAACAAGATGTGCATGTTTAAACACAGCATCACTTTGGTCACACCTTCATTTTCTCCTTATTGAACTGAAAGATTGGACTAGACAATTCCGAAAAGAGCTTCCTCTCTAAGATTTTATGACAGTAGAAAAATAGATAACAATTTATAACAGTAGAAAAATAGATAACATTTAAATAAATAATACCAGAAATTAAAGATTTTGAAAAATCTTAGGAGGTTCTAGGAAATTTAATGATTAAATTAAAAGGAAAAATATCTTTCAAATACTTGATGTCAAACTTTGCAATAAATAAAGGTGGTTATAATAACACACAAACAGTGAGGATTTACCAAGAAAAAGTACAGCTGCACATATTTTGACAAATTTATTCACTGAATTTTAGAAAGTAAGAGGTTAAAGAGAGACATGAGGTATCAGTCACTTGTTATGTATTGGATTTTAAATGTTCCTCTGAGGCCCATGTGGAATAGGCATGGGCCCTAGCCTGTGGTGCCTGCCACAGGAGGTGATGGAACCTTTAGGAAGTGGGCTGAAGGGGATACTAGGATTCAAGTCCCTTCTCCTCTTTGGTATCTCAGCCACCATAAAGTGAGCGCCTTTGTTCTGTCATCTGCTTCTCACTATGCTGGTCTTTCCCACCACAGGCCCCAAAAGTAATGGGACCAGCTGACCATGGACAGAAACTTCTGGAACTTTGAGTCAAAATAACACTTTGCTTCTTTTTAGTTTATTATTTCAGGCATTTTTCCCCACAAACAGAAAGCTGACGAGTATAGAATAGAACACTTAAAAATCTACTTGAGGTAAAACAGATGTGGTGATTTTGTGGGGAAAAAAAGCATAGAGTTAACAAACAACTTTAGACTCCTGTGTATCTAGGTTGAAACTGTGTCTCTGTGACAGCTAGTAATTAAACTCTGTAGGCCCAAGTTTCCTTATAGGATTTTATGACAATTAAAGGACATATTTTTTATAGCATTCTTGGCATAGTTCCTGGCTTAACAAACAAAATTTTTTTAAAAAAATTGCATTTTTTTTCAAGTGGTTAAGAGGCCAGAGTTTGAAACACCTTTGAGAGATCATTAAAATAGTTTCAAGGAATGTCAATAAGAATAAAATTAAGAAACAAATGAAAAAAGTAATAGACTTAATGAGTAACCCAAGGGATAAAAAAGAAAAAAGGGTCACAATTGGCTCAGAAGTTTGGTGCCTAAGTGACTTGAAGAATTGGGACTGAGGAGGTAGGGGGGATACAGAATGTTGAATTCTGCTTTAAATGCACCAAGTGTGAGGTGATGAGGAGACATCTAAGTAAGCATTTCCGTCAGTCTGTTTGGGATGTAGATTTGTATTATCCTCCTGTAACCACCAACTGGAGGGCTCTATCAGGGTTCTATTCTCAGTCACGCTTCTGTATCTACAGTCTGCCTCTCAGTACTTTCAACCAATTTCACACTTTGAGTTCTCACCATCCTATGAAACTCCAAAGCCCATGAAGATTTCCACTTAAATGTCTCATAAACACTGTACCTCAAATTTGATGTGTCCAAAATCAAAGCCATATTTGTTCCTACATAGACACCTTATTGACTCATCTGATTTTGCTAATAGTACCTTCAGTTCACCCAGAACAGGTAAACTGGAGTAAATATCTATATTTTTTTCCTTACTTGTGAAATCTGACTGGTGGTTTTTTTGTTTTGTTTTGTTTGAAAGTTAACATTTTCCTTAAATAGAATGAAAAATTCACACCTATACAAAACATTCATGATTAAGGTATTGGAGTTTACTTTATGTCATGTGTTTTCACCATTAATTAGAGAAGATAAAATTGATACATTAAACTACATTAACAACTTCTATTCATATAAAAAAAAACAAAATCAAGAGAGTAGCATGACAATATGGATAGAAGTGATTGGCCACACAAAGGAGATTTATTCAGTATATTTTAAAAATTCACCACAGAAAATATCCAAATGGCAAAAAATAGAAATTTTTCAATTTAAGAGAAATGCAAATTAAAATCACCAAGATAAATTATTACACATTCACCAAAATGAATGAAATGTTTAAAAAAACAAAAACTGAATATTGATAAGAATATGGAGCAACTGATACTATCATATACTGCTGATAAAATTAATTGGTACAACTACACTGGAAAGCTGCTGGCCATTATATGCTAGACCTGCAGTTGCATACAACCAAGTAATTCCATCCCTAGATAAAGATTTTACATGTGTTCACTAAAAGACATTAAAGGAAAATTCATAGCAGCATTATATGTTATCATCCAAACTGGAAACTACCCAAATGCCCACACATAGTTGAGTCAGTAAATAAATAATCATTCATCTATACAGTATAATAATGTACAGCAATGAGAATGAGCCAGCATGCAAAAAATGTGGATACAACTCATATGTATAATGTTAAGGAAAATCAAATACAAAGGAATAACCTGAGTAGTTCTAATCATCTGAAGTATTAAAGCAATTGAATATAACCTATACTAGCAAAGGTCAGCATAATGGGTAGAGCATGGAGAGAAACAGAAATCTTCAGAGGTTCCTGGTAATATTCTTTCCTTGATCAGTGTGCTGATTTTGAATATTAAATGAATTCAAATATACTTTAGGGTAAATTTAAGGTATAGGTTCTTTCTGGCTAATTATGATATTTCAAAATTATTAAAATATCAGTAAATCTTGCCTCCATAATACTTCTCATTTTTGCCACACCCTTAACATTTCATTATTCACTTTTTTTTCTTTTTATCTCAGACCCTTATTATCTTCACATAAACCACTGTTGCTGTTCCATGCCTCTCTCCATTTTAATTTCTTTTAATTACAGTTGGTGGACCCATCTTAAGAAGCAGAGCTTCAAGTCATTGCAGCTCTTTATTGGCTATGAAATTAAGTTTGAATATTTAACACAGCTTTCAAGATTTCCATACTCTACTTGCAAAGATTTTCTCATCCAATCTTCCCTTAAACTGGAAAAAGGAAAATTTACTATAATTCTAAACATGACTTTGTCCCTTCTAGTCTTAGACTATCCTTTTTGAAAAATTTTTTAGCACTTTCTCTCTGTTGAAACTGTACCTTTGTCCAGTTCCAATTCACCCCAGACTCCATCAAACCATTCTTGGTCAATGCCTTTCTTATTTCAGAATGTGGTCTCTTCCTTGACAGTTAGAGAATCCCCTGACCCCAATTAGGATTGCCTATCTTCTGCCATATATTATCTTTTTTATCCCCTTTTAGCTTCTAACCTTCAGTAGTAAGATAGAAGTTACCTTACTTCCTTTCTATCCTCTGCTTCACTTTATCAGTTTTGCACAAAATACATGATCAGTAAATATTTCAAAACTTTATGTAACCAAAATAATCTAAAAACTGCTTGCTGTTTGAAACTTCAACTCCCCTCACTAAAAAACAAAACAAAACATATACTATTTTATGTTTAACAATCATGAGATTTATCTTTTATTTGGAAGGGGGTTGTCAGGGATTGAACATAGGGGCACTTGACCACTAAGCCATATCCCCAGCCCGATTTGGTATTTTATTTAGAGACAAGGAATCACTGAGTTGCTTAGTGCCTCACTTTTGCTGAGGCTGAGTTTGAACTTGAGATCTTCCTGTAATCCCAAAGCTGCTAGGATTATAGGCATGTGCCACCGTGCCTGGTGAGATTTATCTTTGATCCAGTGACTGAATCCAAATTAACAATTTGCTGTATAGAGGGAATATATATATATATATATATATATATATATATATATATATAT
>NW_025999960.1:5645682-5703373 GCF_001458135.2 Marmota marmota marmota
ATATATATATATATAAAATTTTTATTTTTTAACCCACATTATATAAAAATGCTTGAGGTAAAGATGAGTCTAATTGCTAACACTAAGCTGCCTCTTTACCTTCCAAATTACTCTGTATTTAAGGATAGTGGCAGGTGATTATACTGCTGTTGTTTTGAACCATAGTATTGAGTTGGTATCTTTGGTAATATTGAATTGATATTTTCAGCAAATCATTAGCACATACAAAATCTGGACTATTAAATAAAATGATTTTATTTATATATTAAGTTAAATGATTTTATTTATATATTAAGTTAAATTTTTAACTAATTTAACAAGAAGAGGGGAAAGAGAAAAGAAAAGTTAATGTACTAATGTGATTTTCTCTTTGGGGTTTGAAAGAAAGAATAGAGTGGAAGAGCAGGTTGGGGTAAGGGTGACTTGAGAGTATATTTTTTTAGGAACTATTTAGGTGTTCTTGTCATTATTAATGAGTAATTATTAACGTCATTATGAATTATGTTCATATATTTTGTCTATTTAATCAAAGTGTTCATCTCTTTTGCTTTAATTTTTAAATTTCAAATACTAATATTAAATATTATACATATATTCTTTCATTACAAAAATTTTATTTTTTTACCAGGGATTAAACCCAGGGGCACTTAAGCACTGAGCCACATCCCCAACCTTTTTATATATTTTATTAGAGACAGGGTCTTGCTGAATTGCTTGGGGCCTCACTAAATTGCTGAGGCTACTTTGAACTCACAATCTTCCTGCCTCAGCCTCCCAAGTTTCTGGAATTACAGGCATACGCAACCACACCCAGCCACAAATTTTATTTTAATATTGATAATAACTGTATTCATATATCAACTTTATTTTTATTGAAATAGAGATGTGACTCTAAAAACATAAAAGAAAGAGAAAAAAATATTGATAGTTGACATTCTTTAATATCACATTATATCCTCAAATCCCTGGCAAGGTAACTGTATCACCTATCCACACATGAAATTGCCCAAAACTGTGATCCAATTAAGAAGATTTTAAGGAAGAAGCAGCTTCCTATCACACCAATAGTGGGCACCAAAAGATTGCCAGTAGGAATTATCTCTCATGTCTTATATTTTATTAATACATACAGCTTGCTGAATCCTCTATCAAATTAGAAAACTTTAAAAAGAAAAAGAAGAAAGACAAAGTAAAAGCACAAGCTAAACATAAAAAAACCAAAACACTTCAAACACTGCATTTGTCTATGTTTATACAAGAATTATAGAATTTGTTATCCATTTAGGGATTTTGGAAGTGGGATCTGAAGCATAATTTTAGTTGTCACTCTGCCAACTTCTGTCTCCATATTTTCATGAACTTGAGCAAGGCGTTTTGTCTTTATGCATTTAAACTTTTTCTCACTTGTACAATGGAGATGAAATCTATCCTATGGTTTACCTAATTATTTTAAAGATCAATGATCCTATGAATTGTTATCACTTTTATAACCTACAAAAAGCAATTCAAGTATTATAATGCTTGAGAATACCTAAGGTATGTTTTTTGAGTATGAAGTCTGAAGATGGAGTGTATTTAAATTCCATAAAAGTAGTAAAAAGACTCTGAATCATGCTTCTGGATACTGACACTTGCTACAGCAGTGTAATGTCCGAAACTGTTTTGGACATTATCATCACTTTGAGACCTAAATGATGCCAAAACTGTTTAATGCTCAGCTTGTCATGACATTCAAGGAATGAATCCAGCATCAAAACATTTGAAGGTGATTTTGTATTTGTATTGCTTTCTCTTAAAAGACCATGGTGGCTCCACTCATAGCCTATAACTGAACTTGAATATCTCTTCCTCATCTTCTTTAACCAAGTCTCCCCAATATCTCATAGGCATTTCACCAGAAGATGAAGATTCCTTCTCTGCTTGAAGTTTTTTTTTAGAGCTTTATTAGTAACATATACTACCTGAGTTTATCCCAACAAACTGCTTGAAGTTTTTGAGGACTGCCTCAATCTTAGCCCATATCACGGATATCACAATATTCTTTCCCTTTCTCAACTCATCCTGTGTTTCTCATACTAAGTCTTTTCTCTCTCTTTGGCAAGTAATCATGGGACTATTCCCAGGTTAATGCCATAGTCTCCAAAGGATGTTCACTTCTCTCTAATTTAAAACTTTAGTTAAAACTTAGTAGTCAACACCAGATACTTTTTAGTTTATAGCAGCAAAAGGCTACAGGTGCTATCAGATTAGAATCTTTCTCCTCTTGTAACTGCTATGTGGAAGGTTGAAAAATTTAAAGAAAACTAAAGAGAGCAATAAATTGTAGGTTTGGCCCCATTCCTAGGGAGTATTTTCTAAGTAAACTCTAAAACCACTCAGAAGTTATTGTTCATTAGAGCAGTCAAGAAAGCGCAGTCCTGGCTTGTGCTTTTTCATTATTTATACTTTCTACTACAGTTTCATTTGACTAAATGATTTAAACATGTTATATATGATTGATGCACAGATATTAAAATGGAAAATAAGGATAAGGAGAGAAAAAATGAGAATTGCCTTCATCGTGAAGAAAGTTAAAGACACGAGTAGGATGACTGAGAAGTTATGAGTAAATATAAAGGTGAAACAGTATTTGGTAATTGGATGCCATGAAATAGGATTAATGGGTAAAAAATTGATTCCAAATAGCAACACTGAGAAAATGACAAAGTTATAGAAGGAATCAAGATTGGAGGCAAAGATGGTGATGGGTTGGTGGTTAGGCATGGATTTGTTTTGGACCATGTGCATCTCTACAGCAGCCTATGGGAGCTCTGGAAGGACAGGAAGATGGCAAGGGCGATTTGGAAGCCACTCACTTATCAACTACAGTAGGAAAAAAGGTAAGAATAGAAAAAGAAGGTGAATATAATTATATTCTAATTTCAAATTTATATATATAATATGTATAATTATAAATATTTAATTAAAATTATAAATCTATAATTTCCTATAGATTTTTTTGGAATGCGATTATGAACTGCTTTCCCAGTGAAGTGTTTTTTTTTGTAAATATTTCAGCTAGTTAAATGCATAATTCTTCATAAAAAATAGTTTTTGCATCTTCAATTATTTTAGAGTAAATACTGAGACATTCTAATAGCATTTAAGGTATTATGAAATTTAAAAACTATAATTTATGTATATCTCAAAGTAGTTTCATAGCTGAGAAGTTACTGAATTTTAAAGTTTCTAATGCCTTGGAGGATTTAGAAACAAGGAAAAAATGGAAACCAATTTTATCTATGAGATTTACTTGCTTGTTTGCTTGCTTTTTTACCTTTTAGAAAAAATTAAAAAGTGAAAAACTGGCCAGTCAGTTTTATCAAGGCTATGTCATTAAAGTAGCATGCTCATATCATTTTGGAGTCATACTCAGACTGGAGATGTCAGATGGTCTAAGTTGGGAGTTGGGCTGGGGTGGGAGGAATGGGGTACAGGAACCTAAGAAGGAGAGAACTTGCAGGACAGAAAAAGCAGTGGACCTAAGGGGGAGGGAAATCTCCTGACCCAGGTAACAACTAGAATCAGATCCTGGTGTATGAGTCTGATAATGCGATGCTGGTCAATATTAAATTTTAGAAAAATTTAAACTGAGATCTGAAGAAAGGAGTTAGTCAATTATAAAGTAAGGCCAAAAAAAAAAAAATGTCCGTATGAAAATTTCGACATAGAAAATAGGAGAGTGTCATAGCTGTAATAGCCTAATATATGAGCCACCTTGGGCATCACCTTAGGCATTTTGATTTTAAGTGTAATGAAAAAACATGGGAGGGTTTTAATACAGAAATTATAATCTTATTTGGATTTTTAAAATTATCCCTCTGGCTTCTATAAGGAGAATAAACTGGAGGGACTCTAAGATTAGGCACTAGAAATGTATGGTACAGATGATGGCAGGGTAGTCTGAAAGGTCCTCTGTGCAGATGGGAGACATGGTTATTTAATGGGCTGAATTGTCCCCATCCCACCCCCCACCACCACACACAATTCATACTTCAAATACTAACTCACATTTCCTGAGAATGTGGCTACATTTGTGACAAGGTCCTTAGAGGGGTTATTAAGGTAAAAAGTCAGGTGATTAAGGCTATATGGGTGAGCCCTAATCCAATATGACTCTTGTCCTTATAAGAAAAAAAAATAGAGCAAAAGCACAAAGGAAGAGCACACCAAGACCCAGGGAAGAGGACTCTGTCTGCAATCCTAGGAGAGGAACCTCAAAATGAAACGAGCCCCACCAACACCTTGATGTCACACTCATCCTCCAGAGTGGTGAGGATAAATTTCTGTTGCTTAAACTTGGTTATGACAGCCATAGACTGTCATAGGGTGGGCTGAACATGTACTTGATATATAGAATTGCTAAGATTGGGGATTGGAAGGGGCATTGAAAAAGGATAGGTCTAAGGGAGGTACGTTAAGAGCAATTCCTTAATGATAGTGAAGTTATTTTACCCCTAAACTAAGTCTTTCATAGGGTATATAATTTGTCAAGTTCCCTCACCTAGAAAGAAGGGAAGGTTGGATTTTAATCTAGGTTTGCTGGACTCCCAAAATACAATTTAACCTCTATTAGACTATACTCTCACATTTTAAAATACTATAATTACATCATTTTAAAGCAAAAATCAATCTTAAAAATAATTTATTTCACCCCTCCATGTTACAGTTAGAAAGGTGAAGCTCAGGAGAAGACATGGCAAACAGACCTCTCCCTTTTCAAAGAATAAGTTCAGTTTATCTTTGTATGATAAAAGGAACTAAAATAAGCATTTTACCTACTATCTGCAGGAAAAGGACTAATTTTCTCTGCTGATTAAGAGTACCCTTTTGAATAGTGAAAATCAAATTCATTAGCATTTCAAATAATAGATTTAGTTAAACTTTTCTCCATCTGGTGATTTTTGTTTAATGAAACACTACCAAGCATGAAACTACATGATTGGAGTTAGCTGAATTTAACTTTAAACCTTTATTTACTGGAAAGAAGTTCGTGGTAGAACAATGGGATTTAGAATAAATGTGGTTTTCTTACTTTTGTTTGTTTCCTTGTGTAATCTCAATTGCTTGTCCCTAAAACCTCTTTGTTATTTTCAGGATGTACCTTATCTTATAATTACCTACAGAAGACACAGGTGTCCACAGGTAAGCATCTTAAGCAGTGTATCTTGAAAATGACCCTAGTATCAAAGTTCTATTTGGAACTACACTGACTAAGGTGAGGATTCAGGCAAATGTTAATTCCTAGGGGGAAAGGTGCTACATTTAGGGGAACCAGGAAGAACGACCACCTCCTAGGACCTAAGCATCACAATCATCATCACTGCCTCTTCTCTCACAAAGAGTACAAGGATAAAAGATACCATTCTTAAAATTCTAGTCTTTGGGCCCAATTATAAGGCATCATGAGAGGATGTGAGACAGAGCACATAGAGAGAGTGGGAAGCATTATTCTTATGTTATTTCTGGTAGAAATCCGTTGGATTGTGTTAGCTTTCTGTCGCATTGACAAACTATCTGAGGTAATCAACTTAAAAGAAGGAAAGATTTATTTTGACTCATGATTTTAGGAGTTCCAACCTTAGGTTAATTGGCCATCTTGCTTTTGGCCCAGGATGAGGCAGGACATCCTGATAGGGAGCAAGTAGTAGAATGAAGCTGTCACCTCATGGTGGCCAGGAAGCAAAAAGAAGGGGAAGGCCCATTATTCTCTTCAACCTCAGACTCCATCCCCCCACCTCCTCCACCCCCCCACCATAACCTGAACTCTTTCTGCTTGGCTCCATCTCCCTAAGGTGACACTGTCTCCCAACAGTGTTACAGGCTGGTGACCGAGCCTTTAGTAAATGGGCCTTGGGTGGACATTTAAGATCCAAACCCTAACAGATGGTTAGTTTTAAAAACTAGAAACTTAGAAATGAAGAATATTAATCAGTCTTATGGCTTTAGACAGCTCAAAAGTATGTATAATCTTCAATCCTCTTATCTGTAAAATGGGAAAGATTACTTCTAAAGGATACAGCATGGTGTAGTCGGACAATGAAGCCTTTACATTAGAATAGATTGGGTTCAAATACCAACTAGGTTAGGGTTAACTTCTTAAACTTCTCTTGAATGTGTTTTGTCGTCTATGAAATGATACTTTTATTGTTTAAATAATCTTCACAAAGGATTTAAGTGGGACAACACACATAAAGCACTGGCAACTTGGCAGAGTCTTGATAAATGTTATTTGATAAAATTCTTGCCCAAGCTCCAGGACCTCAAATCAGAATTGAATGAACAATTGGGTTAGGTTTTGGAAGGTCAAAGAAAAGAGAAAAGTTGTGCCATCCTTTTTGCTTTAGGAGACTGATGATGGTGGTAGTGGTAGAGTTCCACAGTAAGTTAAACAAAGCATTCATTGAGTGCTGAATGTTTTATTTGGCATCAGGATGCACAGATGCTGACTATATAAATGACACTGTTGAAGAATTCAGTCTCCTCCAGAGATGAACACATAAATATTACAAAGCAGTGTGCTTAGACAGTGATAAAGCTCTATATAAAATGTAGAGTATTACAGGCACGTTGGGGAAGCATGTAGCCTCCCTCTACCCCTACCCCAGGTGGATCCCAGGCATATAAAACTCTGGTCTCTTCTCAGCATTATCTGATAAAGTGACTTCCTCTTGTGGAAGCCAGTAAGTGTTTAGTGCATCATTGAGTCTCAATAGCATCACCTGACAAAACAAGGAACCCAGCCAGTATCCCAATTTTCAAAGATGTTCTTGGGATGTTTCGGTGTTTTGCTCTGTTCTGGAAATGCTAATTTAGAAGTTTTTCATTATTTGTAATTGTCAAAGATGTCATTTTCATCTCTTACAAGGTCTGTTTAAATATAATGTTGTAACACCACCTTACAAATTCCCTTAATAGATATATGCTTCCATTAGACTTGGTGAAAAAATCCTTCAATTATTATTTTTTCTGAAATGTAAAGGATCTTGTGCTTACTGGAGGAAAGGGAGAAAGTGTTGAAAGACTGACTTCTGCAGGATACTCAAGGAAGTTACTGTTAAGTGTAGCTGTAGCGCGCACAGTCATTTGAACAGAAGAACCATGATTCCATCTCTAGAAGTCCCATCTATTTTGAAGCAATATATCTCTCAGATGTTATCTTTTCTCTTTCTTTTAAATCTTTCCCATTCTGAAAAGGAGGGACTGATAAGGAAAAAAAAATATATCTTTTTTTTTCCTGAAATGCATTGCAAGATGTAGGGGTTACACTGCATTTTTATAAAACAAAAGTATTTGGGTTTGGCTAATTAGGTAAATCAATACCATGAGATACTAGAAATTGTTAAACTGGAAACCTGAAAGTTATACCATGTATCTTGATAAACCAACTAATGAAACATTTGGATGCATTCATATAGAAAAATTCTGTCTCAAAATATTCTGCAGATATTTCTATTTAAAGTGGCACAATCTTCTTAAGGAGATGAATCTCTTGTAATAGAAAAATCTGTGAATATGTATAACGGGAATATATTGAAATTTTTATCGTAGTACATTTAAAATCCAATTTTTAAAAAACTGTGTGTGCGCGTGCCCATGTACAGGAAGGAAGAGAAAGAGAGAGGGGGAGGGAGTGGAGGGAGAGGGAGAGGGAAGAAGCAAGTCTGAAAAAAGTAGAAATCCATTAACTCTTGGTTATTGAGTGCCAACCACAGGGGCTCCACAGGAGAGAAAAGTCAATTGGAGATGCCCACCACTAGAGGGGTTTAATTCCTGGTGAATTGATTTTTGTTGTGAAGTGAAGTAATAAGAGACACAACCTTGGGCTTTCAGCATCTACAATCTGTAGCTCTTCCAGAGTCTCCATAGAGTGTCCATATTAGCCCAGATCAAACCAGACCCATGGGACTGTGGGCCAAATGCAGCCTAAAGTATGGAGTAGGCACTCATTTTTCTTATAAGATCTTACAGCATATATTAGCAATAGATACAATTATTTATCTATAAAAACTACTACTCTGTACTTCCTGTACCTTGATGTCAATAATGTTCACTGCAGAAATGAGTGAATCACATGTCTTTCTTTACAAATGCATGTGGTCAAGGATTTTCACAGGTCTTACAAAAAATGTCAACATGATAAGAGTTCAGGACACTCTATATTAATTATAGGCAAAATTTTTTTTTAACTCAGGAACTTACCAATCAATGAACAAGTGTCACCAGACTATGTGACAGCAAGGAATAGAATACAGTTCTTTCATTTTAGTTGACAACACAATTAGTCAAATTTGGGGGGTGGGGGTTGATTAGTTCTTTAGAGTTCAGCAGCTCACCCTTCATTTTCCTTAAAATAAAAGCATCTTCTTCCTTCTGACAAGGAATTTAGGTTGATTTGGCTAAAGGATATCTAGATTGCTGAGTGTGAAGATGTTTTAAGGCTCTTAGGCACTGTTTCTTTTGAAATCTCCATTCTAAATCTTATCAAAACTTCAAAATGTAATCAAATGTCCTATTAATAAAATGTTTTTGCTATAAAGTCTTTTAAAATGATTTCAAAGGTAACTTTTCTGACAGGAACAAGAGAGCATTTAAAAACTAAGTGCAATGCAAAACTTGAAAAGGAAAGGGCTAATTATGCAGAGAAGTGGCTATCATTGGAAGAAAAAAACCCACAAAAATGTCAAGGACACACACATTGACAGTGTGCATTAAAATACTATTTAGAAAAAGGGCTTTCACCATGACCACTGTTGCCTAACTCCAGGAGACATGAGTTACATAGATGGTCATGTGAATGATATCCACTAAAACCATGCTACATGGCAGCCCTGTTTGGGAGGCAGGTGCATCTGTGGAAGTGCAGCACTTCCACCTGTCAAAACAGGAGGCCATTTAGCCTGTAATCAAAGCACCAGCAGCCTCTGTTCTGAATCCAGGATCACAAAGCAATATTCTGATTATAATTTGACTTCCTGTGTAGCTTCCCACAGAGAAAGAATATGATGGCCAGAGCAATGAATATCTATTCCACTTGACAATTATTTTTCTCATTGTAAATGAAATTAACACTCTGGTATCATCCATTAGCCCATTATAAGCTTTGTTATAGTGAGTAAACATTGCACAATTTGATCTAGTCTAGGAGAAAGACAAAGTCAAAGTTTGGGTTTGGAAATCTAAAGATCAGACTCTGGCCTTATATGATTTTGAAAATACAGGACAATTTTATGACCTCACCGGCATTGAAGTATCTCAAACACTTTACATTTTAACTTAAGATGAGATCAGAGTAATAAATAACAGACTAATTCCAAGTAGAATCTGAGAAATGGCATGTTTTAGTTAACATTTTGTTGCCATGACCAAAAGATCTGACAAGAATGATTAGTGGAGGAAGTTTGTTTGGCTCATAGTTTTGTAGGTCTCAGTTCGTAGAGAGCCCACTTCATTGCTCTGGGCCCTGGGGTGAAGCCAACATCCTAGCAGAATAGTGTAATGGATAAAAGCAGCTCAGGACATAGCAACAGGAAGTAGAGCAAGCTCTACTTCTTAGAGACAAAATATAAACCCCACAGGCATAGCCACATTGACACACCTCCTCCAGTCACACCTTACCTGCCTACAGTTACCACCCAGTTAATTCCTATCAGTAGATAAACCCACTGATTAGATCACAATTTTTCATAATCTAGTCATTTCACCTCTGAACATTCTTGCATTGTTTCACAATGAGCTTGTGGGAGGGCACCTCATTATCTAAACCATAACATAAAGGCAGTTGATAAAGAAAATAAATGTCAATTATGTATATAAAATGCTTCTGATAGCATTATTTCATTTCAATCTAAAACCTTTGTGAGGCAAGTTTATATTGTCAATTTAATGAAGAAAACAGATGCATTGTGAGATTTCCAATCTTTCTAAGGCCATATAACTGAGAATTAGAGCTGGATCACAGGATTGCTGGCTCTCACATTGCACACTGTAAGGAAAATGACTGGATGAAATGGTTTAATCTATCTGAGTGGAGAATGTAGTAATAATCTGAAAAGAGAGAGAACTGCAGAATATTCAAAGCTGGTGCTGGTTAGAAAGAATATTGAAAAAATTAGTGAGTTTAGATTAGCCTAATGAATGTCAATAAATACTGAACACTGAAATAAAAACAATGTGTATCCCAATCAAGAAGCCAGGAAGTGTGCAGTGACTAACTTAATATACATTGGTTGCAATCTGAGTTTGTTTATTTGTATATTTAACTACAACCATGGGCATATACATCTGATATAAATAACATTTTACTTGCAAATAACTGGGGATATATCCATATTAAAAATAGACTGTAATCTGTTGGTAAGTGGATTTGAAGAGTGTGCAATTACACACATCAAAAAAAAAGTTGTCTGACTAAGAAATAACCATTTAATTTTCAGTATGTGCTTCAGAATACACAAGTAAAAAAATAAGAAATGGCATTCATTGCCACAGTGTTAGTCAGGCATGTTTCAATTTTAAATGAAACGTGGGGCATTTTTAGTGTCAGAAAACCATCTATAAAGGATGCTAGGTATGCCAGCTGGGTCTGTACTGCCATGCAATAATCAGAAACTTGGCACGAATGTGTTCACACCAATCACAGTGTGGTTGCTTTTGACTAGAAATGCCACTGTGGTAGCTTTAATTAGAGATGTGTCAAGTAATTCAGTGTTAACCGTGGTATGGTTGAACCAGCATTGGTTACAGTTTGAAAAACTCTTTGGACCTTTACTTATGTATGAGAGTCTCTTGGCAACATTTTTGTGAGCTGAAAATAATTCATATTATGTCTGCTGGTCATTAAGTCATGTCCCATTGTGTTCATGCCATGACTAACTGGAAAAGCAGATGTGGCAATTAAAAACTAAAAGTGATACCCATTTATTTTTGGCCAGAGAATTACTACACATAGCAGCACTTTCTTCTTCCTTAGCCAAAAGGATGGTTTGTACAAAGTAACTATTATCTTCCTGCTGTTTATGAATAGTTCATGAATCATGACCAATACCCAACCACCTGCCTTTTTCTATTTTTAAACCATTTAAAATATGCTTATATTCATTTATTGAAATGTCTCTTTATTCCTAGTAAAATCTAAAGCATATGTTGTCTTCTTTCCTTCCTTCCTTCCTTCCTTCCTTCCTTCCTTCCTTTCTTCTATTTTTAAAATCCAATTTGGTTACAAAGAAAAAGAAGTTAAATAATCAAAATAAAACAGCAGTTTTGAACAAACTGTGTGCACAATGTAAAAGTCACAAGCTTAGGGAAAGAGAGTAAGAAGTGTTTCCAATGTCCATCTCATACTATTGCAAAACCAACCAGGCCATACACTTATTTGACAGTAATTGATTAAATTAACAATCAATTTGCACAAAAACATTTTTAAAGAAGACCAAAAATATTGTATTAACTAGATTTCAATGTGTCCTAATTTTAAAGATTTCTACAAGTTAAATACTTCTAAGTATTCACTTTTTGCAAAGTTTTTTTTGTGAATTTGCAAGAATTGAAAGCTTTTTACAGAATAAGAAACAGCTTCTATTGTCATAGACCTTACAAGAGTAAGGGAAAAAAACTCTGTACTTCAAAACTATACTTCAAAACAAAGTGTATTAAGAATTATATAAGAAATATATTAAATCGCTGTGTGAGAAAATGAAAATAAAACTATGAGTAAACATAATCTCTATAAAAAATCCCAGCAGTCTTCTTTATGTAAATTGGTTAGCGGATGCTTAAATTCATATTAAAATTCAAGGGACTTGGAAATATAAGGATCTTGGTCAAAACAATCTTTAAAAAGAAGAACAAATTAGAAGAATTAACACTGCTTTAATTTCAAAACTTACTATAAAACTGCAGAAATTAAGACACTGTGATCTTTAGAATTAAAGACCAGAAATATACCATCACGTTTATGTTTGAATGATTTGACGGAGGTGCCAACACAGTTCAAAAAGGAAAGAAGTTGATTCAAAAAGTTGTGCTGGGACAACTGGAAAGGCACATGTGAATCAAGTAAGTTGTAGTTATATTTTTCATTGTACAAAAATTAATTCAAAATGGAACAAAGACTTAAAAGTAGTAGCTAGAATTATTAAGCTCTTTGAAACAATAGGCGTAAATATCCATGAACTTGGATTAGGACTAGGCAATGGTTTCTTAGGTATGACACCAAGAATAAAAGGGGGGAAAAAGTAGACAAAGCAGACATCATCAAAATTAAAGTTTTTGTGATAAAAGAACATCATCAAAAAAGTAAAAAGACAAATCTACAGAATAGAGAACAAATGTTTGAAAATCATATCCCTAACAAGGAACTTGTATCTAGAATTTATAAAGAATTTTTATGACTCAATAATAAAAGACAAGTATTCAATATTTTAAAAAGAGCAAAGGATCGAAATAGAAATTGCTTTTAAGAATGTGCCAATGTCCGATGAATGCATGAAATGACACTCTACAGTTCTGGCGTATGGATCAGTGGTAGAGAGTTTGTCTACTATGCACAAGGTCCTTGGTTCAATCGCTCCTCCCCACCCCCCAAAATTAAGATGTATACAATTATTAGTCACCAGAGAAATGCGAATCAAAAACACAATGAGATATCACTTCAGACCTGCTGTGATGACTTCAATCAAAAAGACAGACAATAAGAGTTAAGGAAGAGGGGCTGGGGATGTGGCTCAAGTGGTAACGCACTCGCCTGCCATGCGTGCGGCCCTAGTTGGATCCTCAGCACCACATACAAAAAAACAAAACAAAAAAAAAAAAAACAACAAAAAGAAAAAAACAAAGATGTTGTGTCTGCTGAAAACTAAAAAATAAATATTAAAAAAATTTATCTCTCTCTCTCCTCTCTCTCTTTTGAGTTAAGGAAGAAATAGTAGGGTAGAAACCCGTAGATACTACTAGTGGGACTCTAAATAGCACAGCCATTTTGAAAAACATTTAGGCAGTTCCTCCTAAGGTTAAACAGAACTGCCACAGAAATCAGAAATTCTACTTCTAGGTCTACTCAAGAGAAATGAAAACATATGTTCACACAAAAATTTATATATGTGAATATTTATATCTGCATTATTCATAACAGCCAAAAGGTGAAAACAACCCAATGTACCTCAGCTGTTGAAAGGAGTAAATGAATAAATGTAGTATGCCAATACTATGGGGTATTACTGGGCAATACAAAGAATAATAATAGAACTTCTAGTTTCCAGTTTTACACATAAAGAACATGGAACTGAAACCATTTTGTCTAAAAAACAAAAATGTAAAAAGCTGAAATATCAACAACTTCTTAGGTCCATTAGACATGTGAGGTGACAGGGAAAACCACTGTCCCCAAACCAGAGAGACAGACAAAAATATTCAGAAAAATCACAACTTAACAGGAGCAGAGACTCATCAACAAGGTACTCCACGGGGCAGGGGAAAAAAACTCTGCTTTTTATTTGATGAATTACTGGTGGCTCAGTGCAGAAAATCTGAGAGTTAGAAATGACAGGAGACCCCACACTTTTGTCAGTTTTATCTCTGGGAGCATGAACAGGTTCTCACAGCAAATACTGGAGAAAAATCTCCTCATGCCCTCAGGAGAAAGAAAGGAAGTAGTTTGAAATATGCCAGAGTATTGTTAAGTAAAAACTTAAACTCTAGCTCCATTCACTGTGAATTGACTTAAAAAATCACTAACTTTGGAGGTCACAAATTGGACAATACATTATTAGTCTTTCACTAATATTGCTGTAGATAACATTTCTGGCACATGGGTTATGATGATAACGGTTGCCTCAGTTACTCTTTGTTGACCTGAAGACTGCTTTAAACACTGACTCTTCACTTGGGTCTAATAGCTGTCTGACTAGAATGGGATGAAAACAATTGACATCTCTGTCTTCATATTGTATCAGTCTCCTTTGTTGACTCAACCTTTGGGTCAGATTCTACTCAGTATTGCATGTAGATATGCTAATCACTAAGAAATGTTTTGCCCGAAATTGTAATATGGGGTTAACTTGACCAAAACTTGCTTAATGTCTTTCACTACCTTCAAGACTTACCACCTACCAGCCACCTTGACCAGAAATAACAAACTATGGAAAGAATGGAAAGAAGTGGCACTCAAATTACTGGAACATCTCTGCCTATTTCCAGAAGAGACATAAATATTTGTTCCCTTTATTAGCCCATCCTTATCCCTCTTTATTCCTATTCTATACCTATAATGCTTTAGCCCTTCTGGTGTTGAAAAATCAGTCTGTGAGCAAACTTCCTGTTTTCCATTCCTTGGCCACTGAATAAAATCTTTCTTACTCTCCAACACTTGTCCCTCAAACACTGGTTTCTCAATGGGATGAGTTTCTGAACCTGGGTTTGCTAATAAAAGAATTCAGCTCTTTTATATTTACTAGTTCATTTTAGTTATATATAACACTAGGGTTCATTTTGACATAATTATATGTGCTTGGAATATAATTGGTTTAACTCAGTCCCTAGTACTTACCCTCTCTCTCCCCTCTTCCTTCCCTTTCCTCTACTGATTTTTCATATATATATTATACATATAAATAATATATATTATTTTAATTAGTGTATAATTTTATGTTATTTTAATATATATATTTTAATTTGTATCTTGCAGCTATACATAAAGATGAGAGTCATTGGAGTACATTCCTATATGTACATAGGTAAATTTGGTCAGATTCATTTCACTGTTTGTCCCTTTTCCTCTCCCTCCTCCCTTCTCCCTCAATCCTCTTCCTCTATTCCACTGATTACCTTTCTATTTTCATGGAATTCCTCCCCCTATTCACTGCCTGATTTTACTTTTTTCTCTCCTATTTTGGTCTAACTCCCCCATATTAGAGAAAACATGTGAACTTTGACTTTCTGGGTTTGACTTATTTCACTTAGCATGATGTTCTCTGGTTCTACCCCATTTACCAGCAAATGCCATAATTTCATTCCTCATTATGTCTGAAGACCTTCAGGAGAAACTGTTAAACAGGAGCCTAAGTTGCTGGAGATTTATCAGAGCTTAGCTTACCTGGAGGAAGAAAAATATCAACTCTAGCAAGTGCTAGTCTTCCTCATGGGAAAAGAGAAACACCCCACTTCAATCCAGTATAGCCAACCTAACCAACTGAGAAGGAAGTTTATAGTCCAGTGGTATAGATAGGCTCACTACAAGACTTAGACCTAATCATGAAACTATAGATGCATCCCATCCCCTTGTACCTTACTATAGCATTGTTACAACCCTGTTCACAGTTTTTTTTATCCAGTAGATCAAATCCAGCTATAAAGAAAAAAATAATAATACACTAAAAGGCAAAAACACAGTGTGTGGAGATAGATATACACAAGAACCAGATATGGAGGAAATGTTGAAGTTTTCAGATCAGTAGTTTTAAGCAGCAGTGATTAATATACTAAGGATACTAATGTAATAAAAGATCAAGTAATGTATGCAGAGAGATGGAAATCCTAGGCTTTGGTGGTGGGGAGGGAAAAAATTAAAGGGTAAGATAAAAAATGCTGTCGCAAAAATGAAGATTGCTTTTAATGTGCTTATAGTAGGCTGGAAATGGTTGAGGAAAGAATCTCTGAGCTTGAGAACATATCGAAACTGAACAGCAATAAAAGCAAAGATGAAAAAATAAAAGAACCACAGAGTAGCTACAAAAGGTACAATACATATGTAATAAGGGAATGTTAGAGGGGAAGAAAGAGAAAGAAATAGAATAAGTACTTGTTGTCGCGACCCCTTGCCCGCAAGGAAGACGCAACTCAGGAATCTTCTTTCAGCAGTTTATTCAGGCCCTTGATATTTCTTCTTCTTCTCCCCGGATGGCCCTCCCAGCCTTAATAAAGCATCTCAAGCCCCAATGCAAAGCTGCCACGTGGAACTTTCTCATAGGGTGGTAAGGGATTGTGTGCCAATTCTCCATATTAGGAGTTGTTTATCACAGGCCACAGTGGAAGCCGGCGCCATCTTCTAATGGCGGCCATGGTCTAATTAGAACGGCTCACCACAACTTGTAATAATAATAATTTCTCAAAATTAATGTAAGACAACAAAACACATGTCTAAGACACTCAGTGAGCACCAAGGGTTAGGGTGGGGGGAAAGAGAGAGAGAAAGAGAGAGGAAGAGAGAGGGAGGGGGAGGGAAACACTTAATACAGGCACAACATATGCACAAAGCAGAAGAAACAATATAAATAAAAAAAATTAAAGTTGGAAGAAAAACACATTAATAAAGAGACAAATAAAATTTTTTCTGACTTCTTAGAAACTATGCCTGCAAAAAGAGTGGAGTGAAATTTTTAAAGTGTTGATAAAAAAAAAAAAACATACCACTCTAGAATTCTATCCTATGTGAAATTATCTGTTTTAGTGAGCTTTTTCATTGCTGTGACTAAAGACCTGACAAGAACAATTTTAGAGGAGGAAAAATTTATTTGGGGGCTCACAGGTTCAGAGGTCTCAGCCCACAGACAGCTGGCTTGACTCCTTGGCACTTGAGGTGAGGCAGAATGTCATAGTGGAAGAGTGTGGCAGAGGGAAGTAACTCACATGATGGTCAGGAAACAGAGACTCCACTTACCAGACACAAAATATATACCCCCAAGGCATGCTTCTAATGACCTCTCCAGCCGCACCCTCCCAACCTTCAGTTATCACTTAGATCTTATCAGGGGATTGATTCACTGATTGGGTTAAGGTTCTCATTACCCAATCATTTCTCCTCTTTACCTTTTTGAATTTTTTTACACATAAGCTTTTGGATGATACCTAATATCTAAACTATAACATTAGCCTTCAAAATGGAAGTATTTTCTGAGGCCAGTAAAAATGAGGGAATTTGTTACCAGGAGACATGCCTTGCCTTTCTTTTTTCTTTTTTTCCATATTTTTATGGCACATTATAGCTGTGTATAACGGTGGGATTCATTGTTACATATTCATATATGCACACAACATAATGATATAATTAGGCCAATATCATTCCCTAGTTTCCCCTATTCCTACCCTCCTTCTTTCCCCTGGTATATCTTGCCTTCAGGAAAAAAAAAAAAAAAAACATAAGTCAAAAATGCAGATCTACATAAAGAAAGGCAAAGCATTATAGATGATTAGTAAAAAAACAAAACAAAATCCTCTTATTATTTTTATTCTTAAGTGACCAAACAACCGTTTGTTCAAAATATTAATAGCAACAATATATTTAACTATGCATGTTTATTATGTTTCTGTGTAAGTTAAATGAATGACAGTAATGATACAAGGGATAGGAAGGAAAAGTAGGATTAATTTACCGTTAAAAAGATACAATATCAGTGAAGCAAGATAGTATTATTTGAAAGTGGACCTTAATTATAAATGTACATCACTAATTCTAGGGCAAACACTAAAAGCCATATAACAATGGAGAGCAAACAGAATCATATAAAGTGTCAACTAAAAGCAGAAAAAGAGCAGAAGATAAAAACAATAAAGAACAAAGGCAAGAAGGAGAAACCAGTAAGAAATATGGAGGACACTGCTAAGCAGGAAGATGTCAGCGGAGGGCTGGGAAAAACCCTTGGGTGCTCCCAGCCGCTTTGCAAAGTGGGTCTTGGTGACCTGGGGTGCTGGTTTCATAATGTAAACTCCATGAGGGCTGAGAATAGTCTTCACTAAGTACCTGGAAGAATACCTGGCCCATTTTATGAAGGTCTTCCATGCTCAGTGAATGGATAAATACAAGAGTAATGAACAGGAAACTCTCCTACACTCAAAGAATTCAGTGTCTAGTTGAAGAAAAGGAAATGTGGGGATTGATTCTTTTTTTTTAATATTTTGTTTCAGTTGTAGTTGGACACAATACCTTTATTTTATTTTTATGTGGTGCTAAGGATAGAACCCAGCACCCTGCACAGCAAGCGCTCTACCACTGAGCCACAATCCCAGCCCTTGATTCTTATTTTTTGCCCATTAGCACATTAATCATCTCTTCTAATCTGATGGTCACTTGGTAGAGAGTACCAGGCAGTGCATCACACATGATTGTCTCTTCAATAGAAGATTATCCAAACTATATCATTATAAATCTAGACAAGCTCGATTACTGTGCAGACTTTTTGAATCCTAAAACTATTCCTAAAAAATACAACTACAAATTTAAACAGGGTGACATTTGTGATTCTCACTTTGTGAAACTGCTTTTTGAAACCGAGAAAATAGATATGGTGTTACATTTTGCTGCACAAACACACCATGTAGATCTGTCATTTGTCCGGGCCTTTGAGTTTACACATGTTAGTGTTTATGACACCCAGTTTTAAGTGCTGCTCATGAAGCCAGAGTGGAGAAGTTTATTTATGTTAGCACAGATTAAGTATGTGGAGGCAGTCTTGATAAAGAATTTGATGAATTATTACCCAAACAACCTATGAATCCTTAGGCATCACTGAAAACAACTGCTGAGTGTTTCATACAGTATTACTGGGAAGAAATTTCTAGTTGTCATCACAAGAAGCAGTAATGTTTATGCACCACATCAACATCCAAAAAAGTTCATTCTAAAATTTATATCTTCACTGCAACACAACCGGAAATGCTACAATCATGGATTAGGGCTTCAAACAAGAAATTTCCTTTATGTTACTGATGTAGCATAAAGCATTTCTTACTGTCCTCAAAAAGGGAAAACCAGGTGAAATTTACAACACTGAAACCAATTTTGAAATGTCGTTTGTTCATCTTGCCAAGGAACCAATATAACTCATCAAAGAGACCAATTCAGAGTCTAAAATGGAAAGTTGGGTTGATTATTTTAACAATAGGCCAACCAATGATATGAAATATCCAATGAAGTCAGAAAAAAATTCATGAATTAGAATGAAAACCTAAAGTGCCTTGGAGTGAAAGAATAAAGAAAACAATTGAGTGGTACAGAAACAATTTTTCACAACTGGAAGAATGCAGAAAAGGCACTAGAACTCTTTTCTATATAGCCACCATTTATATAATCAGCAGAGTTTCAGAGCATATGTGAGGCACTAGGTTCAATTATCAGCACCACATATAAATAAATAAAGTCCATTGACACCTAAAAATATATTTTTTAAAAAAAGTAAATGGAGGGGCTGGGGCTGGGTCTCAGCTGGGCACTTAGGTGGGATTGAGCGTCTGCCTGGCATACCTGAGGATCTGGGTTCAATCCTCAGCACCACATAAAAATAAAATAAAGGAATTGAGTCCACCTACAACTAAAAAAATATTTTTTAAAAAAAGTAAACAGAAAAAGTTATACAATGCTTACAGTAATTTTAATAAAGCAGCAGTGCTATATTAATTTCCGGCAGAGGAGACTATAACAAATATTATAAGGGATAAAGAATACTACCTAATGATAAAGGAGTCAATTCTCCAAAAGAAATAACAATCTTTAATATGTATGTGATTAACAACAAGGTGTCAAAACACCTAAGGCAAAAACTGATTGAACTTCAAGAAGAAATAGATGAATTCACTATTATAGTTGGAGATAGAGATAGACAGATCGAGCAGACAGAAAATCACTAAGGACACAGTTGAACTACACAGCACCATCAATCACCTGGATATAATTGACATCTATAGACTAATTCATACAACAACAGCACATGGTACATTATTCTTACGCTCCTGTGGAACATTCTCCACGATGGAGAATATTCTAGGTCACAAAACACACTTTAACAAATGAAAAAGAATAGAAATCATACATAGTCTGCTCTCAGACCACAATGGACTTAAAAGTAATCATCAATTAACACAAATATAACTAGAACATGCCCAAATATGGGAATATTAAACTATATACTTTGACTTAACACATGGGCCAAGGAAGAAATCTCAAGAGAAATTTTAAAATATTTTGAGCTAAATTAAAATGAAAACACAGTTTATCAAAATTTGTGTAATGCAGCAAAAGCCATTTTAAGGAGGAAATGTCTAGTTTTGAAGACATATTTTAAAATGAGAAAATATCTAAAACAAATAACCTAAGCTTTTCTCTTATGAAATTGGGAAAAGAATAGTGAATTAAAGTAAATAGAAGAAAACAAATAATAAAAGTTAGAACAGAGATCAATGAAATTAAAATTAGGGAATCAATAGCAAAAAATCAATAAAACCCCAAACTGGTTCTTTTAATAGATTAATAAAATTAACAAGAATTTATGCTAACAAAGAAAAAAGAAAAGGGACAGAACGGACATAATTTGCTAAAATCAAAAATAGAAGAGTAGAAATCATTACAGATGCCACACACATTAAAAAAACCATCAAGGAACACTATGAACAACTATTTGCCTACAAATTTTATAAACAAGATAAAATGGACCTATTCTTTAAAATACTGAAACTCACACAACAATAAATAACAATTGAAATATGGCTAAATCTATTAAAGAAATTGAATAAATAATTAATAACCTTTTAAAGCAGAAAATATAAGACCCTAGATGGGTTCACTGGTGAATTCTACCAAACCTTTAAGGAAGAAATGATCCTGGTTCTCTATGTTCTCTTTCATGAGATAGAAACAGTGGGACCACATCTTAACTCATCCTGTAAGGCTAGGATTACCCTACTACCAAACCCAGACACAAACTTTACAAGAAAAGAAAATTAAATTCCAATATCTATTATGAATTGTCTCTTATCTATTTCAACAACATACAGAAAGTTCTAGCTAATGAAAGAATATAAGAAAAGAAATAAAAGGTATACTGATTGAGAAGGAAGAAATAAAACTGTCTTTATTTTCAAATGGCATACTTGTGCATGTAGAAAGTCTGGAATAAATGTAAAAAAAAATCTCTAACAGAAAAAAAATCTTTTGGAACTAATAAGCAATTGCAACAAGGTCACAAGTACAAAGTTAATGTACAAAAGTCAATCACTTTCTTACATACCATCAATGAACAAATAGAACTTGACATTAAAAACACAACACAATTTACACTAACACGTTCAAAAATAAAAATAGGTATAAATGTAACATAACATGTATGAGATTTTTAAGAGGAAAATGACAAAACCTATAAAAGAAATCAAAGAAGAACTAAGTAAAAGAAGAGTTGTTTCAGGCTCATGGATAACATATTAGGATTCTTTGAAAAAAATAGAATCAATAGGATACAGATGAGATAGATAGATAGATAGATAGATAGATAGATAGATAGATAGATAAGAGGGAATTTATTATCAGAATTAGCTCACATGATTATGGAGGATGAGAAATCCCACAATATGCAGTCTTCATGCTGGAGAACCAGGGAAGCTAGTGTCATAGCTCAATCCAGTTCTAATCAGCAGAGAACCAGGGCAGTCAGTGATATAATTTTCAGTTTGAACCTTAAAGCCTGAGAACTTAAAGGGGGCACTGATACAAATGCCAGAATCAAAATGCCTGTGAATCTGGAGTTCTAATGCCCAAGAGTGACAGAAGATAGATATCCCTGTCCACAAGAGAGCAAATTTACTTTTCCCTGTTCATCTATCTGAATCCTCAGTATCTGACTATCCAGATGTCAGATCTTCCCAACTTTATCTAAGAGTCAATGAAATTCCTATAAAAATTCTAGCAAAGTTATCTTGTGCACGTAAGCAAATTTATGTTAAAGTTTACATAGTGAGGCAAAATACTTAATAAATTGGTAAAAAAAAAGCCAATCTTAGAAGGCTACATACTGTGTAAGTTTCAATGATGTGACATTCTAGAAAATGCAAAACTTTGGGGATGATAGAAAAGTCAATGGTTGTCAGGGGTTGGAGGGATGAAGGGATGAATAAGTGGAACCCAATTATTTAGGGCAGTAAAATATTCTGTATAATATAAATCTAGATATGTATGATTAAACATTTGTCCAGTCCCACAGAATGCACAATACTTAAAGTGAACTCTATTGTAAGGACCTTGGGTAATAACGATAATGTCAATCGAGGTTGATAAGTTGTAACACTTTTATCACTCTGGTGGGGGATACTGATTATGGGGAAGGCTGCCCACCATGAACTACATATTGTTTGACCCCTGCAAACCATAAAGTTCATAGTGAGACTCCATCGACAAATAGAAATTCTATATATACACTATCAGGCACAAGTAAGACTGAATGTTCAAGTTATATGAGGAAATATTTGAATACTAATGATTCCACTCTTTCTACATTACTTTTTCTCTCTCAGTCTGAATTTATGGCTTCTTTGGGATGTCGTTATGACCTACTGACTGAGGTTAACAACAACAAAAAATCTTGAATTGGGTGTGTAGATGGTTGATCTAATTGCAGGGACCATATGAATTTGGAAAACTAAGACCTTACAGCCCTCCCCTGGGACATTCAGAAAAGACATTGGTGAAGGAAAATCCTCCAGTGAACAGATTTTCAAGTATTCCTCATTTCCTTAGAAAGAGAAATAGCCCAAAGTAAGACTATGTATAGATTCAGGGTCTAGGGCTAGTGGTTTGGCTGGATAGTTGGGGCATTGAGAGAGCATAATTGGAAAATTGATGACATGGATATCTGGGAAAGACATACGCTATGTGACACACGTGATCAAAGAACTAAAGATATTTGTATTGCTTGTCAATGTTCATCAAGGGTGACCTCAATATTGGGGGGTTTTCATAAGTGAGATAGGATGACCTCTTCTATGAATAATAGCCTCTTTCCCAGCTATTTCTGTGACTTCCCAATGGGCTCATAAACAAAGTAACCATGGTGGCAAGAATGAAAGTTATGTCTGGGCTCAGAAACATGCACTTTCATTCACCTAAATTAGCTCTCTACAGCCAGTGCTGAATGTCCAGTTTGTGAGCAGCAAAGATCAGCACTGAGTCCCTGATATGGTAACATTCCTGGGTTTATCCAGAAAGCTACCTGATGATGTGTAGTTTGCATTGGAGGGCTTCCATTATGGAGGAGGAGTGTTTGTCCCTACTATAATAAAGATTGAGTAACTATGGATCACTTATTCTGCATTCAGGTTTGCCTTCCTTGCATTCATTGTTTGCATCAAAATTGCCATCAATTGAGTTACAGTGCCTTGCACACCATCATGCTATTCCACAGAGCCTTGCTTCTGATCAAGAAACTCATCTCCCAGCAAATGAACTGTGTTAATGAGCATGCATGTTCATGGAATTCACTGGGTTTATGGTCCATCAGCCTGAAGCATCTGGCTCTAAAATATATTGGGATGTCCATTTGAAGATCCAGTTACATTGTCAGACAAGGGGCAGTACCTTTCAGGGAAAAGTAGTAACTTGGAGTTGTAGGTTAGAGGCAGAAGCAGGATGTTTACATTCAACTCTAAATATGTATTTTTAATGCTTTAGCATGATTATATATAATAAAGTTAAAAATTCTATATTATAATACAGATTATTTCTTCATGTCTTATAGTGTTCTGATAGTGGTTAAGATAAGCAATTCATCCTCCTGCCAGGACAGAATCATAGTCAGTGAGTTATTTTCTACTGTTTGCTTCAATCTATTTTAAAATGTCACCACTTGTGTCACTTGTCGCATTGCCCAAGCAGTAAAAATGACCTTTCTGTGACTGATTAGCTCAGTTAGCTTGTGTCCAATGCTAAAAACATTGGATATATTTGAATATGCAGTTTCATTTTTGTTATGTTCCCAGAAAATAGTCTGAGCTGATTAATATAGTATCAACCCAGGTAATATTACTATTATGTGACATGGTATCAAAAAATGACTTTAAAAACCATGGATGATGAATAGAACCAATCATTTGATAAATTTAATGATATTAGAGAGCAGGTGCTAGATTCTGGGTATACGAAAGGGATATTCTTGCCATCATGGATGGTAGGCTAGAGTTCAAGAGACTTTTATGTGAAGAAGTGTAGTAAAGTAGTATGCACACTGACCTGAAAAACACAGTATAGTCTGGGATTATAGACAGTCTAGGAGGGCAGAGAAGACTTGATAGGGAAAGTCACATTTAAGCTGAGACATGATAAATGAATGAAAATGAGGTGGAAGTTTGGGAAATACTATGTATCTCAGAAAATAACCATTTTTTACCAAAAGACAATAAAGACATAAACTTATATCTTCCCATTATTGCCACAGATATCCCAACCAAGAATGTTACTGGCAGAATTACTATAGTATAGTTAATTTAGTGATAATTTATGTTGTAAATTTTTTAAAATCTTCACATAGAAATAGATAATTTGAAATCTATGGAGCTATCAAGAATTGTATTAATATAATTTGATAAAAGCTTCCTGACAAAAGGAGATAACTTTGATTACTACTTTCTGAGTACCTGTGTTTTCTGTGGAATTTGTGGACAGTGGGTGATTGCTGTTGGAAAAGGTAGAATGTCAGGTGTTCCTTTATTCTTTTCAGATACACTTTATTTTCAGAATACTAAAATGTCTGCATGTTACTAAATATTTCATAGCGTGGTCTTGCCAATATACTCTAGTACACATCATTCTTATTCTCAGAAACTTCATTACTCTTTTTTTATAATTGGAATGTCCCACTGATTTTTTCAAGGTTGAGCTCTTGAGTGAAGCTTTCAGTGAAAGCAATACTGTTCCTCTATAGAGTTCTGGGTTGTATGCACACTTTTCTTATATTCATAAGCTCACATCTGCTGAGAGCATGAATTTCTGTGACATCAGAATCCACGTCTTATTAACATTTCAATCTTCATGACCAATATGTTGCCTGGAAAGTAGACAATCTATACAGAAGAAAGTTAATAATACTCAAGAGCATAACCTAAAAAATGGGCTTAATTACTCCAGTGTAGAAGGTATTAAACCTTGATTGGTACATTGCACTGCCATTGGGGTTTTGCAATCGCCCGAGGCATTCTAACTAAGGCATCTGCCTCGTATGAAATGAGTCACAATAGCTTTCTAATTTTAAAAAACACCAGTGACTGCTTTATGAAATACTGAAAGAATCTGACACTTAAACTTTCAGAATTCCAATTTGCAAAGCTGTGAATTCTTCTATGTACATGATTCAGTAGTTCATCTCTGAAGACACAAAAATATTCTTATAAGGAGTCTACCCAAGTCTCTGAAAGGTTATTAGAAGATTAATATTTTGTGGCCTAATCCTTCTTTTCTAGGCATTTTGATCCCCCAAACAAACAAGAAAGATTCATTTTTATGTCTCATTTTATCCCGAATTGTTTTTTTTTTTAAGGAGGGGGATGATTGATATGAATGGTTCAAAGACAGAAGGCTAAAAGCACTTCTAAGCACAGCTTCACTAGTAGTACTGTCTTCCCAACCAATCCTGCTAATCTGCACAAAGTGTGTTACCTCTGTGGCAGCCTTTTTGATCTTTGAGTTCTAAACTATATTGCATGCTTAAACTGTGAGCAAAGAGTAGCTCTCCAGTCAACCAACTTTGAAATCATTGATTCCCAATACTTTTCAATTAATATTTTATTATTAAAGTATATTAGAAATAATAACTATAGAAGATTAAAGTACTGTATTTGATATAAAGAACACTGTTCACCTGTTCAAAAATGAACTCATGGCTTTCTGATTTTCAACCCATAATGTTTATCATGTGGTTGACATAAAAATTAAATGCCAGGATAGAACACTCTTACATGGCACTTTATAATTTAAATGTTTTCTAATATAGACTATATCTGTGTACTATAAAGTAGAATGATCTCAACTTGCCCTATGCTGCTGGAAGGTCAAGAAAGAGGTAAAATTCCCATTAATTATTTATTGATTGATAGAGATTTTTCTTTGTTTTTATAGCAGGGTAAGAAAAAAAGTCAAGTAGCTATAGTTTGGGCAAGGGAAATGGACAATGTAAAGTGAGAAAAGTAAGTCTAAATTAATCTTTTGCTAAAGTAAAATTAAATAATAATTACATAACAAACAGTAAGAGAAAGTAAAATATCTATAAGGAACATGCTCGGGGTCAATTTTCCTTCCTTACTTTTTTTCTTTAAATCCCTGTCAATGTAGCTGATGAAATGGAAGGACATAAAGGAAATAAGAAAATAATTTAAATTAGTCCTTTACCAACATAATGTATTAGAACTATATTCTTCAAATGAAAAATTAAATGACAAGAAAAAAAAGAAGGCAAAACTACTGTGTTAGTCAGCATTTTCTTGCTGTGACCAAAATACCTGACAAGAACAACTTAGAGGAGGAAAAGCTTATTTTGGTCTCAAGATTTGAAAGATTCAGTCTCCAATGCTCTGGAACCAAGGTATGGCAGAGAAAGGGTGTTAGATCATGACAACCAGGAAGTAGAGAGGAGAAGGGACCACATAGATAAGTAATCCAAGTCCATGCCCCATGTGCCTACAGTTATCACCCAGGGTTCCATTCAAACTATACATATATCAAATGGATTAATCCACTTTTGAGTTTACAGCCCCCACTATCTAATCATTGCCTGAAAGTTCCACCTCTGAACGTTGCTGTTGTGGAAACCAGGCTTTCAAAACATGAACTTCTTAGGGGACACTAAAGATCCAAACCATAGCAACCACACACACAAATTAAGGAAGTACATTAAAAAATAAGAATAGGCCCAGGGATGGTAATGGAATGTAAACTAAATATAGTAAAAAAATGTATTGCCATTGTAAAAAATCTGATAGCTTAGATATGTTAAAATGTTTATGAGCATGCAAAGTCAGAAAGTGATAATTGCATAATTTTCAGCATTAACCAGCTTCTTGAAGGACACAGGAAAAAATATAGATTGCAATAACGGGAACAAAAAAATCAGGATTAATGGAGAAAGGTTAATAGTAAAATTGAAACTAGAGAAAAAGAAGAGAGGGTTTTCTCTTACTAAATTTTATGAGTTAATGGGAAGTATTAATATTCCATGAAAGTGAAAAGAAGTGTAAAAAGAGATTCTGTTTACAGTAATGTATTAGATGTCACTGAATTGTTTCCCAAGCTCATGCTTACATTCTGTTTGGAGGCATTCCTTTGATTCTCCTTGTAGACATTCCTGAGAATTCTGTTTTTCAACTTGAAACTTCCCTCCTGAAAACTGTGATATGTCCAATGGTGGGCACTGACTGTAGTTGGGATTAGCAGAGTAAAGGATAAGTCAACTCTCCCAGAGAGAGAAACTCAGAAGCTATCAAAGGCCTATGTCTTTTAAATCACATGGTTCTTTCACAAGAGAGAAATAAATAGGGAGCAAAGTCAACTTATGGAAATGCAAAGCTTAAGAAACTTGGGAGGTGGGACATCATCATGTTCTAGATTTAGGGTTCAACCCACTTTTGTGTCACTGTGTTTCTGCCATATGAGACACTTTGGTGTCTTAGATAAGAAACTTTTTTTTTTTTAGCTTATGTTACTTAGGAAAGTGTTACTCCTTATAATACCAGAGTTATTAATCATCCAGCAAAGAATAATCTTTATTATCAGAGAGAGAAAGTTCTGTGGTAAACTGTTAATGTGAGGTCAGGGTCATGTTTGTGCATTCTTTCTCCCATCCTTCCTCTTTCTCCACTTAAGCTTCCTCCCTCATCTTTGTTCAGAGTATTGCAGCAACTTCAAAATAATCACAATACTGCTAATCAACCTCCATCCAATATATGTGTCAGGCAATGGCCAGTTTAGTTCTCTTTAGCGGCAGTTCACGTAATGCCATTTCTCTGTCCCTAACTAAATTCTGAACAATAGTATTCCTGGCCACCTTTCCTTTGCACCAGCAAAACCAAAATACTTGATGTTTCCAGAATATACTTATGCTTTATTTCTGATTTCATATTTTTGTGTGCAACTATTGTCTACATTAAAATGCCTCCTCCTCTGCAGCCAATATGGAAAGCAGTATAGAGAATCTTTGGAAAACTGGGAATGGAACCCACCATTTGACCCAGTTATCCCACTCAGTCTAGACCCAAAGGACTTAAAAACAGCATACTACAGGAACAAAGCCACATCAATGTTTGTAGAAGCTCAATTCACAATAGCTAAACTAGGGAACCAACCTTGATGCCCTTCAGTAGATGAATGGATAAAGAAAATGTGGTATATATACACAATGGAATATTACTCAGCAATAAAAGAGAATAAAATCATGGCATTTACAGGTAAATGGATGGAGCTGGAGAAGATAATACTAAGTGAAGTTAGCTAATCCCAAAACACCAAATGCCGAAAGTTTACTCTGATATAAGGAGGCTGATTCATAGTAGGGTTGGAGGGGGAGCATGAGAGGATTAGACAAACTCTAGATAGGGCAAAGGGGTAGGAGGGGAAGGGAAGGGACATAGGGGTAGAAAAGATGGTGGAATGAGGTGGACATCATTACCCTAAGTACATGTATGAAAACATGAATGGTGTGAATATACTTTGTATACAACCAGAGATATGAAAAATTGTGCTCTCTATGTGTAATATGAATTGTAATGCATTCTGTCATATATAACAAATTTGAATAATAAATAAGTAAACAATTTTTTTTTAAAGAAGGCCTCTTCCTCATTTCTCCTTGCAAACTGCAGGAAATTATTTCCATCCCATTTTAAGTTTGCTTAACTCCTCCATGGCTTTTTACTTGATCACTCCATAGGAAATTAATTAAAGAATTAATTAATTCTTTTTGTTTGTTTACATAAGTAATGCGTGTTACTATAGAAAATTTGGAATTTACATTTAAGGGTCTTTAACCTAACCAAAGAAGATTTGCTAGCCTTGCAAAGATAATGCCCTCTGTAGATCATCTGGACACAGAAAAGCCTCCTAACTGCCCTAGAAAGTCCAGGAACCAACTTAAGTGCTAAAGAGAATTTAGAGACACTGTATGATAAAAAACAATTTGTTTTGCATAGGCCCCAGACACCGAGTAGAATTTTACTCTTTGGAGCCTAAGCTACCTAGGAGTGGGACATGGCTCCTTTATTCTATCACTAGTGCCTAGAATAGTTCCTGGCATATACAAAACCTCTAAGAAATACACACACACACACACACACATAAATGAGGAGAGAAAGAGAAGAAAGAGACAGAGACAGATGAAGAAAAGGAAGGAGAAAGGAGAGAAGAGGGAGATGTTATATATACATGTCATATACAAACATTCATGAAACACTCATGTATATATGATTAGTACATATTACTACATACATAATATTATTATTTGTGTTAATTTTTCCCCCAAACTTTCTTGTTTATGTGTTCATTTTGTCCTAGGAGTGGTATTTATTCTTTCACTTCTATGATCTCTTTATATATGAAGGATTTTTTTTCTATATAGCACATATATTTTAGATATGTTCCCAGATTTATAATTTGTCTTTTAATCTTTTCTAGAGTTATTTTATCTGTTATTTATATTTAAAATTAATTAAAACATAATGCCAGGGTATATTCTTACAGAAACTCCTACATGAGGACTGAAATTCTCTTGATGTCATAGCATGAAACTTTCCCCTACTTAAGGGAATAGAGGCTATTATATTGTAATCATTATTTCTAGGTAAGCTTTGCCAAAGAGCACTGTTCTCTATGTTAACTTAGTTACATGTTTGCACAGAGGGAGCATGAGTAAAATATGCTAATTCCATTCCCTTTTTTAGATCTATTTAGACAGAGGATGTGTGTAAGAGAGAGATTTGTTTACCTTCTAATAGGATTGCTGAGATAGAAACTTTGCATAATAATGGGCTTAATCCCTGTGAAAGCTGCCAGTGGATTTTATTACCAGTCATAACCTCTGCCCTCCCACTCTATGAAGTACTAAGAAAGGGATTAAGACAACCTCCCTTAAGAGAGTTGCATGAGAAGCAGCTTAGTTTAGGCTGCTGCCTGCACCCTCATGTGCACACACATACTCATAGATCTACATGGCATTCATATCTCCCTGGAACTGCCGGTCACTCCCAATATGAGTGAGAAATTAAAGGTACCTAGAAATTCATATTTTTAAGCATCCAAGAAAATAGCAAAGGCGATGTAGGAATATCTAAAAATTTGGGACCTAAAATGAAAAGGAATCAATAAGGCATGTTAAAAGCTGACAAGGTGATGGCTCTTATGGTTATGAAATGTCTAATTTATTGTATTTTAAATGGGATTGAATCGAAGAGCAAATACATCTTTATTTAGGGCACACTCAAATTTACATACTTATGCAGAAAATTGGCTGTTGAATTATTAAATAAGTATTTGTTCCTAGAAAAATATTTTAAGTATATATTTTTCCAAGGTTTCTTTATAAAGTTGACCATATATTTCTTCTTTTACCTATTTATGGAAAATATAACAGTTCCATTTCCTAAGTGAAACATTATTGCATTATTGAAATTATTCCTGGTTATGTTTATAAATGATGAATAATGTGTTATTAATTTACTTGAATTACAGATATATATTAATTAGTAAGTTTGGTTTATGTTTTCTTTTACAGTCTAATCTTTATAAGTTTTGTTATTGGGGATGCTAGGGCTTCAAAATTAATTGGAATCATTTCATCTTTTGCTATGCATGTTGATAGCACTGAAATTATACATTTTTAAAAGGTAGAATTATTTTAACATTAGTTTTTTTTATAAAAATAACATCTTTGTTGATATATATTTTCCATACCATAGTATTTTTTTTATTGATTATTTTTAGTAATACCACCACCACCCCACCCCTGCGCCTTCTAAAATTTCTTCATGTGTTCTGCCGTTTTCTCTTTTTTAGTTTTTATTCCGCAGCCAGCCTGCTACACACAGAGGAAACCCAAATTCCTCCGCCTGCTGGGACATGGAGGAGATCCCAGTACTTACCCTTTCCCTCCATTCCTCCCATTTCCTGTTCTGTCCTCTCTACTTCACTGATATTTTTATTATTTACTTATAGGTTGTTTTTTTTTTAAATTAGTGCTTGTGTGTATACATGATGGTGAGATTCGCTGAGGCATATTCATATATGTACATAGGTAAGTTAGGTCAGATTCAACATACTAAGTGAAATGAGCCAGACCCAGAAAATCAAAGGTCAAATGCTTTCTCTGATATGCAGAAGCTAGTAAAATAAGGGGGACAGGAAGGATGGGGTAGGGGGGATTCCATCAGAAAAGAAAGATCAGTCAGTAGAGAAGAGGGGAGAGAGGAGGGACTGAATAAGGGAAGAATCTTGGAATGAATCTGACCTAACTTTCTGTACCATGGTATTTACTAAAGTATAAAACTCAAGATTTCCATGCATAAGTTAGGGATTTCTAGTATTTTCACAAAGTTGTGCAATCATGATAACACTCAATTTTAGAACACTTTTGTTCCCCAAACGAGAAACCCCATATTCATTGTCAATGATTTACCCTCAACATCTGCTCATTGTTAGCAGTAGATAACAACTAAACTACTTTCTGTCTCTATGGATTTGGCTGCTATGAACACTTTCCATAAATGGAAACATGAAATATATATTATTTTTTACTTTGCATATTTTTGAGGTTCATATAGTCTCAGTAGTAGGTATCAGTAATATTTATAATTATATAAATATATAATATAGATAACAGTATTTTTTAAAAAATTAAAAACTTTAGTTTTAAAAGCAATTTATTTTCATAGCAAAATAGACAGGAAAGCTCAGAGATTGCCCATAATATTTTACACCCACAGGCAAAGCCTCTCCCATTACCAATAACCCTGCCAGAGTGATACAAGTGTTACAAATGGTGAATCTACACTGACATAGCTTTATCAGTCAAAGTCCATAGTTTACATTAGGGTTCACTCTTGAGGTTTTGCATTATTGGGTTTGGACAATTGTAAAATGATATGTACCTATCATTACAGTATAATACTGAGTATTTTCACTGTCCTATAAATCCTCTATGCTCTGCCAATCCATCCCCGCCCCCCTCAAACTCAGAACAATCACATTATAAGTTTTTGACAATACAAGACCCTTCCTCAAGGATACCTGGTGTCTCCTTTCTTCAAGGGGTTTTGGATCAATAGACAAATTCATTCCTGGGAATTGATGCAAGGGCTACTAATCTCTATTTTGGTGATTCAAGTTACAATTAATGTTTACTGGTCATATAGATCATGTGACAATTTATAATTTCCCCCATTTATTTCTGTTTGAGGGATATTATGAGCAATTAACCCCATGCCTTAGATCTCTGTAAGTCGGACTATTCAGATCACTGCTTTTTCTATTCCCTCAATTATGGTACCCACATCAACATTGTGTTTGGTGATTGTTTCTACTTGGCCTCTGCCACTACAGGATTCCTTACCTCTCTTGCATTTAGAGTTGAACTGACAGTTGAAGTTTCCACTGTGATCTCTGACCTAAAGAGAAGCATGACAATAGAGTTCCTCTGGGATGCTGTAACTCCTATTCAGATGTATAGGAGTAGTGGTGAAAGATGTATCTTCTTGACCTGCCCAGGATGAGTGAGCAGATCTTACATGATAAATCTATTCTAGAATTGCAATCTTATTAAACCTTTGTGCATTTTCCAAGGCAATTCTAGAATTTCAAATGCATTTTGGTTCCATGTTTCAGCCAATAAGTAAAATAAATTGTTAAAGACTTTGTTTAACCAATTGAGCTAAAATGTTAAATCCAGAATCTTCACTTGGTGCCCCATGCCAATAAACTCAGCCTAATCCAATTTTATATTCTTTCTACCATGATTCTAAACCTGTAAGATTCATTCCTATACACATTCCCAGCTTTCAGAATAAATTGGAAAGTTATCCATAGTCCTTTTATGTGTAACATAGCTCACACTTTACATCTCATACTTTGTACAGTCTACTGATACTTGAATTGTGTTATATAGTCGAGAAGCAAAGAAAGACAGGAGGGCTAAGTCCTGAGAAGAGTCAGTAATGTCTTGAAAGATAACTGCTTTTCTGGAAGCCACTATACACTGTTTACACAAAGTAGGAATAACCTCCGCAGGCAGCAGTGGAAAGGCTACTCCTATTGGCAAAGACTCAGAATTGCAGTTTCAAGTCTCCAACTTCACTGGAATCTGCCCAAAGTGCTCATTCCAATTTTCAGTATCCTGTTCCTTCTCCTTCAATACCCTGTCTTTAAAGAAGATACTAGTCATGGTTGGAATTGCATCATAATTCTGGCATACAGGACTACACTTTAGGTTTGTTTTTCAGAAATCTTGGCCCTTTCACTGAGGAGTTAGTTATTTAAGGCTGGTTGTAGAAGCTTTCAGATCATCAATGCAAAGGTTGACCTGAGAAATTTAAGCCCAGGTCCACCAGAGGAATAGAATCAGTAAGAGATTTATATTAAGAGATTATTTTGTGCTGGGAATGTATTTCAGTGGTAGAGTTGAGTGGTAAAGAGAGAGAGTTAATGCATGATGAAGACTGACCAGGCAAGTGCCAAGTTTACAGGACAGACTGCATGCAGGAAGTACAGGCTGGTACTCTCAGTTGAAGGCCGAAACTGCTGTCCACAGCTGAATTTCTTCTTCAAGAAAGTTTCCGCTCTTAATATGTTATAACAAATGAATGAATTAGTTGCAACTGTAGTATTTAGCATAATCTCAGTTAAAGTTAACTGATGATGAACTTGAATCTCATCTACAAAATAGCTTCATAGAAACACTGGGATTGGTGTTTAATTGAATGGAGACTGTAGATAACACAGAAAACAATCATCACAGTTTTTCATAAAATGAAAATAAATCAGTGTTATATGTTATGAAATTTTGTGCTATAAGTTAGACTTTATTAAGAATACAGTCTAATAAGAATATTTTTTTTATTGTGTATATCGGGACTGACATACTGAAACCATAACATAGATAAATCACTCTTCTAATAGAACTACCTTTACAATGCATCCAATTAGCTTATATTATGTTGTGTTTACTATAATCTGAATGTGTGTGTCTTCCCCAGATTTATACATTGAAATCTAATTTTCAACATTAAGTTTTAGGAGGCAGGGCCTTTATGGGTGATTAAGTCATGAGAGCAGAACTTACCACGTGAAAGATCAGTGCTCTTATGCAAGAAGCTCAGGGAGGCCATTGTCCTTCTTCCACATGAGGCCAGAGTGAAAGACACCTGTTGACAAACCTGAATGCAGACACCAAATGTGGGGGGACCTTGTTCTTAGGCTTTCCAGTCTCAACAGCCATGGAGAATAAATTTCTGATATTTATAACTCACCTTAATTTAACAGCCCAAATAGAATGACATACTTTTGGTATTGCTTTTGCTATTACAAAGAATCTTTGTAAAAACCTTATAGCCACATGTGTCTTGTGGCTACTCTAAGGGGTGGCATATTCTATAGGGAATAAGTATATGATAAGCAATTTAACAACTAAATGTAAACTATATTAGTTTGTAACAAAAGAAAGACAGTCTTGTGAACAGAACAAGACAGGTAAGAGGTCAAGAGACATAAGTGAGGGAGTATGCTACATTAGTTGAGGTTGATAGGGTACAGCTTCCTGATAACACGGCATTTAAGCAGAAACCTGAAATAAGGAAAATAATGTGCCTAACATGGTACACAGCATGTAGGAAGTACCAATTAAATATTAGTGCTTATTATTATCTAAGAAGGATCTTGTTATTCAGTGAATACTTGAACTATATCATAATAGACTTATTTTAGAAGAAAATTTTTCTGCATTTTAAACAAACAAAACATACTGTTACTCTAAAATATTAAATTCTAGTCATGATTTCATAAAAAGGAGTAGTCTCCTTGAAGTATCAACAGAGAGAAAATAACTAGCTTCATACTATAATAATAAATCAGTAGAGAACAGAGAACAATTTACCGGTCTCCAAATTTCTTTTTAAATGAGAAACAGCGACGTTCAATCTTAAACAAAGTTTTCCTGCCAAGTTGTCAGATGTACAACAGGGGAAGTCGTTGCTGAGCAACACAATAAGACTGAGCTCCCAGGATAAGTTCTTACATAATCTCACTGGATAACAATCTGTTCTGGGAAGTAGAGAACCTGGTTTAATGGAGTTGGTATTTTTTTTAAATCATTCTTAGTTTAAGTTGAATGACTGCTAATTTTTTTTTACAGTAAGACTTTGTGATGACTCTGGGCCCCTCTTCATATTTTATAAGTTAAAGTACAACTTACATTGTGCTAGGAAAATGCACTGTGACATTTCTGTTGGGGTTTATAATTCTGTTCCAAAAAAAGCCTTTTTTTTTATATAGTTCTGTCAGGCCCTAGAATAAGATGATATCAGTTAGTAATTTTAGTTTGGGTGACCAGCAAACTTTTTATCACCTTTAAGTCTTTGACTAGCTACAGGTAGATCAGGTTCAGGTGTCACCCAATGGTCAATTTTTATCACCGTTTCAGCTTTCCAGAATGTTGTAAATATAGAGTTTTTGATTAATCTTGAAAATGAATTTAAAAAAAAAATGCAAGCAAGCCCCTTCCCCAAAGGCATTTAGGGCATATCTGCAAGGTCACCATAGTTTACAATGAATCCACTAAACTAAATTCTATTCAGACTTTAATTCCTCTTTCAAATGTTGACTTCTTCATGTGTCCTTCTCCCCAGACCACAAAGCTTTAAGCATTTATGCACTGCTTTTATGCCTAGATCTTCCTCTTAATCAGGTATTGATTTGCACTTCTACTCAATTATTTCCTGCACAATTGCTTTGTGCCTTGGAGGCAGCACTATTTACCTTTCCTGGACCTTCCTTTCATCATTTACTGCCATACTGTGCTCAGAGCATGAGATGAAATGATAAGAGGAACACACTAAGATGATATGGGGCCTTATGCTTTGCACAGTATTTTCTCATGTTATCTACATGGAAACTGGGATTTACAGATGTTGAATGATAGCGTTTCAATTGTATATGCAGAGGATTTGATGACTGCAAAATCTAAATTGATCCCCAGGGATGGAAAAATTCTACTTTAAACACATTTGATACAAAACATCTGAGCTTCCAACTGAGCTATTTTAATGAGACTTTAGGTAGTGAGGGGTGAATACTTTTTCGTCTTACTATACATACTTTTGCTTTTGTAACGACACAAAATTTCTTATAATTGAATTAGGTTCTCTAATTCTATCATCATTTTTCATTCATCGTTCATTCCTATCCTACAAATATGGGATAGAACATACTCCATCCTTTTTCTATTATTTTCCAAGTCAATCCTGATAGATACCTTACAATTGTGTCAGCCATGAAATCCACCAGCTAGTATTTTACTTTCCTAATGTCTAATTTATCCTCCTTTCAATCTGTATTGTTCTTAAAGTCAGAATAATTTCCCTCAAATATTATATTGATCCTTCATATCAAAATACTAGAAAATAAGAGGTTTCCACTGCTCAATGAATCTGATAGATACCTGAGTCTTTTAACCACCCTTCTTTATTTTCTTGAGCCATCATATCACTTACTGTAACATCCAGTAAAGCAAATCTATTCTGCCTCTTCCTCATTGTTCTTTTTCTTGTTTTGTCAGTCATTCTCTATCAATTCTAGTCTTCTCTTTCTTTGGTTGCTTCCTTATTCAAACTTCAGCTTCTTAGGAAATAATACTTACTACTCTTTTGGAGGCCCCCAAGAACCTGTTAACATAGCCCTAAAATGTCTTCTCTATATACCCTTGTATTACTAACCTAGTTCTTATAGTCAACTTGTCCTCTTTCCTCTATAGATTGATACATGAGGGCAAGGGTTGTAATTTTAATTCCTTCATATCTTGTTTAGGTTTTTCTATAAAGTTACCATCAGAAGACATTGTTAAAAAGTATTTTATTACCTGAATGCATAACTCCTCACAGGGCTATTTTAGCCTTCAAATGAATGCCTAGGGTTTCTTTCAAGGCATATCAGGAGACAAAAATTAATGTTCTCTATTCCCACAATTTTACCAATATTAGCAGTAGATAGAGCAACTCAGTAAGATATAACCAGAGAAATACAATTATTTGTGAATGTTGTTATTATGTCTTACAAATTGAGAACCTCTTTTGCACTATCTCAAGTTTTTTCTTTCCCCCTTTCTACAGGTAGCAAGAATAAATTCTTGCATTTGTCCTGAAAGAGCAAAGTTTATATGGGGCCAGTCATCTTCTATCATAGTAATAAAGTATTTACTGGGTTAGCTGAAGGAAAAAAATCTATACACAAACTAAATGGGGGAACAAAGGTATTTCAGAGTTCAAAATATCGTAGGAAAACAAAAAACAGATATAAAGGTCTTTGCTGGAAGACATAATCAAGAGCAAAAAGAATGAAAAATTAGATGACTTTAGGAGAGAGGATTATAAAAATGATTAAGTATAATTTAGAGAATTTAGGCAAAGTTGCTAAATGAAAGCAGAGAAACATTTAGCAAGAGAATTGTGTCAATTAGAGTAGCGTTCAAAATAGGTCTTGTATGTACATGGGTCACTATGTTTGATATGTGGAGTCTCCTTGATGATTAGACAAACAAATTCTCTCTTTTCCTTTCAACCTCTCTCAGAGAAGACAAAAATACTGAGATGCTTAGCTAAGCCATATTTTCTATCTGTCCACTTTAACCTTTCTGTTTTTTTTTTTCCTTGAGCTCCATAACACTATAGAAAACTACTTTGATCATTTTTGTTCTCCAACATCTGCAGGTAAAATTAACACTCATGACTACTGTTGGTCTTCTGTTCTGGTTTTATCCATTACACTATATAAACAATAGGGGCTATTGTTATGTAAGAGGAAGTTTATTATACTATGTATCCACATTCAAACATATTTCCTTTTATCTTCACTAAACTCTCTCTCCTCCCTATATCAATGGGAAGAGAATCTATTTTTAAAAGATAATCATTTTAACATAGCGATGGATCCCATCCCCTTCCACTGAGTTGAGTTTCCTCATTAACTATCACTCTCTTTTCTTTTCTACATACTTTTTCTACACTTAAAATTTTCACATAAAGTTCCTTCCAATTTAAACAGGAACAATGTCAAAAATAACAACAACAAAAATACTTTAAAAATATGCTCTTCTACTTTATTCCATCCATCACCCTAAAAATCTTTTATACATTTCAGTTGAGTTATTTAATAATATCTCCAATACTCACTGGCAGTACTTGCTATGTATGTGCCAAGCACTATTCTAAATATTTTATATGTACCAGTCCATTTAATTCTCATAATGAAGTACTTGTAGTATTACTTTTTAAAGATGAAGAAACTGAGACATGGTACAGTCATTAGTTGCTCCAAGTCACAGAGTCAATTAAAGACAGAGCCATGTCCAAATCTAGTTAATCAGCTCCTGATGACTGTTCTTTAAACTTCTTACACTCTACTTCATGTAGTGAAGAATCTTACATCCAATACCTCAATTTCCTCATGCAATGTTTCATCCTTCTGCATTCTCTGATGAAATTGCTCTTACCAACTTCTATTTCTTGAAAACTTATCAACCTTAACTTATTAGAACCTATGGGTAGCATTTGACTTACTACCTTCTCCCAGGTTTTCTTCATTGCCTCCTCTTCCTCTATGCAACTCCATTTGACTTTGTATACTCTCTCGAGATAATTTCATTCATTCCCATCACTTTTATAGCTGTGATAATGACTGTCAACTCTAAATCTTCACCACAGAATTTCCCCCTTAGTTCATATTTCAGACTCTACGCTAGATTTCTCTACCTTGTTCTCCAGAGACACTATGAATTTTATGTTTCAGAAAGAAACTCAACATCTTTCCTAGTTTGACTGTCTTCCCAGTTTTCCTAAGGTTGGGTCATTCTAATTTTTTCACATACTTTGCATTTCTTACAAACAATCATAAAGATGAGTAGATTATATCTTATCATCTTTGAAATCTGTCACCTTTTTAAAAATCTCTCTTATATTCTTTTAGTTCAAAGCCTCATAGTTCTATACCCATATGTGTTGCAAAAACCTCTCATCTGAACTCCCACTTTTTGTCTTACTTTCTCTAAAAATCTTCATACTTCTGTTTTACAAAATCCATTTATATTGCCAGGACAAATCAGCCTTCCCTTATTATAATATCTGAGGTAATCAAATTATAAAGAGAAATGTTTATTTCAGCTCACAGTTTTAGAAGAGCTTTCAGTCCATAATTGGCCCAATTGCTTTGGGTCTGTGGCAAGGCAACACATTGTGGTTGGAGCATGTGGGAGAACCAAACTGCGTATATTATGGCCAAAAAATAAAGGCAGAAATAGCAAGAGGCCATAGCCCCATAACCCCTTCAAAGGTATGCACCAATGACCTAAAGCCCTCCCACTAGGCCCCACCTCTTGAAGGTTCCACCACCTTCCAATAGCACCATGCTGGGAACTAAGCCTTTACATGGACCTTTGGAAGATAGTTATCCAAACCATAGTACATGTGAAGGTCCTACTGGATCAAACCGTGCTTTAACTGTTATTGGGCTTTTTCATGCAACCTATTCTCCATTTATATAAAAATTCATGGTTTTCTAATCATACCTTGAACTTAGTCTCCATCTTGTCTTTATATATATTATTCCCTTTAGCTAGAATATTTATCAGTAAACTAAATGTTCTTTTTTCTCAATACTTTTTAAAAAAATTTTAGACCTTCAATAAAATGTTTCCATAATCTACTGCTATCTTTCCTCAAACATTTTGTATAAAATAAAACCATTGAATTATAGTTGATAATTAGATCATAATTATCTAAAAAAGCAGTCTTTCTTATTTCCACCTATACAAATTATTTTAAATTACATTTTTAAATTTCAGAATCCTCCTCCTCTCTTTCTATAATGTTGATAAATTTTAAGGATCTAGGTAAGTTTAAACATAAATTCGTCAAAATACATTTTTAAAACGTATTTATTTTTTACTAGAGAAAGGAAACTCTCAGAAAGAAAGTTCTTTGTAAAAGTCTGAAATATGTACAGCTGGCATGCTAACAGATTTTCCCCCAATTTATTTAATTGTCCTGACATCAGAAGTGACAGCATTTCCTATGACTATTTGCCCTAGTCCACCTCAGATAGGTCATGCATACAATGGCCCCCCAAGTTGAGTGAAGGATGACAGGTAGTGCAAATGTCTCTTCCATGGTTCCCATAGGGCCCCTTTGGTCAACCCAGGTCATTGTGAACATCTAAAGAACAGAAAATTAGGGTAATACAATCCCAATATCATAATCTAGATCTACCAGTCCTAGGATCAAGCCCTGAAAAAATATATTTCTATGATGCATCTGAGCACAGAACATTGGCACACAAAACTAGTCTTTTTTTCTTCCAAGATGATGTATTTTTTTTAGGACTATGGTGAGAAAATAGAGGTGAAAATATCTACTTCATAAAAGACTAAGAATTTTCTTTTTAGAAAAAGTTCATTCTGTGCACAAAAGTATAAAAGAAATCATAGCAGTTATTTTTTTTTTCCTTTTAGCTATTCATTAATGTTCCATTTATCTGGACTTAAAAAACCTGAGTATTGAGCACTATTCTGATGAATGAACTTTCTATTAACTCTATTTTTATTTTCTGAATTTTGCTCCTGAATCCAAGTACACTTTAGTTCCTTCTCCTTCTGTCAAGTTATTGTATTTGAGTTTGATATTTTGAAGAATACCATATTGAAGCAGAATTATACAGCACATCTACCAAGTTAAAGTTGAGGAAATAAACTTTCAACAGGTATTTTGACTTATCTTTTTAGGACAAAAAAATATATACCTTTCATCCTATCCTGCAAATTTTCTCATCCTTCTAAGAATTTATTCAATTCTAAAGTAGTTAGGATTAAGTAATTTTTCTACTTATTTGAAAATGGTCTCTACTTCTTTTTATTTCTTATTTTCTTTGTTTTTTCTACCTTCTCCAAAAAATGTTTTTTGATACAATTTTCTTGGAGGGACTTTAGATTTTGAAAGGAGAGACAAACTAGAATGAGAGATGATGTTATAATTCCATCATTTTGAACATCTAAAGCTACTCTACTGTCATTTCCATGGCGTTCAGTTTGAAGGAAGTAAAAAAATTATTTTTAAATATATATTTTTAAAATTTTAATTGACACTTTATACATACACATTTATGAGGTACAGTGTGATATTTTAGTAAACATATACAATGCATAATGATTATATCTCGGTAATCATTTCTTCATACTGGGAACTGTTAAACCTGGGATAACTCCCAGAAATCTCATGTGAAATGAGTGCATGACCTACCCACTGTAACCTCAACAGTGGGTTAATCCTTCTGATAGTTAATAATTTGAATAGACTACTGGGCAGGTGGTTCATGGCTAGAGGAAGAAGGTCACTGGGGTATGCTCTTAGGAAGTATATCTTCATTGTTTCTCTTTCTTAATTCCCCCCCGCCCCGCTTTCCAGTTATCATATGATAACATGTTTTCCTCTTCCACACCCTTCTGCCATGATGTTCTGCCTCACCTCAGACCTGGAGCAATGATGTTGGCTGACCATGGAATGAGACTTCTGAAAACATAAGTCAAAATAAACTTTTCTCTTCAAGTTGTTCCTGTCATGTATTTTTGTCACAGTAATGAAGAGCTGACTAAAACAAGAATACTCAAAACCTTCTCCACTAGCTTCTTTGAAATCCACAATTGTTATGAGCCATACTTACCCTCCTGTGCTATAGAATATTAGAAATTATTCCTCTTATCCAACTGCACTCCTGCATCAATTAACTCTTCTGTCTCCATTCCTCTTCCGCCAAACCTTCCAAGCCTCTTGTAACTAAAATTCTGCTCTACTTCTATGAGATTATCTTTTCAGCTTCTGAAAGCAAGAATATGCAGTTTTTGTTTTTCTGTGCCTGATTTATTTCACAAAACAATGTTCTCTAGGTTCATCTATGTTGCCTTGAATGACAGGATCTTATTATTTTTATGGTTGAATATTATTCCTTTTATATATATATAAATATTATATATAAACATATATATACATATATATATATATATATAAATATATATGCCAGATTTTATATATATCTTGGCCAGGCATAGGTACACATGGATATTGTAGGCTAACCAGCTGTTTGTCAATTTCCTGTCTAAGTGGTTGGATAAATGGCTAAAGAAAATCTGATTATATATATATATATATATATATATATATATATATATATATATATTACACATATATATGTATATATATTTTTTTCTTTAGCCATTTACCCACCAATGGATATCTAGGCTGATTCCATGTCTTAACTATCATAAATAGTGGTGCAATAAAAATAGTGCAGATATCCCCTCAATATGCTGGTGTTATGGTTTGGATATGAGATGTCACCCAAAAGCTCATGTAATAATTCAGGAATGTTTAGAGGTGAAATTATTAGATTATGAAAGCCGTAACCTAATCAATAGATTTATCCATTTGATGGATTACTAATTTGAATAAACTAGTGCATGGTTTACTGTGGGCTGGAGGAAGTCTTTCAGCACCAGTTATTGAAGAGATTATTTTTATTTTAATGTGTAGCCTTGGTGCCTTTGTTAAAAATGAGTTGGTTGAAGAAATGTGGGTATATTTCTGGGTTCTGTATTCTGTTCCATTGGTCTGTGTGTCTGCTTTTAGTTCAGTATTATGCTCTTTTGGTTACTATAGCTTTGTAGTATCATTTGAAGTCTAATGTTGTGATGAATCCAGCTCGAATTCCTTTGGTTATCTGACACTTGACAGAATGGTTATAAATGTACCTGGGAAAGGCTCTTTTTTTGAATCTAATGGGGTTCTTTGAGATTTGTTGATTTTGATTTTCATATCTTTCTCTAGACTCAAGAAGTTTTCAGTTGTTATTTCATTAAATATGCTGCCTGTGCTTTGCTCTACTTCTTCTGTCTCTAAATCTTTCATAATTCAAGTATCTTTTGCTTAATTGAATCACATATTTCCTGTAGGATTTCTTTGCTCTGTTTTGTTCACCCCCTGCCTCCTCTCTGTCTGGATTAATTTAAAAGACCTGTCTTCAAGTCTGTCATTGTTGCTCTCAATCGAATTCTTTATTTTGTTTACTGAATTGTTCATTTCTCTGCCACATAATGAACCATTTTCCTGATTACATTGGATTCTTTATTTTTTTTTTAATCTCACTGAGCTTGTTTAAGATTATTATTTCAAATTTCTTTGCAGGCATTTAAAATTTTTTCTTTCCTTTAGAATCTGTTACTAGAGAATTATTATATACCTTTAGGAATGCCATTTTTCCTTGATTTTTCACATTTCTTTATGTCACTATGTTGATATTTATGCATTCAGTGCAACAGTCACTTTTTCCAATTTTATGGAGCATCTCTTGGTGGGGGAAGGTTAAGATTTTTCCTGCACAGCAGTGCTATATTGTCAGGGGGTAATGTGTGTTAGCTGTGATTCTGTATGGGTTCAGTAGTGTGGTCTCTGTGTACTTTCTTCCCATGTAATTCTTATCAGCAATGTGTGTGGCATGAATGCATTAGTGTGGTGTTTTTGCTAGAGGCAAGGCTGCCACCAGGATGGTGATTATGCCTGAAGCAGATACTCTCAGGTGCTGCAGGCCTAGAGCTAGTAGCATGCTTCCAAATGGATGAGACCGCCATCTGGCTATCAAGCCAGGCATAAGTACACATGGGTATTGTAGGCTGACTAGCTGTTTGTCAATTTCCTATCTGTGTAAGTGCTGCAACCTGCACAACTGTTCACTCAGAAACCAGTGAGGGGTGATAGAGAGGTGGTAAGAAAGACACTCAAACATTTAGAGAGAAGGTTTCAATCAGGAGGGACACTGATTTCTGATGGAGAAGCAGTGGCACAAACATTTATTATATAGGGTCTTAAAATCAAGAAGTTAAAAATTATAGAGGCATCGTTCTTTCTGCACTAGAAGGTTACAAGACTAGAAATGTTTTGTTCCACTATTGGAATACTAGGAGTTTCCTGTGGTACCCAGGGAACCCATTGTCCAAAGTTTCTGTTAAGTAGGCAGGTTGGGAGGTCACAGCACTGGTAAACGTTGTGGTTAACTTGGTGTGATCAATCGCTGGGAGATGGTCTATCCCTGGGAGATGGTGTCGAGACTGATATAATTTCTGTGCTTTGCACAGACCCTTCACGAGCAGGGTGTCACCATAGCAATGGGGCAATCTCAATCAGTACTTTTTGCATAGGAAGTTCCCAGCATTTGCAAGCACACAACCATGTAATAATCAAAGACTCTGATCCAGATCACTGCATCCCACATGTAAATCAACCTGTTCCACCTAGGATCAGGCTCCACATAAGTTTAGAAGCTGGTGCATCAGCTTTCCCACTTGGCCTTGACTCCAAGAAGCCAGGGTTGTAGTGCTGTAGCTGTTCATGATTATGGTAGAATGAGAATAGAGTCTCAATAACAGTGATATGCTGTGGCTACTGGCCTCCAGGGTGGGATGTACTCCAACAATTTTTAAGATGATGCTGAGACATATCTGTTTAAGTAGTAGAGTTTGGGGTTTACAACCTGGGATTCTACTTTGTGGCAATACAGCCATGTGAACTCAGGGCACTCTCCAAACTGTTTTTGAGGACTGTAAGGACAGTGAGAATCTCTGGTGTAGCCATCTACAACTCATTGGAGACCATTGGAGATCTCCAGTTCACTTTTCTTTGTAAGGGGAGGTTCACCTTGCCTCAAAGATGATCTGGGGAGAGAGTATGACAGGGATGCCTAACTGTCTTCACTATGGTGTTATCTTTGTCATTTTGTGCTTAATAGGGGTCATGTCAGTTCTTTGCTACTTTCTAGAATACTTACTCCATCACTTCAGCCAGAATAGTGTTATGGTCCCTTTTTGTGGTGACCACAAGCCAAAGGCAACTCTCTTCAGCAATCTTGCTGACATCACTTCTCAAAATATTCTTTATTATGGGAATATTGTATTTTTGCACTTCATTCAAAAATAGTTTTGAATGTCATTCTCTCCTAATAATAACCAGTGGATCTAAATTTATCTAGCTATTATTCTCATGAGCTCATGTTTCCTTCTACATCACATTGATGTTGGTAGAACCTTACTTTACATCAATTCTCTTTCTTTTGCACTGAAAATGAAGTAAGAAAGATCACTGCTTTGTTCTAGTATATACAAAGTGTCAATGCTACCATATTTTCACTAGCTTATTTCCAGTCAAGTTCCTCCTTATTGCAGGTGCATGATTGCTAAGATTCTCAAATCAACTCACATTTTTTTTTTTTTACCACCAAAATCTGTATCACAACCCAAAGATAAAATAATCCATCTTTCTTATTATGGGGTTAAATCTGGACACAGTTTTTAAAAAGTGGCAGGTGAGAATCTTTTTATCTATTTACTTAACACTAAACATAAAGAAAAAAATTTTAAAACTTCCAGGCTGCTGGAAAACTTTCCAATGGTCTAAGCAAGTTCTGATCTATGATATTCACCTACGGCTTCCTCTGTTTCATCTGTCAGTTAGATTTTCGATGTTCTGCCAATTCTCAAATCATCTTTAGATTCTTTATCATAAAAGGAAGGCTCTAGGGCTAGGGGTGGGGTTCATTGGTGTTCCACTTCCTTAGCTTAAATGAGGCCCTGTGTGAGATCCCCAGCACTACAAAAAGAAAATTTTTTAAAAAAGGAAGAAAGAAAGGAAATTTTTCAAAAAGAGTATCTGCTAAAAGGGCTTAAAGGTTCTCTATTGGATTCTCTACCAGTGCTTTAAAATCTGGAGTTCTGATTTTAAGATGTGTGAGTATTCATGAATTAAAAAAAAATTCTTATTATCATCCTGTTTCAATTAATATCTGGATAAATAATAGTTGCTCTCAAGGTAATACAATCACTTCCCTGAATTTTCAAAGAGAAAGAAAGATTAGTTCTGTCTTACATACTAGTTCTTTACACTCATCTCAGAGGTAATGCAATGCATTTCTCAAGAAGATAATAGAACAGGTGGGGCAGGGCCAAAAACAATTTGACATAGATAGTAAAATTTAAAAACAATGCTTTAAATTTTTTAGATAGAGTTACAACTTGATACATTTAAGCTCCAATAGAAAAGGCACTAAAACGCACTTGAAGCCCTAATATAAGTATTTTAAAATCATACGCTATTTTATTTTATTCTCAACTATTGGTTCTTTTTATTTAATACAACTAGTTGAGAACCACTATAGATATAACCATTTGTTAAACTGGTGATACTTCTAATATTCACAAATCCATAGGTGAATAAAATGTCCTTATAAAAAATGCTTTTGAATTGGAATTTAACCAATTTTATTCCTGAATAAATTTGAAGATGACATAGCGTCACTGATGGAGTCTCTCAAACTCTTTTCTTTCATGCAATGAAAGCCTAAATGTCCCAACAATTGGGTATTTATAAAGGTGGTTATGTTCACTTATTCATACATATACTCAAAATATATTTATTGTGTGCTTACTAAATATAAGATAAAGCCTCTAATGGCATTTTATTTCCCAGGAAATATAATAGCATATTGAAGGCTACTACCATCAACCTTTTCAATAATGCATATTTCAAGACAATTTAGTTATCAGATCTTCCAAGACCAGGTCATCAAAAAGGAAGTAGAGAAAACACAAGGGCAGAGGAGGGTTCAAGGGCAAAATAAGAGGAGACCATGAGTGCCAGAACACAAGCTCACAAATTACCTTGTAAACTTTTTCAGTATGATTTCTGCTGAGAAGAGAATGTATATGATCTGTTATTAAAATCTAAGAGTTGTATTGTGAATGCTAGTTATTATGTAAGTGTGGCAATACCAATGGCAAAAGGTGGCACATTGGGGAACAAGATGAAGGAAAGCGTGAGCAAATCTTCAACATAATCTTAATGTAGTCTAATTGAAGTTCTGGCAATATGTTGGCAGTTATTTGGGAAGAAGCCATATGTTGTCTTTGACCCACAGCTCCAAACACAGACACAAACTGCTTTCTAAACACAAGATTATTTTACTTTTTATTTTTTACTGTGGTGGTTGTTGTTTCGATATAGCCCAATATAAACATTTCTTGTCAAGAGTTACGTAGAAATTGATAACAAGTCAGAATAGTCATGATATGTCTTGACCTCTATTTCTTACTCTTCAGACTGATTATTTCTCTGATGGATGACAACATCAATGTGTGTGTGGTGTGGTGCCTTGAAGTAACTTGCAAAACTTAATGGAGCCAGGCACAGTGGCACATGTCTCTAATCCAAGTGGCTAGGGAGGCTGAGGCAGGAGGATTTCAAGTTCAAGGCCAGCCTCAGCAATATGGCTAGGCCCTAGTGAGACCCTGTCTCTAAATAAAACAAAAAAAGGGCTGGCATTGTGGCTCACTAGTTAAGGGCCTTTGGGTTCAGTCCCCAGTACTCACCCCCCCATCAAAAAAAAAAAAAAACCTTAATGGATGTTTTAAGGTATGTATAAGGCTGTCTTACAGTGTGAAGCTCATTAGGACCTTGAAAGAAGAACACTGTGAACACAAACATAGAGGTTATTTAGTGTCCACTATATACAAGAGTCAGCCATCATCACTTCAATTTGATAGAAACTCAAAATAAGGCCAGAGAGTGCAGAAATTTTGGAGTGAAAAAATAAATGTCTTGGAGATGCCCTGAGTGGAAGTTATTAATGTGAGGAAGCTGGTAGCAGGCTAAATAGAAGTGAGGCACCTTTTATGATTGGTTAGAGGAGAATACTTGGCTTTCTCTGGTTGGTTCTGATTTGAAAGTGGAAGAAAAATCAGGCAAACTGGTAATTACTGCCAAAGTCCTGACTATTCTGGACTATTCTGGCTACTATAGAGCTCATGACTTGGCTCCCTGAACCTGGCAGCTGCAAAGCTTGTAGGTCAGAGTCTTATTGTCAGATAGACTAGCCATTGTCCATTTGCATACTGAGTCTCCCAGCATTTAGTAGAACAGATCTATAAATGTATATTTCAGAGTGTACCATGTATTATGTGAGGCTTCATGCCACACTCAGCTATCAATTTCTAAGAGAAGGAGGAGAGTGAAATGTCAGTTTAATAAATAATTCTGAAAAGGAATTATACAATATTCGCTTTGACAGCAACAATGTTGAATGCCTCATAGGGTGACAATTGTAAAAATTTTTTATGCCAGGAAGAGAAGCAAGAAAGGGCAGCAGTTCACGATTTTTCAATTCAAAAACTTACTTCAACAATGACACTGAGAGAAGTCTTTGATTTTAGGGCTGGAGACTGAGGACATTTCAAAGACATAAATCAATAAATGTCAATAGAATAAAGGAATGTGAGGCATGGGGCCAAACATCCCCCTGACCATGCTGCTGATTATACACACCAGTGATTAAGGGTGCGCATCTGGGCTTCTGCAAAGTGCTTTGTGAGATCAGGTGGGAACATAATGCCAGTGCTGTGAAAGGTTCTCTGCTAACCCAGGCCTGCACTCGTTATGCCATCAAAAGCAGAAATCTGAAGTAAAACTTTCCCTACACACACACACACACACACACACACACACACACACACAGATCTTTTGTTGTAGTTTTGTTTTCGAAATCTATTCCCACTCCCTATACACACCACTCAACACACAAAGACACACACAGACACACACACACACACACCATTAAAAGAGAAAAACAAAGACAGGAATTGTTCCTCTGTGGCTTCTGAGTTCTGTTCTGAGATCCTCTGGGCACTATATCTACTTCTGACTTTGCTTCTAGAGAGCCATGATTACCTTGGGCTGAAACTGACCCTTGTTCCTAATTATTGCAAGAAGAAGCCATAAAGAAAGTATTCTACAAGCAAATGTTTTACAAGTGCTAAGCTAAAAATAAGAGTTTCTTGAGGCTGGTATAAAAATACAGTGGTGCTTTTGGGGAGAAACTTTTTTCCTTTTTGGATATCTTCTTATTTTGAATATGTAGGCAGAACTCCGGAATCCATATAATAGAGAGAGAAGGCAAAGAAGTAATGCCATGGAGTATAAAATTAAAAGTCATTTGTGGTTATCTTTGGAATTTTGGGATTATTTTTGTTATTGCTTAGTTAACTTCTAGAATTGTTTTTAATCTGATACAAAATTGGCTGTAAGTTTCTTAGTTGTGTATCTATCGCGAATGATAGAGGAGAAGCTGAAGTAATACTGGGTAACTGAGTCCAAAAGGGATAAAAGTGCAAACAAACCTATTTGTACATTTCCTCTGTTGCTCTCAATATGGATGTTCTCCCTGTCCTGCTCAAAGTGTCCTTCAAACATGTCTTGCCTCTCTCATTCTTTAAACAAGGCTTGGCTTGTCTTCTTCCTCTCTCCAGGTACAACTCAAAACTCCCCCGTCTCTCTCTCTCCAGGTACAACCCCAAATCCATCTGCATCTACTCTTGTATCTCACCTCAGTTATAAACAAAGATCTTTTTTAAGGATACAGTTCTCTTTTTCTAATGTGTTTTCATATTTTTCATAGAGATTGTTTATACATTATTTTATTACCAGTACCCAGTATAAGTTTTTAAACTGGTTTTTAAATATGTTGATTGATAATCCCTTCTAGGAAAAATATAACATAGCATTTAAATATTTTCTGGTAAAATTTTTTCAGGCATGAAGAAAGGAACCTCTAATCTCTATTAAATATTGAGTTGTATGAAGTATTTTTCCTGGTGTTATGGTTTGGACATGATGTGTGGCCCCCCCAAATCTCATGTGTTAATTCAGGAATGTTCAGAGGTAAAATTTTAGATTATAAGAGTTATAACCTATTCAGTAGATTAATCCATTTAATTAATCTATCTGATGGATTAATAATTCAAATGCTCTTATGGATTAACTGGGTGGTAACTGTAGGCGTGCCTGGAGGAAGTAGGACAACGGGCATATCTTTGGGGTTTATATTTTATCCCTGGCACCTCACCCTCTCTTTGCTTCCTGCCTGTCATAACCTGAGAAACTTCTTTCTGCCACACTCTTCCTCCAGGATTTTATGCCTCATTTTGGGCCCAGAGCAATGGAGTCAGCCAGTCGTGGACTAGACCAATGAAACCATGAGCCAAAATAAACTTTTTCTCCTCTGAGTTATATATTTCAGTTACAGTGGAGAAAAGCTGAAAAACATAACTGGTACTCCTAAAATGTAATTTCACCTAATTTCTGGGAACTCCATACAAAGCATGGAGTTTTGTATGGTCTAGGTATCTGTCCTCTCCAAAGCTCAGGTTGACACTTAATCCCCCAAAGTTATGTTATTGGTGTTTGGAGGTGTGTAGTCTTTGTGAGATAATTAGGATTAGGTGAAGTTATGAGGGTGGAGCCCCATGACCACACATTAGCAGCTTTACGTGCAGAAGAAGGGAAACTCAAGTTAGCAGGCCTGCTGCACCTCACTTTGTGATGTACTGTACCACATGGGGATTCTGCAGAGTCCTCACCAGCAAGAAGGACCTCACCAGAGGTGGCACTTCAATCCCAGGCTTCTTAGCCTCAAGAACTATAAGAAATACATTTTTTCCTTTACAAATTTTTTCTCACCTTGAGTATTTAATTATAGCAACAGAAAACAGAATTGAACAGAACTCTTTAAAGAGTTCTAAAAATAATTTAAAATCATTTTAGCATGATTATTTTTCTATATACCCATCCAAATAACATGAATTTTGAAAGTCAGATGAACCTAGGTACAAATCTTAATTGTGTCACTTTTTAGTGTAGTATAATATCTCCAAGATGTACTTTCTGTTTCAGTGAAAGAGAATTAATAGTGCTTATCACCTATGGTGGGTGTGAGGATTAAGTAAAATTACAAAATCACATGCAAAATGTCTTGCTATTATCATTATTGCTATTATTTTTATACACTTTGGGAGGGGTACTGGGGATTGAACTAGGGGTGCTTTACCACTGAGCTATATCACCAGTGCTTTATTTTTAATTTCTTAAATTTTTATTTTGATACAGGGTCTCACTAAGTTGCTGAGGATGCCCAAGTAATGATCCTTCCGTCTCAGCCTTCTGGGATTACAGGTATGTGCTATGTGGCATCTGGCCACATCCTTTGTAATAAAACAAAACAAAACAAAACCTCCAAATTCACTTACTCAAATCACCTTATTGAGTATACAGACTCAAGAATGAAGCTATGAAATACTTGGTGCCAATCCTACATGAAGATACTCTTGGACCTCAAACAGTTCTATCCATAGGACTGTGGATACAAAGCATAAAGTTACACATGCCTCCAAGATGTATGCACAATTTTTTTTAATGTTCATAGAGCTTGTGATTGATAAGGTACAATTGCATTCAGCCTATTAATGCTTTGGCAAGTAAAAAGTTTTCTATATTAACAGATGTCTTAGAGTACATAGGAGGTGGGGATACACTGTTTTAAGCAAGCTGAAAGTTCTTTGTGAAGGAAGGGAATACCAATTATGTTCTCCTTGTGATAAGAAATGCAAATATGCATAAGATTTGGATCTTTCCCTTAAAAAGATCATCCTTTAAGAGTGGGATTAAAATACATCAGTAAAGGGATCTTTCTAGGGATGATATTATTATTATAGTTTCAGAGAAGGTTTGGAAAATTAAAGAAGATATCTGGAAGAGATAATTGGAGGAGATAAGCTGCCACTTGCAATTGGATGGGGAAAAGAAGCTGCATATGAAATAGTTTGTAGCACAACCTGCCTCCAGTTGCTACGATGGGTAAATTTACAAAACCCAGTCTGGTATTACTCTTGTAAAATATATCAGATCATGATTTAGATGGAGAGTACTCAAAATGTTTTATGGAAGTAATGCAGTGGAGAGTTTTAGCCATTGAGCAAATTAATTGTCTCTCAGTATACAAAATGACATACTATTTGGCCATAATAAATTAGAATAAAGAAGGTTTATGAGGACTTCTCTGGAAAGCTCTCCAGGATATAATATTCAATGCAAAATGAATATTTTACAATGAGGAGCAGAATAGATAATATGACCCCATGGGCCCTACTTGCATATTAAAAAGTGATATAAATATAATTTATTTTTCCTAGAAGAGAATACAAATATATAATATACATGTTATTAATGTCTATATGTTGATGATTAATGTATGAGAATGACTAAAGTTTTTGATTGGGTGGGTTATTATTATTGTTAGAAGTCTCTAAAGAGACTTCTAAGAAATAATAAATTTCTTTTTTCTCACTAATGCTGTCATTATTGTCAGTAATTTGAGAGGCAAAATAATAATGCAGGATAAAACCCAGTTTAATACATATAAAGTACTCAGAGTGAAGGAAGTTGCCACATATGATGCACAAACAGATCTGCTAACTGCATCTCTGACCAGGAAATATCTCAGTCCTAACCCCTGCCCCCAGAGGAGCAGCAGAGCAGACCCAGCAAACAGCCTGTGCCTAAAAGATACAAAAACCCAAAGAGGAGAAAGGAGGATGGAAACAGGCCAAGTACGCCTACTCATTCTTGCCAAATGTACCACTGTGAGTCACTTTATCTCCTCAGGAGAAGAATGAAAAAGGGAGAAAATAGAATCAGTGAAGCTCATAGAGAAAATTTCTTTACGTAGGCATAAAGTTATATATGCCTCCAAGAGTAAGGCAAAGATTCCCCTTGAATAGCCATTTGATGTCTTTCCATAACATTTTCATGTTTCAGTAAGTGAAGATTTTACTTGTACAATCAAGGTAGCTGAATATTATTTAAAATCTACTCTTTGAAATTTTATAACCTTTACTAATAATTAGAACTGTCTGGAAATGAAAAAGGCTTCATTATAATTCATTTTTTTTCATTTAACTACTGTAGACCAGAAACTGCTTCATTTATTGGAGACACAGGGCTCGCTGCTGCTCTCCCTAGATTAGACTGCAGGGAGAGAATGGAAGCAGAGAGGTAATGATTGTATTTACCATAAATGGAGCTGTCATAGAACTAAAGGTCTAATGACTCAAAGGTAGAAGATTCAGGTAGACTCAGATATCTGATCTGAAAATTATCTGCAATTTGAGGGCTTCTGAAAGGGAAACCCATATACTGAACAAGTATTCTGGGTTGGAATGTAGAAAGCAGAGGAATACAGACTAAGTATACTAAAGAAATTGCACTGATGTACTCTGTACAGCACTTATCCCTCTGAGTATAGTATAAACATAATGACTGAAAGACTATGCTTCTATGGAAATTAAACATGTTTAAAAAGTTAATATATGATTAAAATATTAATGAACTCAATTTAATTAAAGTTAGAGTTGGAGGATCCATGTGGATCTTCAATAATTAGTATCTGCCATTGGCCAGAGACTATTTGAATAAACACTCTCAGATACAAAATGAACAGGCAGAGTTTCTGCCTTTAGGAGCATCTACTCTCTTGGGTTAAATAATATGGTTATATGAAAAACAATATAATGATTCATTTATAAATATATTGCAAGTATTTGTTTACATATTGAGCTTCCCCGATAAACTAAAACTTCTTTGAGGGAGGGCATTTGCTATCATTCTTTTTATACTCTCTGTGCTTGACAAGGGTTTGACAAGGAGGAGGTGGTCAATGTTTATTGAATGAGAGACTCAAACAAGAACAGTTCAAAGGAAAGGAATATATATATGAATATATATGTGTGTATATGTATATACATCTCATATACATATGAGATAATGAAAAAGAACAAAGGCATAAATTAGTTGGGGGAATTTTATCTAGATGTTGACTAAAAAGCTGGTTTTTTTTTAACAGGAAGAGATTCATATGAAAATGAAAAGCAATCAAAACATTCGTGCATAGTGGACCTGACCTCTTTCAGTGCTGTAGTTCACTATTAATTATGCTGAAATGACAGCAAGGGAGATGGCAAACACAATGAAAAGGACAGAAAATATCAGTGACAAACCTGCTCTCAGTCTCTCCAAAAAGAATTTGAGAAAAGTGTATCTAAGTAGATTCATGATATGATAAAATTATATAAGGCCATACATTTCAAAATTTGGAGTGCAATTGCCAGATAAAAAGTGGCTCAAAGAACAATACTTAAACAATATTTTGTTTAACTAAGAATAGTATTCTTGTTAGTTTCAAATAAAAGTAAAAAAGAATAAAGTGCAATTAATGACCATAGAGACATTGCAATCATTAATCTGATCTAGAAAGTGTTCTCTTGAGAGATAAATTTGCAAGATGGAATACTGAAAAATGTAAAACCTATACCCTGCATAGGATATACCTGATGGCAGGAGAATAAAGAATACGTGGAAGGTAGCTTCTTATGGAAGAATGGAGATTCTGAGTCCTGTATGAATGAATGAACAAATGAATGTTATATTATTTCTATGGATCATAATAAGAGATCTTTGTGCTTGACTTGGAAATACTTTCTCTCCCTTTATTCCTGAAAATAAAGTGGAGAAAATAAGATGAAGAGAAAAAACGTTAGTATTGATTTAGGTTTTAAGATCAATCTGACTTCCAGTGAAAAACAAATTTCAATGTCAAAGTCCTATCATTTGGAGTCAATGACCATCGGGTCAATTTATCCACAATACTCTGGTTTCTGTGCTTTTTGACCTTGGGACTTGTAATAGCTTTTCATTTCTCTTTTATTTCAGCTGACTGAGGCTCAGGGTATAGCTCAGTGATAAAGCATATGCCTAACATGTACATGGCCCTGGGTTCAAAATAAGGATATCCTCTCTTATCAGACCAATCCTATAGATATATCAATGAGTTTCAGTTTTGAGATCTTTTTTTTTTTAATAAAGCAAGGTTTATTTAAAAAGGGTAAGATAGACTTCTTCTGGAGGGAGAAGGAGGCCATAGCTGTTATCCTGGTATCCCAAGAAGTGGGCAGTTTTGAAATCTTAAACTACAATGCAGATTCGTGCCACCAGCTTCTTTTCCCCTGCCTCTCTCCCTTCTTCATCTGATCATAGCTAACCTTCTGCCTCATGGAATTCTCCACTGCTTAGCAACCACCAAGCTGTCTTCTCAGTCCACTTTTTCCAAGCCAGACTAAGACATAGGGCCTTCTCTGGGTTTGAATATTAGCAAAAATGACAAATCAGATTTGGTTCACTTCACTTTATTACCAAATTCACCAAAAAACAACTAACTACTCACTGGAAATATAAGGTGACTTAATGACCATAGCTTCCTGAAATATTAATGGGTCCTCTGAGTTGGACCTGAAGTTAAGAGATTATTTAGAATTAAGACACACTCAAGGTCAAGAAATAAACATTCAGAGTTTCCTCGCCTTTTATCCTATTCTGCTTGTAATGGAGTCACTTTGGCATACATAGGTCTACTAAATACAATCTAAGGAAATCTTACTACAGTGTTTCCCTTCCTTTTCTACTTGCTATCAAACATACAATTTATTGGAATAGCCACAATTCTGTGTACTTTTCTGTCTCATGCCTCCATTGCTTTCAGTTCAAGCTGGTGGTATTTCCAGCAATATAATTCTCTTAAAAAACATATGGATCTTCTGTGAATCTTATTATTTGCTTTATTTAACAAGTGCTCTACCCTCAAGTCTTTTGAAAATTAGTCTATCTCTACCTTGCCCTTCTGCTGAGACAGCTGAGAGACAACATCCTTAAGCTTCTAAGGAGAGTTATTGTTTAGAGTTACTTTTTGAGGTTTAAATAAAGATTTTCAAGCCATACCCTTAAATTTATCTTTAGACCAAATGTCCTTTGATTTGATCTTGAAGTCATTTCCTACATTAATATCATTAGCTATCTACAGAGACTGGGAATTTTCAAAATTTCCAAGAGCTGGGTCCTGTTTTGCTTAACAAGTCTTCTTTCAGTTTATCTCTCTTCTTTCAAAATTTACTTTTGGGGGTAAGAAGAAATGAGGGACAACTTTGCCTGCCTTCCTGGAAGAATCCTTGGCTAGACACCCTGAAGCATATTACCTATTTTCCACATTAGCGCTGATAAAAAGGGTGCTGAGTTTTTACACCTCTACTTTCCCACCTGCATCCAGTTCCTCTCATTTTCCTTTAAACCTTCATTGGCAGCCTTCTCAAAAGCTATCCAGCTTCTACTCACAATCTTTTCAATACTTTTTAGGTTTTCACAAACATTTTCCTCCAAGTCCATCTACCTTCATCCTGTTGCTCAGGTTCAAAGCCTTCAATAGTTCAGGCTTGTTAGGGCAATGCTCCTTTCCTAGTGCATATTTGCTTTAGTACTTAACCCCAAACTTCAGTAGCTAAAACAAATACACTTATTTCCTCAGAGTTTTTCTGAATCAGAAATCTTGGAGAGGCTTAGCCAGATGCATTCGACTCAGGCTCTTCTCAAGTCATATTCAAAGCACCAGTCTGAACTGCAGCTTCTGAAAGCTCAGCTGGAACCAGAGAATTTGTTTTCAAGATAGTTTACTCACATGACCATTGGCAAAAAGCCTTATCTTTTTTGCTGGCTGTAGGCAAGAGACCCAGGTTTCTTACACGGGGATCTCTCCACAAGACTGCTTGAGAGTCCTCATATCATGGCAGTAGAATTTCTTCAGAGGATGTGTGCAAGAGAGTAAAAAAGGACACAACATACTTTTTATGTTTCATTCTCACAAGTCACAAACTATCTCTTCTACCATTTCTATTCATTAGAAATATGTCAGCAAGTAGAGTCTACTCTCAAGGGAACAGAAATTAAGTAGTGCTTTTTGAAGGGAAGAATATCCAGGAATATTTGGGTATACTTTAAAAGACCACACCTTTGTACGTACCTCAAAACTATTTCTCTGTCTACTATCTATCCATCATCTATTTTAAAAATTATTAGTTCATACTAAGACCTCAAATTCCAGTTCAGTAGCAGTGTTCATTCTAGCCTTTTCCATTCTTTTTTGTAACTTCAATCTTTGACACTTATATTTTAATAATTGCCTGTTCATTCTTCTGTCAAATTTTGAGTCTTTTTCTTCTTAGCTTTTAAGACCTCTTCATATGCTAGGAACTTTAGCAATTTTTCTGTAATATATGTTGCAGTATTTTCTTCTAGTGTGTCAGTTGCCTTTTGACATTTTAAAAAATGGTATTGGGATTTTTACATTTTTATTAATTTTTTAAATACAATTTTGAAAATATTTCTATAGTCATATTATAAACATGTTAGAGATTTATACTTAGAGAGGTTTTTTGTTTTTTTTTTTCCTAAAGTGATATTGAAGAGGAATTCTCTCAAATTTTTTCCTGGTCCTCTAGGAGTACAATTCAATGTACTTGTTTACATTTAAATCCTCAATTTATTTGGAGTTTATTCCTGTGTGTGATTCGAGGTATGGAGATTCTAATTTTCTCTTTTTTCCGAGTGAGTACTCAGTTTTCCCAGCATTATTTATCAAAAAGTATCTTCTAGCCGGGCACAATGGCACATGCCTGTAATCTCAGTGGCTCAGGAGGCTGAGGCAGGAGGATCAAGAATTCAGAGCCAACCTGAGTCATTTAGCAAGGCCCTAAGCAACTCAGAGAGACCCTGTCTCTAAATAAAATATTTAAAAGGGGTGGGGATGTGGCTCAGTGGTTAAGTGCCCCTAGGTTCAATCCTTGGTATCAAAAAAAAAAAAAAAAAAAAAAAA
>NW_025999960.1:5703395-5709199 GCF_001458135.2 Marmota marmota marmota
CAAAAAAAAAAAAAAAAAAAGCTCTTTTATCCCAATAAATTGAGGGAAAAGCACTTTATTTTTGGATAAATAGACTTAAGGGTATTTGGAAGAATATGAGACTGAATCATTCAGAAGGAGAATGTAAATATTATAATAGTTTTATTTATTGTGTATTTGCTAAGTGCCAGGTACTGTTCAGTATACTATATACATTATCTCATTTAATCTTTACACCAGTCACAATTGTTAATCCATTTGAAAGATGATTACAATGAGACACAGAATGATTAAATGACTTTTCCAGGGTCATGGAGCAAATACATGATAACAACAGAATTCGGATTATGCTAATCTGGATTCACATTTTCTACTTAGCACCACTACAGTCAGTTCCTTGTTAACACAGGGGAAGTGTGGCATAAATATTAAAAATGCTTATCAGACTTTGATTTGCAAATAACTTCCTTTGGCTCTTAACAAAAATATGGATTCTCATTTAAGATTTGCTCAAAGACCTGAAATGCTTCACTTCTTATCAACTCTGCATTATTCTTTTGCTATGGCCCTGTAACATTAGTAACAGACTCCCTTGTCCAAATAGATTAGGGGAAGAAAGGAAATAAAACAAACATTTTAATTAGCTCCAGAAAAGGTTAAAATAAAATAATATTAAGAATCTAGATATTGTATGTAAAGGAAAATAAAAACTAGACAAGCCAAATTCAAGAATGATGTCTCTCAAACCTTTAGTAAACATTTTTTTTGTTTGTTTGTTTGTTTTGCCTGTAATTACAGGACTGGAGGAATGGAATTCCAACCCCTCCTATAAATAGGTAAACAAATATTTTGTTAACTTACAGGATCATTTTTTTACTTTCAATTTTAAGCTTTTCAAATAATAATTATTATTATTTCTTAGAAGCTGGCAATCACAATGAATGTAAATATGTGCAGGACACTTGGCATCTGGAGGACCAGAGGATATGGTTAGAAAAGGAGATCTCAGGATAAAAGATCTTAAAGATGGCATATAACCGATTTCAAAGACATCAGTACATGACAAGATTTGATATGGAATGAAGAGAAAGCGCAGGAAATTGTAAAACTCAAGAAATCTCAAAATGTAGGAGTTGTCAGATTTCTGGAATAAATGTTACATCACCAACAATTAACATAGTAGGGTAAAGGCGAGTGTGGTGAGCCATACCCTGAAGGCTCAGAAAAAGGTGAAGGAATGTCAAGTTTCAAATAAGCAAATGAAGTTAAAGAGAACAGAGAACTATAGTTTTAAAAAATGTATTGTTGTGCAATTTCTATTAGTCTTTTATACATTTTTTGAAAAGTCAAAACATTAAATAATATTAAGTCTAAAATATAAAAGCTTAACAAATGGCAACATTTTATAACATTCACCTATTCTTTCAAGGACATATTTTCCTAATCTTAAAAATTTAACTTCTCAGTGCATCTAATGGTAGTAAATTCCATTAAGCCAAACGTTTAAGAAGTCAAGCAATAAATACCCAACCCTACCTTTCAAGTGCTAGTTGTGGTGAATAAAATACCAATAGAGAAAAATTAATTCTCTTTGCCAAAGTATTTTCCATACAGACATTTATATGTACTTTTACTACTGCTAATAACAAAATCATCACCAATTTACTTTGATAATTTTATCTATTCCAAAGCTGCCTATATCTAACACCTGACAGGATTTCTATTTACACACTCGTGTTTTTGGTTCTCTCCAAAATCACACAATTACTGAGGCTGCTATTTGTGATTCCATAGAATGCCTGTACAACTATATAGTGAAAACCATCTTTGCTCAGTTACAGCTAGCTGTTAATCATCCATGGTGATTAAGAGACAATAGACTAGAAAAGTGAAATCAATTTAGCAGAGAGGTATAATTACCTCTATCCTCATTATTCCTCTTAGCTGAGATGCTAGTAGGTAGCCAACAGGTTCATTTGAATTTCATCTCCTTTATTATTCCATTTGCAGGACACTTGCTACTCAATAAATGCTAATGATCAGAGAAGCAGCCAAAAGGCATTCGGAAGTGAAAGGGGAGAGAAGCAATGGGAGTGGATAGCCCCCAAGTCAGATAATGGGTTCCTGAATAATCACAGGTTACAATGGTCCCATTGCTATAAGGATATAAATGACCATGACATCCTCATCCTGCAGAGTGGAGGTCTTGTTTTTTAAATACATAAACATTCTGAGGGAAATGTCCCATCCAATTATTTTGTTTCCATTTTCAGGCTGTAATTGAGCATATGTTCTCTTTCGAAATATTGTTTTTTATTTTTCTCCAAGATTTTATCATTACTTTTTTTCTGAGCATCTCCCCTCATTTCTTTCTTTTTATTAAGTTGATTATGATGGACACATCCAATTTGTTCCAATCCTGCCAAATCTGTTTACTTCCCAGAGAAAGGTAAACTGTTAAAATGGGCCTGCTCTGATTATTGGGAAAGAGAAGTCACTAGAGCTTTTCTTGTCTCCTAGCCAAATTTTCTGAGTACAACATGCCGGTGCTTATGTCAAAAGTCCTACCAATCTTCCTTAGTACCTGGAATAAGATAAAAACATGTAATAAGGGCCTGTTTACAGGATACAAATATTATTTTGATGTAGGCATTAATGGCCATGATTTTGTTATTCATACACTGATTTCCAGCTAGCAAGATGAACTTTGTTATGCAAGATGGCTATTTATTGTAAGTCACTGAGAGATATTTGATTGCAATATAATCTTTGTTAACCAGAAGTTTAATAGCAAGAAGATGATATTATATTTAATAAACATTCCTATTCTCCAGTGTATCCACATCACTTTTCTATTTTCTCCCAAGTTTCATCTTAGAGAATAAGTTCAGTTAAAAATCTGACTATGTTTTTGATATTTGACTACTGATAGTTTTTATGTCCTACCCTTCCCCCTTCATCATCTGTTCCACATCTGGCAGGCTGATAGGAAAGGCCCAGTGCTTCTTCCTTTTGGTGCCAGCAGGAAGTTCAAACCATGCACAAGAACTCTGGTTCTAACCCCCAGCTATGTAAAAATCAGATGCCAGACTTCACCCTGTTCTCTCAAGACATTCTTGGACTAGCTTGGGAGGTACAGCCAAACTCAGGAAGCCCCACTGTATGAGTAATAAATCTTTTCAAGCCCTCAGAGTTTTGAGTGAAGTGTTATCAGTCTTGATACTTGAACCAAATTGAAGGTAGATTTACATCTTCTTTCTTTGGAGTGTTCATTAAAAACAAGAAAATAAACCCTACTGACTATAGATCCTTCGGGCTTCTATTCATCATTGATGTATGAATCCATTTACTTAACAAATATTTAAAGACATAGGAAGCCAAAAGTACATGCAAATTTGATCTAACTCTGGAGATATCAGTTAGCAACTGGGTTTACAACAATATGACAAGCACGTCATCATTGATCTGATGTTTTAGTGTGATTTAGCCTCCCTCATGGGTTACTACTTCTGCAGTTGCTAACTGAAAAATTGGGAAGGAAAGGGAAAAATGAAAATTGGTTCATTAAAAAAAAAAAAACAGAAAATGGGAGGTTAAGGCAGGAAGACAGCTCTGAGCATCTCTTGGCTCCATCTCTACAGCCATTGCCCTTGCCAAACAACTACCATCTCGCATCTTGTTATCTGATTTCTTTCTGCCATTAATTTCTCCCCTTATGCAGTCCACCTATATAGCATAATCATCTTTCAAAATGTAAATCAGTTGATTATACTCCTCAAGTAAGATCCTTCAGTGGTTTTCTAATTGTATTCCGAATATAATAATGTGTCTCTGCTTATCCGTCTCCTCTCTCATATATTCTGACCATACTATTTTAGGAATCCCTGAATTATCAGAAATATAGACCTTCAAACAGTCCATTTCAAAACGGTTTCTCCTCAACTCCATCTATATAACTTCTTTCTATGTCTCATATTAAATGTCCCTTTCTCAGATAAGCCCTTTCTGGGCTTACTCAATCTAACTCATACTTCTATATTTCTAATATCTCATTTACTCTTTTTTTCTCAATTATCAAAATGCAGGGTTAAGTTGGTATTTGTTTACAAAATCAGACAAAAAGTTCTTCAAGGGCATATTGTTTTTTTGTTTTGTTTTGTTTTGTTTTTTGGTTGTTGTTTTTTGCTTGTTTTGTTTTGGTTACTCTTGGAAGACAAGTTTCCCTCTCAAGTCTGTGCACATCTTGGTAGGGAAAACACTGCCTGCCTTTCTTCTGACTATCCTTCCAAAGATGTCTGTGTAGCAAGCAGCCTTGAAAGACAGAGATAGATTCTCCTACGTAGTCATTCTTGCTGCCATAAACCTAGGACAAGCACAATACTGGGCCCACTTTAGGTACCTAATAAAAATATGTTGATTCAGTAAATGAATGATTGTGTCCTTTTGAAAATCTCATTGTGTTTGGATTCTCATCCTAAAGAACACTGTAGATATGTAAATACACACATAATTTTTCTTATAGTACCAGAAAGATTTCAGACTTTCTGAAGCCCCTCCATAGATAAAAAGATCTTTATGTACTAGCTGAAGTTTATTTTCTAATATACACAATAGGATTAAGGCATAGAGGAAAACCATATGTCTTAGTCTATATGGGCAGCTATCACAATATACCTTAGAATGAATCATTTACAAATAATAGAAATTTATCGATTACAGTTCTATGTTGAGAGCCACAGCCAAAGGGGCCCCAGCAAACTTCCAGCTGCCAGCAAACTTCCAGCTGCCAGAAACTTCCAGCTGCCAGCTGATGATTGGCTCACAGCAGCCCCAGCAAACTTCTAGCTGCCAACTGATTGGCTCATCTGCGGTGATGCTCATTGGGCTGTTTCCCCGCCCTTTCAGACCACGGAGCTGCTCATTGGGGGACTTTTTTTGGCTCTGCCCACTCGACCCAGCCAATCAGCCTCAAGAGCAAGAGGAGTGGGGGAGGTTGAGAGGCTTGTGGGAAGCCGGTGGTGGCAGTTGGGCTCTGAAGGTTTTTCCTGAGGAGCTGTGTGGTTTGGTGTGTGTGTTCTAAAAATAAAGTTCGTTTCTTTTGACAAGTGGCTCCTGAATTGTGCCCAGCCAGACTGCGGCATTTGGTGGCCCGTACGGGGAACAACTGAGGGTAAGTGGTAAGGTAAACTGCTCGCCCCTGAGGGCAGGGCGAGAGGATGGGTAGCCATTTTAAGATTTAAAATTTTACTAAAAATAAAAATGTGTTTTAGTACAATCACCCTGTATACTGGGAAAATTCAAGATTAAATGTAATTCAATAAAAAGAGGATAATGAAAATAAACAAAGAAAAAAAAAGATTCTTCTTTTGTTTTGCTTCACTTTTGTTTTAAGTTGCCTGTCCCTGGAGATGTGTAAGATGGAAGAAAAACCGCTCACATCTGAGGAACAGATAGGGAGAAAGGATGGACGGACATTTAAGGAGGATAGAAAGGCTATAATGATTTTTTGTTGTTCCAATTTTGTTTCACTCTGTTTCAGTTTTGTTTGGCGTTATCTTCTTGGGTTGTATTATAGTTATAGTAGAAATATTCAAGTAAAAGAGAAGGTCTCTCGAGCTAGTTAGACAGAGAAAGAAAGTGTAGAGCAGAAAAAACCATCAGGGGGAAAGTTACAAAAGGAGACTGCTACTAACACCTTTCTATCACCAGAGGGCGTAAGTGTCCAACCAACAGCGCCACCTCTACAGGAGACTGCTACTCACACCTTTCTATCACCAGAGGACGTAAGTGTCCAACTAACAAGGCCACCTCCATATGCTGGGAGG
>NW_025999960.1:5711392-5754160 GCF_001458135.2 Marmota marmota marmota
TAAGAGACAGCCCCTCCCCCCCCGCTAGTACAAAGACCTATCCACAGGTGTGGCTGTATGCTGGACCGGTAGTCAATGATGGGTAAGATCCAATTGCAATGGTACCAACCTAAGACAGGAGGCTGACACCTTGAGGTCAGCTCATCCGATAATGGGTAAGAATCATATGTACTATTGGACAACCTAAGGCAGGCACAGTCCCTAAGCCACATGTTTGTTGTTTAAACAGAGAGGGGGAGATGTTGAGAGCCACAGCCGAAGGGGCCCCAGCAAACTTCCAGCTGCCAGAAACTTCCAGCTGCCAGCTGATGATTGGCTCACAGTGGCCCCAGCAAACTTCTAGCTGCCAACTGATTGGCTCATCTGCGGTGATGCTCATTGGGCTGTTTCCCCGCCCTTTCAGACCAGGGAACTGCTCATTGGGGGACTTTTTTTGGCTCTGCCCACTCGACCCAGCCAATCAGCCTCAAGAGCAAGAGGAGTGGGGGAGGTTGAGAGGCTTGTGGGAAGCCGGTGGTGGCAGTTGGGCTCTGAAGGTTTTTCCTGAGGAGCTGTGTGGTTTGGTGTGTGTGTTCTAAAAATAAAGATCGTTTCTTTTGACAAGTAGCTCCTGAATTGTGCCCAGCCAGACTGCAGCAGTTCTAGAGGTGGGAAAATCTAAAATTAAGGTGTCAATACATTCAGTTACTGGCGAGTACTTTCTCTGCTTTGAAGATGATCCCTTCTTTGCATACTCACATGGAGAAAGCCTCAGACAGGCTCTTCAAACCCTTTTATAGGGCACTAAATCAATTCATGAAAGTGAAGCCTCATAATCCAAGCACCTCTGAAAGGTTGCAACTTCTAATATTATCACCTTGGGGATTAGTTTTCAATCTGTGAATTTTCAAGAGAATCAAACTTTCAGATCATAGCACCATTCAGATCCTGAATTTCATTGTTTTCTTTTTGTCCTAGTTGCCACCTCCATATAAACCCCTTGAAAGAATTTTTTAAAACATAGATAAAAACACTTATTTTCAAAGTGGTGGTAAAATTCTGGAATGTGCTACTATATATAAGTAAAGCTAGGTTCAAGATAAGTTAGATAGACACTTATAAATATGGCTGAACAGAAATATCCAGCATACCTGTTCCCCCACATAAAAGAACTAAAGCAACAGGTGTATGGCTTTATATTGAGGTGAGTGACCAGAGGAGAACACTAGAATTCGTAGAGAAACATAAACCTTGTAAAATTCAGACACCTGATACACCATCATAGCAAGAGAAACAAAATGTTCCATCACCTGCTACCCCAGCTCCATAGTCAGGGAGATAGAGTCTCCCCTACACAGGAGAAAAGGTGAAGCAGAGTCTGAGCAAACTCTCCCAGCACAGTATCTGACAATCATAGCTACTGGAAAACTTTGTGGCTTCTGTAAGCCTTTAGCGTAAATACATAAGAACCCTAAAATCAACAGAGCAGTCTGCCTTTGGAGAAGTGAACCCCCAGAGAGTTGTTGCTGAGAGCCATCTTGAAAGGGGGTCTATTATCTGAGTCTGACCTACTTTAGGCGTCAGAAACCATCACATATCCCCATCTCTGGGACCCCCCAGATATCCCCCTGCCCTAGTTCAATGTAGCTGCCTTACAAACCATACTTCACTTGGTGGAGTATCTCTGACACAAACCTGCTTGGAGTGGTACATAGTAGGAAACAGGTGTAGTAACTCCAATGCAGAGAAGAGGGCAAAGAAGTACAAAGTGCCAGTCATAAGAACTGAAGATGGGTGAGCCTCCCCTCTGAGATCAGGGGTGTGGCCAGTCACATGTGATTTTGCATGAGTACCAGGTGTTAGGGAAGTTACCCAGAGAGTCCCTGATACCTTTCTCCTAGTGCCACATTCAAGTACCTATCATTTAAATAGAGAGAAAAATAACTTGTTATGGTGTGGATATGAGGTGTCCCCCAAAAAGCTCTTGTTAACATAGGAATGTTTAGAGATAGAATGATTAAATTAGATAATCAGTGGACTTATTAATTTGATTTATTAATAACTTGAATGGACTTGATGGGTGGTAACTGTAGGCAGGTGGGTTGTGGCTGGAGGAAGAATGTCACTAGGGGGTGCCTTTGTGGTTTATATTTTGTCACTGGTCCCTTGCCTCCTCTCTTTTTCCCTGCTTCCCATGTGCTATGAGCTGAGGAGCTTTCCTCTGCCACAGCCTTCCACCATGATGTTCTACTTTATCTCAGGCCCAGGGCAATGGAGTTGACTGATCATGAACTGAGATCTCTGAAACCAGGAGCCCCAAATTAACTTTTCTTCCTCCAACTTGTTCTTGTCAGTTATTTTAGTCATAGCTATGGGAAGCTGACTTATACAGAACTCTCGATTTTCCATTGCTTCTCTACCTCTTGTTCTCCCATCGTGGACTAAATGTTGAACTACCTCCAAGATATACAGCCTGAAAAAGGCCAGAAAGAAATTGCTTGATGCCAACGGCCTCTTATGTCCACTTTCGCCTTTGAGCACCTCAGCTGAGAGGAATTTTTCCTGATTGTAGCCATACCTCAACTCATTCCCTATTGGGCGCTACTACTACCCTGGCCATCACCCATCCACAGACATGCATAGCAGTTTATGTATGTTTCAGTGGGATGGACTCTCCACGCCTCCACTTCTGAACAGGCAACCCCAGGACAGAAGCAAAGAGCAATAACACAACACTCCCTGTATCCACACATACAAGTGCTCCCTACATCAGTTTCCCCTTTGCCTTATATGATCACCCACTACACACAAGACTAAGTGTGAATGTTTCAGATTGGGGCACTATGATTCTTGCCCCTACCTCTCCCTAGGAAGCCCTTGGTCCCATACCAGTGGCTAATCAGAGGACAAGTACTTCAGGACCCACACAACTACTAGATTAATCAATACCAGAGACCCATTCAAGTAATACAGTCAACATCAACACCTGAAAAAAACCACATCACCTGATAGGGGTCACTGTGGAAATAGCAACATAGGGTTCGTCCTACAGACTCTGCTACCTATACCACAATTGCCTGAAATGATAGAGTGACCCCACTTTCATGTGACTTGCACAGACAGTAGGTTTCTCTAATTCTAATTTCCTATGTGTTGTACCCAAATTCATTAATCCCATCTAAAGAAGCTACAGGAAGACTATACTATAGTACCCAGCTGGAAATAAATTCAACATTGCCTAGCAAACCCGTACTCCAAGACACATCTTTAGAAGGAAACTGCTCAGTAAGAAGGCCATCCCATGTAAGTGGTAAAGATAAGTATTTCACCAACTGCATAAATAAACCTCAACATAAGAATACAAGAAATACCAAAAAAAAGGTAATGTGATACCTCTAAAGTTTATAACTTTCTAACACAGATTCCAAAGATATCAAAGTAGATGATATACCTGATAGTGAAGTCAAAACAATGTATTTTTTAAAAAGCTCAATGAAATCCAAGAAAATACAGATAAACAGTCAAATGAAATTAAGAGGAAAATGCAGGATATGAAATAGAAATTCAATAAATAAATTGGAAAAAAAGCACTAATCAGAAACCGTGGAAATAGGCTCCATAATTCGGATAAAAATATTTAATTGAAAGTTTCAACAACAGATGAGACCAAGTGGAAGAATATTAGAGCTTGAAGACAGGTCTTTTGAAATTTCCCATTCAAACAGAAATAAAGAAAAACAATAAGAATGAAGAGAGCATACAAATTCTTTGAGACACCTTAAAAAAATCAAATGTCTAGGTCATCAGCACACCTGAAGGGAAATAAATAAATGTTAAAAGTATAGAAAACCTATTCATTGAAAGAATAGCAGAAAACTTCCCTAATTTTGAAAAAAGATAAGAATCGTCAGAACTATGATCAGATTCTTAAAGATGACTGAAGATGAGTTTTAAGTGGGTAGAAATTTTCTTACTACATTGTAAAAGGGACTTCAGAAAACACAAGACAATTATTATGCTCTTCCAAAAGCTAGGTCTTGGTGCTATTGGCAAACATTGTACTTAGTACTGGGTAAGAATAAATCGTAGCTCTCATTCAATACCTTGATGCAAAGAGTCTGGATGTGTTATTGACCATCCTCTGACCTTAGGGAAGTTACCTTTTGAGTTTGGATATCCTCATCTGTAAAAATGGCATAATTTTATTTAAATCATGAAGGTGTTCTAAATGTAAAATAAGATTTTGTGAAGGGACCAGTGTGACGAAAGTCTAGGGATAATGACAACACAAATTAGTACCCCATTTAGTCTCTTTTTCCTTTGATTTTAAAATACAAACATGTATAATTTGCATACTTTGACATAAGAAAGATTCATTTGTACAGGTCCCCTATGTTGCTACAAAGTTTCACTTGGTGGGAAGACAGTCTTATTATTTGTGTTAAGGGACTGACGATTGGATTATATTATAACTTTTGGAATTTAGATCCAAGGGGTTCAATCTTAATAGCTCAAAGCAGGGATTATTTAAATTTCTTTGAACTAGGAATTATGAGGTCCAACCATGCACTATAAAATAGATATTAATTTTGAGGCCCCTGGGGATAGATTCTAATTTTAGTGACAGTTAGCTCATTGATTTACAAAAAGTTCTTTATCATCCTCTAATTTGGTTTCCTTATTTATAAAATAGGACAAAACCATAGTAGTTCCCTCAAGGTATATTGTATTAAATAAAATATTATGCAAATTCCTCACTATTCTTGAAATTATTGCTATATAGATGCACTCATGCACGTGTGCACAGAAGTGCACACACACACACACACACACCTGAAAAATGCATACAATTATTTTTTTATGAAACCAACCCAGAGAGACCAAGCTGTTTTTCCAAGGTAATATAGCTAGTAAAAAGTAGAATTAAGATAAAATATTCAGCGCTGGGGATGTGGCTCAAGCGGTAGCGCGCTCGCCTGGCATGCGTGCGGCCCGGGTTCGATCCTCAGCACCACATACAAACAAAGATGTTGTGTCCGCCAAAAACTAAAAATAAATAATTCTCTCTCTCTCTCTCTCTATCTATAAAAAAAAGATAAAATATTCAGTCTCTTCAGTTATAATATCGATTTTATTCTATTTTGTTGTACTGTCAGACGCTGTCTGAATTCAGAATAATAATAGGTGATTTGGATTATTCAAGAAGTTTTCTATTTGTTCTGAGATCAGCAATATTATTTTGGATTTGAGACTCTGTACACTTGTGAAACTTTCCAAAGTCTTCTGAAGAAATGCCTTGGGAAGTCAGAATGCCTCTCTCTCAGGAAACCAGTATTAAAGCATTTATAAATTAACAGAATATGTACTCAACCAACTAAAATTGGCTTATAATTGAGCAGATGCATGAATTTCATAATGAAAGGCAAAGTGCTTGTCTTTCATTATAGTATTGAACCTTTAACAGATCTCTATGTGAAGGCTAAGTATGTAGGAGCACATTATAAATGCCACTGTGTCAGACCTTATTGTTAAGTATGTTTCATTTTTTTAAAATCCAACTTTTTAAACATGTTGCAAAACTTCTAGATCTAAATGCACTTGGATTAATAGCAATTGTAGCGAGGTAATGACAAATTTTCTTTAAGTGTATGGATGGATAAATGAACTAGCCAGTTTAAGTACCAGTTTTATGTTGCAGGTATATCCAGGCTTGATGACAAAAATAATTTGTACTTCAGGCTGCTTCTGTGAATTCTAGTCCCTGAATGGTGTGATGTGACTGTTCTTCACCATACTATTCAGAAATCCAAGATTACTTTCATATCCCAAATGACTCTATACTAATTTATGTTCCACTTACATTTGATGGGACATTTTCTTCTATCTCCCATGGTGAATAATTCATGGTGAAGGACAAATGCTTGTTATAACAAGAATATACATAGATGGCTTCAAAACGTAGGTTTAAGTGCTTAATATAACCCTGAAACAAGAAATCTTTTGATGCTTCACTGAACCTATGTGATGTTGATCCAAAAAGGCAGTGTTACTCAGAGCATGTGGTTCAAAGTGGATAAAGCAAGGTTGGAGAAGTCTAATGCAGGTATGTAAATTGCAGGTGAGTCTGAGAAGCTCTGATGGAATTTTTGAATGAGAATTAAAATTTCAAAATTTTAGTATTTTGTACTCTATGTATTTTTGTCACATTTCTAGCAAAATATGTTTCACGTCCAGTATTTTTAGATTATTATCAGATGAAAGTATTGATAAGCTTTATATAAAATTACTTCATAAATCTAAGAAAATGTGTTGATTTTTAAAAGTATTGCTTCAAGGACAATTAATTATAAATGGCTCTTTTTGTTTTGGCAACTCAACACATCAATTTGGCAGCTGTCTCAAGAATCCTGGCATAATAATTAAGGCAATGTTTTTTGTTGCTAAAAAAACCTTCAGTATGCCTTAACTGAACTAACTGGTTTAGGTCTACTATTTCTACCCTTTAAAACAGTCTCTTTAGACAATTCTTCCTGGCTGGTATTCCTTGTGCCATTTTAAGTTCTTATATTGTGCAATGCATAATTTCAGCTATTAGATTTCTGAGGAACAATGTGACTGTAGAGATGAGTACATATAAGTGATACAGATTTAATAATAAGCAAGATACTATAAATGGTGTTCTAACACTACCCACAACTGTCAGCCCAGGGGAATGCAATATTTTTTTCACTTGACCTCCATACCATCTGTACAAATTGGCATGCTTGGTGCTTTTCACACCTGCTTTGCTTCAGAAGTTGATGTGCAGGAGGAGGTTTTCACAAGAGCAGAAAAGTATTTTCCAGGTTGCTTTCAGATGTTTGTCAAAACAGTATCAAAATGAATCCAGTTTCAGGAGAAAAGCAAGGTGTTATTTTAAACTCAGAGGTTACTTGGTAAAACGCAGTGTTTTAAAAAATGTAGATATGAGGACATGACCTCAGGAGTATTAAAGTTGTTCATGAGATTTTTTTTTTTCATTTTGGTGACAGACTTTAAAAAAAGGTAGGATGATAAAATTAGGACTTGATGCAAACCTTTCTACATAAAAAGGTCAGAGCAGCTCAAAAAGAAGGGGAATTTGATCAAACTTGAACCTGCAGAATTCCTGAAATATTGAAAGTAAACTATCAGATTAAAGAGAAATGCCAAAATATGTAGAACAAAAACTTCTGGCACAGAAATTGTTAAAGTAAGGAGCAGGAGAAAGCTCTAGGAGAATCAAAGAGGGTCCTGAGTGGTCTGCCATGGAAACAAGTAAATCTTTTGAATGCTTTGCATCTCTACTTGATAAATGCTTCACTTCCAACTCCAACTGTCCAGGCAATAAGGAATTAGCTATCTATACATAGTGTGGGAGATTAGGGATGAGCAACACAGCAGAAATCCAAGAGGCTGATAATATCTGGGAAAACCATAAGGAACCAACCATCCTGAGATGAACATGGAAGTAATCCACTAGCGACACTTTATGCTAATTACTCACTGTCCTGAAGTAGTGAAGAGTTGAAGTTGGGCAAGAGTTCCTGCCTTTACAAAACAAGTTGTGTAAACCCAGCAATGAACTGCAAAAGTGATGAGCCATCACCAACTATGAGTGGAGCACTACTGAATGAGAGACTTCAAACTCAACTAATGTAAGAACTTATGCTGGAGAACAGAGAGTTAATTAGACATTAAGTGCAAGATGTAAACTAATGTAATTTTTAGAAAGAATATGCTGTTCATGACAAAAAAACACAAAACTGTGACATGGTTTAGATTAGGTGTCTCCTAAAAGCTTATGTGTGAGACAATGCAAGAAAATTTATAGGTGAAATGATTAGATTATAAAAGGTTTAACCTAATCAGTTAATTAATCCCCTGATAGGGATTAACTAGGTGGTAATTGTAGGCATGTAAGAGGTGGCTGGAGGAGGTTGGTCTATAGGGAATGCCTTAGGGTTTATAATTTGTCCTGCTGAGGAGACCTTTATCTGCTTCTTGGTGCCATGTTTTCCTTAGCCACACGCTTTTACCATGATGTTCTTTCTCACCTTGGGCCCTGAGGAATGGAATCTGCCCATCTATGGACTATGACCTCTGAAACCATGAGCCCCTGAATAAACTTTTTTTTCTTTAAAATTGTTCTTTTCAAGTCTTTTGGTCACAACAGCGAAAAAAGCTAATGAAAACATGCTGTTCTATATTCAAAGAGCCAACTAAAGATTAAGATTGAAATGTATATATTTTCATGGCCGAATAGCCAAATTTACAGCAAATTATTGGCCTTGAATAAAAACAGTATTACCAAAAAAAAAAATCTCAGGAAAAAGTCTATATGGAAATTAAAGAATTCAGCTACTAGATATTCATGATGAAATAGAGATAATAAAAGGGAATCATTGCTTTAAAAAGGTGACAATTCCCTATGGTGAAAAAAGATGAGTATTTATATTTGCATGACCTATTAGTTGTTAAGGGGATAAATTTAAAAGCAAATAAAAAACAACATATAAATAAGTCTCTGTTCTAGGATTATCATGAGAAAATTTTAATGTCAACAATAAAAGAAATCTGTAAAATACTAAAGAGGGGGCACTATTGATCAAGGAACAAGAGTCATTAGCTACATGGGAAGCAAAAGTACTATAGGACAGTCCATTTCATGACTTGAGATTCAACACTTAATGTTCAGCTAATCTAGCATTCAAATATCTGGATCTAGTTAAAGAGCTATTCAGATGTACAAGGGCCCATAACTTGTGACACCTACAGATCATGCCTCAGAGATGCACTCAAGCAAGAGGAGCAAATGTTCTAGAAAGAATAGTGGAGCACAAGAGGCAATGGTGAGCCAAGAACTTGGTAAAATTAATTATCGTGGGTTGAACATCCTTAATCCAAAATGCAAAATCCAAAATCCAAATCTTTGAGTGACATATAGAAATTATACACTTAACCTCATATGACAGGTCATATTCAAAACCCAGACACACCAAAAATATTGCATAAAATCACCTTCAGACTATGTAAATACAATGTATCTGAAACATAAATGAACTTTATGTTTCAACTTAGGTTGCATCCTCTAGATATCTTTTTATGTATATATGAATGCATTATGTATATATGAATGTATAATTATATATTATGTATATATAAATTATGTATATATAAATTATGTATATATGTATCATGTATAAATGGATATGCAAATATTCCAAAATCCATAATATTTCTGGTTCCAAGCATTTAGGATAGGAGGTTTTCAAACTATGCCTCTAAACACTAAGTAAACATTTTTTGAGCAGAGGTGAGACACAATCACAATTGTGTTTCAGGAACATTACTATCAAATCTCATTATGGTGTGAACAAGAGGAGAATTGTCTGAATCTGTCCCACACCAGCATGAGGAATGGGCTGCTTCATGGTTTAACACAATGTGGCTGAACCATGGCTCCTGAGGGGCCAGCCTAACATATATTTTCAAATGAGAAAGATCAATAGAGCAAATTCAATACAGACACTCAAAGACTATCTTACAGAAAGCCAAGTTTCAGTAATTGAACTGTTTAGGTGAAGATACTATCTGAAGGGCAGGAGACCATAAGTGAAATGCTACTGAAAGTTTGAATAGGAATGGAGTGGATATGCTGCTGCTGGATTAGGTAACTATAAAATCTTTGATGATTTTTTGAAGAATGGTCTTGAAGAATGAGGGGAAGAAAGACAGGATAACTGATGGAGCATGATCACACAGCCCATACAAGGGCATGGGAGCAAGAATTTGAAAGGAGAAGTTCGTTTTAAATGAGAAGATGAGTCAGGTGATTGGAGGAAATAGAAAACAAAGAGAGAAATTTTGAGGAGAAAAGATCAAAAAGGATATAGGAAAAATGAAATGAAGGGAGAAGTCTACTATTAAAAATGAGAAGGATCACGGAAATAGAGCCCTGAATACACAAAAGAAGGAGGCAGTTCTATGTAAAAAAAAAAAAAAAATTGATAAGGCAATTGGCTGAAAATAAAATTTCCATGCATTCCCAAGTCTCGTGATAAAATTCTCCTTTCATTAAATGATTCACCATATATCTATTAGTCCCCTACTAAGTTAATCACTATAAAAACAGTTTATAGGGCAAGTCTCTTCCTTAAAGAAACACGGAATTTAATGGAACCTAAAAAATAGAAAATAGCTTCATAAAGTTCTAACACAAGGCTGAGGGGAGTAGAAAGTTGTGCCTGGCCCAGCCTATGAGTGAGAAGACTTTGACATAGTTTTTGTGAGGTTTGTGTTCTGGGTTAAGCAAACTGATCTGGGTAGTGGAGATTTTTACCTGTTTTATAACTTTTAAAGACTTGCTGAGTAATGTGAACTTTCCTTTGATAAACACAACAATGACAAGAAGCAAAAGTCCCCTGAAAAGATGGTTTTCTGTGGCAGCATCTTTTAGTTATAGAATTGTGGCTTTTTTTCCCTTTATCTACCTCAATCCATATAGAGCAACTGTTCTCTAGAGCACAGCTTCTATTTATAAATTAGTGCTTGGTATTCTTGGGGAATACTACACACGGTCACTTTCTACTCACTTGAACAACTATATGGGTAATACACAATGACAGTCACTTCAAATATTAATTTGCATTGTTGCTTCAGATGGGGCGGGTTGGATTAAAATTTTCTTTTCAGATGTGTTTTTATACTTAATCCTGAGTGTAAATACATCATGTTAAGTTCAACAAAATCACAGAGTAAAATGACACTGTGAAAATCTTTGAAGAGAAGTGAATGCTCAACTATTATTCTATCCTTCCAGCTTTTAAATTATTTCAGGGCAGAGTCATCCAACTCAGATGAAACCTAAGTTCTGCAATCTTTGAAAAAAAATTCTGGAGCAAAGACAGTGGCTAAATGTTTCAATTTCAATGAACTTATCTGCAATAAATAAAAAAAAGTATTTTAAAGAGTAGAGAGTGCTAGATTTTTATAAAGGAAGAATTAAGTGAAATACTCACTGTCAAAAAAGAAAAATGTCAACCAAGTCCCTAATCAGAATACCACAAGTCCTTTCACATGTTAACAATGTTGACAGACCTTTGCTAGACTAGCTACAGTGCATCTAATGGAATTTGAGGATCACCTGTGCCTATATGAGTATAAAGTATCCAATACTTTATAGAATATACCTATGTCAGATTCAATTCAAGAGAGATCAATAAGTTTTATTACAAAGGCTATTGTGAGCCTGAGCCAAGAAATAGATCAGTCTTACCCAGGTTGGCAGAAGAACATGGGCATTTCTTTTGACAGCAATTAGCAGAATAGAATTAGTCAGCACCAGTGGACTCATAGATAAAAGACAAGGAAGATATTCTCTTAGCACATTCTATGGCAATTACCTTTCTGGCTCATGCCAGCTTTTCTTTGAGTTTGGAGAAAGCAAATTTAAAGTTCAATGCCAATTCATGAGTAAAGGTGTGAACTTTCCGACATAACTTTAAAATCCCCCTATATATAAAATCACTTTTCAGTGAAGAATTTATAGTTGTGAATCCATTAGCTAGTTATATGGCATTGGCATCAGATACTTGGTAATTAGGTTGCCCTGGAAATTTCTTAAGACTGGAAATATCCTTTTAACCAGGTGAAGAAAATATAGAATCTTACCATGGTTTGTTTCATTCTTGTATTTTTAATACTAAATAAAAGAAACAAAAATGACTTCACAAGAAAATTCTTATTTTCTGCAAAATAAATACATTAATTAAATGAATTTTAAGTTCAATTTTATAACAGTGCACTAAGAATTTATCACTTATGCAAAAGCAAAAAACACCATGAAGCAAAAATAATCAAACAGAAAACTAAATGGAGTTTAAGTTAAGTTATGCTTCGGTAACAAATCGATCAAAAAACAAATGTTGATTTCTCATTCACATGACACCGTCAGCATAAACTTTGTTCCATTTTCTCTCCATCCTGAGTCATACTTATTTTTATTACAAATACATTTTCTGCAGGTAGTCTTCCTGGGTTCAAATCCCAGCTCTACCATTTACTATTGATATTGATATCTGTATCTATGTAGATATACTAATAGTATCTCTATATCTACACGTACATAGTTAGTATATCCTTATAGATATACATTATACTGTCAAAATTAACTTTATTCATTTTGACAAGAGTTGGAGGAAAGGGAGTGTAGAAATGGAAAAAAACATGGCTGTGTGTTGAGAGGTAATTATTTTACAAGAACTCACAACCTAAAAACTGTGTAACTATTATATGGAAAACAATGCTGGGCAGATAATAATCACTGCTATAATAATGGCGTATGTGCTGGAAGTCTGGAGAGAATCTGGAAAGACTCTCTGAAGAAGCTGAAATTCATAAAGACCTGAAGGGAATATTGACTCTTCAATAATTTGAAAAAGAACAATAAAAATGGAGGCCATATCTTTATTCACAAATCATTATGAACCTAATGTCCTTAGGATTATGGGAAGCACTGAAGGTTAAGTGACAAAATGACATAAAATAATGACTAGTAAGCTAGTTCTTGCAGTAAGCTATAGGCTTATTGTAGTGGTGAGATACAACCAAGAAATGAAAAATAGTGTAGGGTTCCTTTCAGGAAGCTCAGGCAAAAATGTATGGCAATAAGTAACCTGACTAGAGATATCTAATTTTATCTAAAGAGGATAAAAGTAGGCAGACTCCATAACTTAATGCATGTGGTTTTTGAGGAAGAAAATGGAAAGAAATAGTGGTCCTCAAATAGCTACACCCTGGAATTGACCAAGATGTTCTTAATGTTCCCTTCAGCTTGACTTAACTTTAGACAGGTTTCTTCCTGAAGTTAGCCCCTGACCTCCCTATTCTTAGAACATTTGCTTAAGAAAACTTGCAATTGCAAATTATTTCCATCCATTTGAGATATCAATCTTCAACAAGCCAGTAAACAAAAACAAAAGCCAGATCTTTGAGGGAAGATTGAGCTGTTTAATCAACCAAACTTGAAATCAGCCTTCTGTCTGGATTGCTTTCTAATGAAATAATAAATTTTCTCATTGTTTTAAGTCAGTTAAATTTCTACTTTTTGAAGCTGAACCTAACCTAACTAAAGAAATAGTTTAGCCTAAATTAGAGAAGTAAAAGTGATTCTTCCTAACAACCTTTTGTTTTAGCAAAGTAACTAAATGAAATGCCTTAAGTCACTTGTGGAAAAACTATATAAAGGCATAGGGAGAAACTTCAGTACAAGAATGTGTTGAGTTGCATCCATGAAGAATATTATTATTTTTTTTCAATAAAAGGTATTTTCACTTGCTCAGGGAAAGAATATGGAATCATAGGCAAGCTGTATTGCCCTTTATAATTTTATTAACTGGAAATTTTAATTCCTAAGATTAATGAGGGATGATACCAACTTGAAAATCTATGACCCTCTGATATTAAAAATGAAAATGATATGAATTTCCTCTAGGAAATCCTTAAAACTGGATAGATTTCTTTGTAATTCATGACTCATTTATAAATTCTTTCAGCAAATATTTGCTGAGTACTCAAAAGCAGAGGCTCATTTGATGGATTAAATGGCAGGGTGAAAGTCAATATATGCTGCTCATCAATTTCACTGCTATTATTTCATTAATCCTTCATGAATATATTCAAAAAAATATATATTCATCTCCTGTTATAAAGCTGAGGTATTTGATTGTGAATGACAAGAAGAGAACAGGAAGGAAAGGTCAAGGAAAAACTCACCTATGCACAAATTTGGCTTTAGTATGTTAATGCGGTTAGAGGAGCTATTGCATATAAGCCCTTCAGCATAGGAGTTTAATGAAAATTTGTTGTTATTAAACATGTCCACCATTTTTAATGTGTCCTTGTAATTTTATCTATAGAGGATAAAATTAGGCAGATTCCATAACTTAATGCATGTCGTTTTTGAGGAAGAGAAAGGAAAGGAATAGTGGTCCTCAAATAGCTACACCCTTGAATTGACCAAGATGGTCTTAACGTTCCCCTCAGCATGACTTAACTTTAGACAGGTTTCTTCCTGAAGTTAGCCCCTGTTATGTATGTGACAAGAAATGTCACCATTACTCTAGATTTCTGGCAAATGTACTAGGGAATGTAGGCACATTTTTAATTTGTTAGAAAGGTACTCATTCTTTTCAACAAGTCAAAAATTAGAGTCTACTATTTCAAAGAATTGTCATGGCATGATTAAACCACACAACATGGTGCAAAAACAACAACAACAACAAAACGTGTTATTAGACCAGATTTGTCATTAGACTAGAGTTAGTCCTAGCTCTGTGACTTTGGGAATTTAGGCAAGCCACCTGATCATTCTGAAACTGAGCTTACCTATCTTTTAGAAGTAGAGGAATAAGCATTTCATTGTATTCTTGTGAGATGATATAATTAAAGGTTCTATGTAAGCTGAAAAGCACCATACATAAATAATATGCTATTTAGTTTATAATTTTTTACCTTGTATGATTTATTTAATAGGAATTTGAAGTACAAATATGAAATTGGTTTAGCTTTTTCCAAACCTTGATTTCAATTCTACTGCGTTAAAAGCATAGACATCTTGAGTAAAGTTGAAACTTTCCAGTTTCTTTCCGTTATCACAATGCACAAGTCCTCTTTTAAACTGATAGCAATTCTTCCATAGTCTCTAGCTGAGAGATATGACACTGGCTACTCACCTGAAGATCAGGCATGTGGAGATATTCTCCACAACTCTTTTCCCAAGGCTTAGCTTTTTTAGTGAATGAAACTAGAACTGGAAAAGAGACATTTCTGATGTAAGCTAGTCCTGTGTTGTGGCTGGGAGATGGCTTTGGTCTTCTCTAGTTCACTCCAGCTGTGCGTGGTGCTAGTGACCATTGGGTGATTAGGTGTCTGGTTGGTTAAGGCTGTCTTCAATTTGACCTGGCACTCTTGATGCATAAAAAAGCTCTCAGACAAGCATGGTAGACTTTAATCTTGATAGTACCACAAAATCGTTTTCTTAGCAGGGGATGTCTTTTCACATGAACTGTCTGTCACTATCATCCACCTTGGCAGTTTTATGGGATATTTCTTTCTGTGATACCCTTTCTCTTGCATGCAAAAGCAGAACAGCTATAGAGAATTGAGAGAGAGAGAGAGAGAGAGAGAGAGAGAGAGAGAGAGAGAGAGAGACAGGCTTGCTAGAGTCTACAATCATGTGAATCAATTCTTTTAAAACCTCTGTTGGAAGACTGAACAGCTAAATCAACCAAGCTTAAAGTCTACCTTCCTTCTGGATTTCCTCTTCATGAAATGACAGATTTCCTCATTGTTTAAGCCAGAATTGAATTTCTAGACCCCGAACTAAAACGTGATTTAAATCTCTGATTAAAAAGAACAAATCAGGGGCTGGGGTTATGGCTCAGTGGTAGAGTGCTTGCCTAGCACGTGTTAGGCACTGGTTATGATTCCTGGAACACATAAAAATAAACAAATACAATAAAGGTATAGGAAGAAAGAAAGAAAGAAAGAAAGAAAGAAAGAAAGAAAGAAAGAAAGAAAGAAAGAAAGAAAGAAAGAAAGAAAGAAAGAAAGAAAGGAAGAAAGAAAGAAAGAAAGAAAGAAAGAAAGAAAGAAAGAAAGAAAGAAAGAAAGAAAGAAAGAAAGAAAGAAAAGAGTCAACTGACATGAGTGTGGGTTCCATCAAGTCCAAAACCTGAAGCTAAGGCTGGAAGGAAGGTTGGAAATTCAGGTTAGAGTTGATACAGGAGTCTACACTTCAGTATGTGTTGGACAGCATGCAAAAAAACTTGGGCAGCATTTCCCTGTTTTAGACTTGAGGCAAAATTTCTTGTCCAGAAGACCCCAGGTTTTGTTCTCAAGATCTTTAATAGATTATAAGAGACTCACTTGCATTATGGAGGGTATTCTGCTTTAATGCAAGTAAATGGATTTTTTAAAAATCACATCTACAAAATACCTTCAGAGCACATGTAGACTATGTCTGACCAAACTATGGGCACCATAGCCTAGCCAAGTTGATACATGAAATGAACAGTTACAAGTACCTTATAATTTACTACATGTTCCTAGTTACTTAATTTTGTATTTAAAACAACCAGTTATGGTTATCTAGTTTTCATAATAATCTTAAGAAACAGAAATTCTTTGTACAGGTGAGAAACTTTGAAAAGAAATTAGGTGCCTGAAATCACAAGGCAAATATCATGACAAGGTTATACTTCAACCCAGATCCTTTGATAACAAAGTCCATACCATCTCCCCTATCATTAGTACTTGTCAATAAATATTTGATGAGTATGCCACTAAGCATAATTTAAAAAGTGGTTAAATTAGTAGAAAACCTACAAACCTCACCAAGGGGTTAAGGAAGAGAAGGAAATTTTATTGGCTAAGGGGAATACCTGGATGTAACTTAAATTACCAATGATAAATTTTAAAGAATTTTAACAGTCTTATATAGAATTCTGAAAGTTGAAAAATCTGTTTCTAATTTTCTGCAAATGTCTTGGTTATTTGGTGAACATCTGTCTCCTTTGAGCTCTAAGTTTAGTATGCATTTGTCAACAAAAGAGAGCATGCTTTCCTAAAAGATGCTTCCTGTGGCATCATCTCCCAGTGCATACGAAGTCTAAACCTTAACAACTACTTTGGCTGTTCCCCTAGGGAAGTAATTAATTGAAATTAACTTTGTTTCTTTTCCCTTACCAAGCACTTTTTATTTAAAAGTATCAAATATTTAATAGTTTTTAACTTTTTCTTTATTTTAGATTAATACTTGTCCCCAGATTTACCTCATTCATTGCTATTATTGTTTGCTATTTTTAAAAGTTTTAGATTTTGCTGCTCTTTCTGCTCTGAGCTTGTCAGGCAGAAAGGTAACTCTAATGGCTGGCCTATTAATTTAAATGGCAGCAAAGCAGAAGAACCAAATCAGGTATCAGCTGGCAATGATGACTAATGCATGTCCCCATTATTTCTGCACAAGAATAAGAAAGAATGGACTGGGAAAGCTGCAATCCTGGGGATTGTCTCAGTATTCCAAACCCAGAAACAAATCGCCCGCCAGGCAAATGTCAACCTCCGCTGTACCTAAATCCCTGTTCATTTTAAGGAGAGAGCACAGAAAACCACCCTGGTTGCTCATTTGTAAAAGGAAGACACCACGGTTAGACGTTTCGGGTGACTGTTTGAGTGCCTTCTTAAATACATTTCTTGACAGTCCTGGTTAAACAAAAACAAACCAAAAAAACCCCAATGCTTAAGTCTAATAAGGACTAATATTCCTCCGTGGTCCAAACACTGTCATGGGATAACTTCACCCTCTGCATTGAGTCCTTATCATGTAGCCTGAGCCCCTTCTTAACTTGTCCAAAAAACATTCTTAACAAAAACCCAGGTGATTTTCTCTACTAGCTGGTTTTTGTTCACTCTGCTTCATATAGAAAATAGGTTTCTTTGATTTTAAAATAAAAGGTATAGAAATAAAATGCTTAAGGTACCAAATGTTTATGATTAAATGAACTTAAAAGCTAACATGTCTCTCAAGTTCTTTATTAAACTGAAAATTTTTAATGTTATCTTTTAAATACAATTGGAGTCCACAGACATCTGCATTAAAAGAATGTGTTACCAGGGGACATCATAGCAACATTTGATTAAAATCTAGGTCCTTGTTGTGTGATTCTGTACTTATCAATTGAGATATTATAAAAGATCCCATTGTCCCCCTTGAATTCTGTGATGTTAAGGTGTAATATTTAAATTTGCACACCATATGACAAATTCTCCACAAAAATTTTGAACATTTTTTGATATTGTTCAGATGATTGGGTTTTTCTTTAATTTATAAATTATTTGTTGAACAGCAGAGATAATAGAGCTGGAATTATATGTAATGTTAATCTATCTACTCCATAAAGAAAGTCCTGGGAGGTCTTTGAAGATTTTGGCTTGATACAGTGCTAGTATTAGGTCCCAACTTTCTCATTCATCAGCTGTGGGATATTTAACACAAAGTTAATGCAGTTGAGATCTTTAGTTTATAATTTTTAAAAGTGATAATTAACCATCATCATGGGATGGCAATGATCATTATGTGAAACCTTGAATCTAAAGTATAAACAGTAAGAATATTTGCTGTAAATCATCTCTTTTCTTTGTCCCTGACATCTACAAGTACTTCCATGACTACTTCTATAAAGACTGGAGTTTACCTTATTATGGGTATGCAATTTAACCTTCATAACAATCTTGAACTCATGCAAACTAAACTGTTGACCAGCCCTGGCATTCCCTGAGTCTGAACCAACATTACAACAGATAGTTCTTGAGTAGAGGCCTGGAGAGCTGGATAAAGCCATCAACAAAACTGAAGAGTTGAGCTGAGAAATGAAAACATATGTCCACACATAAATTAGCATGTCGGGATTCATAACAACAATCCAAATGCTTATGCACTGCTGAATGTTTAAACAAAAGGTGGTCTAACTCAAAAATGGAATGAACATGAAATCAAAACTTTCTAAAAAACTGATACATGGTACAACATGGATAAACTTTGAAGATATTTTATTAAGTGAAATAAGCCACACTGAGAGAGAGAAAGAGAGAGAGAGAGAGAGAGAGAGAGAGAGAGAGATTACATTGAATTTCATTTATATGAAATATCCAGAAAAGGCAAATATACATACTCATAAAGCAGATCAAAAGTTACAAGTGCCCTAGGGGTAGAAGAAGAAGGAGAACAATTTGACTACAAATGGCTCATAAAGACCTTTTCAGAATGATGCAAAATTCTAAGATAGGATTGTGATGATGGTTGAACAACTTTTTAAAGCAACTAAAATTTACCACAAATAGTCGAGAAATTTTATAGTATCTATATTAAAACTTAATAAAGCTATTAAAAATTGCATATGTGTAGACTCAGGAATTTTATCACATTTATACAAGTGATAAAATTACCCACATTTATACAAATTAGGATATTTATTTCAACAGTTTTTAATAGAAAAAATATTTGAAGTCATCTAAATATTCATCACACACATTAATCTATGAACCATTTAATTGATGAACCATTAATTAATGAACTTAGTTTCATTTAAATATTATGGGAAACTACATACCTATTTAAAATAATGAGGTATTGAAATAGAAACCTTTACAAGATAATTGCTTTCACAAGAAAGCAAAACAGAGAAGGTGCTATGAATGATTAGGAAAATAGAGAGTTCATACACGCACACGCACACACACACACACACACATACATCAATATCCTGGTGTACATGTTAGATATTATTAAGGTATCTCTAGAATAATGCATATGAAGCCAAAAGCAGTACTTTTTCATGGAAAGGAAATTGGCTTATGGGTTATCAAAGATTTTTATTTCCAATGTATAGTGATATGTTGCTTAAGTACAGGGATATGTTCTGAGAAATGCATTGGTAGGGGATTTTATCATTCTGTGATTATCATAGAATGTACTTATGGAAACTAAAACACCTATAATGTAACTAGGAAATATAATCTTATAAGACCATTGTTGTATATGTGGCTGGTCATTTATCAAAATATTATTATGTGGCACATGACTGTATATCCTTCTGTATCTTTTGATTTTTATATAATAAACATTTATTACATTATTCTACTCAATAGTAAATTTGAAGTTTAAAAGAATCATCAGCTTCTTCATCTAGATGTATGAATTTTATTATGAAAGATCAATATACCTGCTGAAAACAGCTAGAAAAACTGAATATGCTATAAAAATTATATTTTTTTAAAGTGCCAGAGAGCTGTGGCAAAGATGGATGGGCCAAAATCCCAGAGGAGACAGCCTTAGGCTGAGCTGAAAATTCAGGGTAGCTCTTTATTCCTGAGGATTTTTGCCAATTCCCAGAGTTGGCTTAGAAGTGACCCAGGCAGAAGGAAGCTTTGGGGGAAAAGAGAAATGAATAAAACTTTAAACATGACTAGAATGAGAAAAAGCAGAGTTGCAGAGTTTCAAACACATTAGTTTCTCCCTAATAATTTTGCTGAGTTCTGAGGTTGTGCAAAGGGTAAAGAGCTTGGCCACAATCTGAAAGAAACAATAAAACCTCATACCATGTTAACAACAAAAAACATGCAGGGGAAGAGAGTCTGAAAACAACTTGGGAAAGCCATGGAAACTTATCATAATGCTTCCCAAAGTGTGTTTACGGACCAGAAGTATCAACATCACTAGGTAGGATATTAGAAATTGGACTTGGGTATGCCAACCTAGATCTATTGAATTAGAAATATTGAGAAACTCTAGGGTACAGGAGAGTCACCTGGAGGCCTTATTAGAATATAATTTGCTGAGCCCTAACCCCAGAGTTTCTGATTCAGTAGATGTGGAACATGGCCTGAGAATGCATTTCTAGCAAATCTCTAGGTGATGTGGCTGCTAATCTAAGGATCACAGTTTGAGAACCTCTGCCTTCTGTACCCCTAAAGTGGGATATCTCAATAATCCATTTAGAAGGAACTTATAGAAGAATTGCTACTAGAAAAAATTGCTAAAACCCCTCCCCATTGGCATGAACAAGGGGAATGGGCTGGATCAGACCCATCCAGGAAACTGCTAGCCTAAGCCAGCCCTCTATACCAACTCTGCAGGAACCCAGGCAGAGATAGAGTGAATGCCTACAATCCAGAGTGGCAGAAATGGGAGCTCAGAGCATGCAGAAAGGCATGTTTGTACCAGGCAGTGGAGAGAAATGGCACATCATTCATGGCCACATCCAAAGGGAGTTTGGACACAAGTGGGACTCTGTCTCTGTTCCAGTCAGCAGAGGGAAATAGTGTTCACAGTTCACAACCCTAGGCACTGAAGTCAGAACCAGGAGAGCTGGCTGAGTCTCTTTTACCTGCTAAGGTAAGATAAAGAGACTATTAGGGACAGTGCCCAAGTCAGGGGAGAAGCTGAGTTATTTCAATATACCTCTCTCACCACTAGATAAATCATCCAGATATGAACTAAGTAAAATCTCTTTAGAACAAAAATATACTATTAATCAATGAACCTAACAGACACCTATAAAATATTTTATCCACCAACAACTCAATTCACTTTCTTCTCAGAGAAACATGAAATATTATTTAAAATATAGCATATTTGAGGGCACAAAGCAATCTCAGCAAATACAAAAAATAGAGATAATTCCTTGCATTCTAATCAGATCAAATTGGAATGAAACTAGAAATCAACAACAAGAGAAAAAACAGAAATGATTCTAATACCTGGGGATTAATCAATATACTTTTAAATGAGGTATAGATTGCAGAAGGAATCAAAGGAGAAATAAAATTCTAAGAAACAAATGCAAATAAAGAAACAACATATCAAAATCTCTGGGATAGTATGCAGGCAGTTCTATGAAGAAAATTTATAACATGCAGTTCCTATGCTAAAGAAATAGAAAGATACTAAATATATAATCTAACATTACATCTCAAGGCCCTAGAAAAAGAAGAACAAACTAATACCAAAATTGGTAGAAAACAGGAAATAATTAAAATTAGAGTTAAAATTAATGAATTGAAAATAAAAAGGCAGTACAAAGGGTCAATGAGTTAGTTCTTTGAAAGGGTAAATGAGACTGATAAAATTCTAGCCAAAATAACCAAAGGAGAGAGAAGATCCAATTTAACAAAGTTAGTGATGAAAAAGGAGATATCACCACAAACACTACCATTAGAAACTAGTTTGAAAAGATCATTAGAAGATCATTAGAAACTAGCTTGAAAATTACACTCCAATAAGGTAGAAAAATCTCAAAGATAGTAACAAATTCCTACAGGTACATGACTTACTCAAATGGAACCAGGAGGATAAGAAAACTTAAAGCAACCAATATCAAGTAGTGAAATTAAGCAACCATTAAAAACCTTCCAACAAAGACAAGCCCAGGACCAGATGGATTGTCAGTCAAGCTGTACCAAACCTTTAAAGAAGAAGTAATGCAAATCCCCCTCAAATGATTCCATAAAATTGAAAAAGAAGAAACACTGTCAAATTAATTCTATGAAGCTAGTGTTATATTGATGCCAAAACCAGACAAAAACACATCAAAGAAAGAAAACTTCAGACTAATACCATTGATGAGCATAGATGTAAAAATTCTTAATAAAATATTGTCAAATTACATTCAAAATGCCTTAAGAAGATAATACAATATGATCAAGTCATTTTCATCCCAGGAATACAAAACGTTGGTTCAACAAATCTATAGATGTAATTCACCACATAAAGAAAAGAATTACATGATTATCTCAGCAGATACAGAAAAAGCATTTGACAAAGTCCAGCATCCAGTCATGCTTAAAACACTAGAAAAAATAGATATAGAAGGTAATAAGCTCAACATTTTAAAAACTATATGTGACAAAGCCAAGGCCAATATTATATTGAATGGAGAAAAACTGAAAGCATTTCCTCTAAAAACAGGAACAAGACAAGGATGTTCCTTCTTTCAGCACTCCTATTCAACATTGTCCTTGAAACTCTAGCTAGAGCAACCAGGCAAGAGAAACTAATTAAAGGGACACAAAAGAGGAATTCAAATTACCTCTGCTGATGACATGATACTCTCTGTTTAAGACTCAAAAAAACTTCACCAGAAGACTTCTAGAGCTGATTAAAAAAAAATTCAATAAAGTAGATGATATAAGATGAACATATATAAATAAATCACTTTTCCACACATCAATCATGAATTTGCTGATGTAAGGAAAAATGTAAGTTCATACATTGTTAGTGGGGTTGCTAATTAGAACAACCACTTGGGAAAGCAATGTGGATACTCCTCAAAAGACTAGGATTAGAAACACAATATGATCCAGTTATCCCACTCCTCAGTATATATCCAAAAAGGCCTAAAATCAAATTACTATAAGGATATAGCCCCTTCGATGTTTTTAGCAATGCAATTCACAGTGGCAAAACTATGGAAACAACCTAGATGCTCATCAATAGATAAATGGATAAAGAAAATGTGGCATATATACACAAAATGGAATTTTATTCAGTTATAAGGAAGAATGAAATTAAGACATTTGCTGGTAAATGGATGGAACTGGAGAACATCTTGCTAAGTGAAATAAGCCAAAGCCAGAAAGTCTAGAATTGAATGTTTTCTCTGATATGTAGAAGCTAAACCAAAATAAGGAAAAGAAAATGTGTGTGGGAATTCCATTAAAATAGAAAAACAACAATAACAGTGGATTAGAGAAAAGGGATTGAAGGGGAGGGAGACAGGATGGGAAACAGGAGAAATGGCAGAATGAGTTTGACCAAATTTTCTATATACATATATGAATATACCACAGTGAATTTCACATTTATGTATATACATAATGCACTAATATAAAAAAACTATAAAAAGTAGAATAAAGATAAGTAGAATAGAAGAAAGAGAACAGAAAAATGGAGAGAAAAGGGAAGAATTAAGATTGAATTGGAGCAAATTGTATTTCATGCTTGTATAATCATGTTAAAATTATGTGTAACTAAAACAAATTTAAAAGTTTAAAAACAAACAGATACAAAAATAAGACACAAGACCTGATAAGAAGCTAACAATATTAATGATGTTGACGTATCAACAGTAACTGCATTCAGCAGAAAGTAGAATTACTTCTTTACTGTGCTGAAAAAAAATATAATTTAGAAATTTATACACAGAGTGAAAGCATTCTAAGAAATGAACATACAAGGACTCTGGGTCACTTTCCCCAACTTCGCCCTCTCAGCAGGAAGCAGGTTAGAGATGTCATCACCCATTTTCTATATAATGGAATATAGAAATTGACAGTGGGGAAATAATACAGTGGTTCACTTTATGCTTTGCATATAGCCCTTGCTGTACTGCAATTTGTTTTTAAAAGTACATGTTTCTTTCTCTTTCTCCATCCCTTCTCCTCTCTAATTTCTCCCTCTCCCTAAACTTGTACCTGGGGGTGGGGGGGGACAGGATTACTTTCCTATTTATGGCAGAGTTATCTGTCCTTGAGCACATATCCACTAGAGGATAAAGTAATTTAGGCTTGGGGATGGCACCAGAAGATCTCAGAAATGACTATCTCCCAAATTAACAATTGAATTACAACTCTAACAAAGAACATGTGAAATGTAGCCTTTGACCTCTTCAAAAACCCCTTGTTCCCCATGATGGGCAGAATCAAGCCTCTGGGACAGGAGTCCCCTGTGTTTCTCCTTTGCTAGCAAAGCAATAAAACTTTTTTCCTTCCTTCTCAAAAAAAAAAAAAAAAAAAAGTAAAAGAAAAAAGAAAGAAAAGAAAGGCATTTTCACACAAAACAAATATCAACAAAAGTAGTCCAGATGTAAAATCAGTCTTGACTGAGATGTCACTGCACACCTATAAGAATGGATTAAATAAAATCTACAGAAAATTTTATGTGAAAATTCTATGTGTTCACACTGCTGATAGGAGTGTTTATTGGCAAAAAACAACAACAACAACAAAAAAAAAACCCTGTCTGGTCAGTCTGGAAGTTTCTATGAAAGTTGTATATTCAAACTCTGAATAAACTCTCTGATCTACACCATTTCTAGGCATAGATCCAAAAGAAAAGATCATATCAGCACTATATACCTAAAGTGTAAGCTACCTTGCTGTCCATAAACAGTAGAATGAAAAGTCAAATGGTATATATAAAAGATTATCTTATAGAAACATTAATAAACAAATTACAACTACATATAAGACAATGGATAGATCTCGCAAATATAGTATTAAGTAAAGCAACCCAGAAATAGGAGTCCATGTGGTATTATTGCATTTATACAATGTACAGATACTTTCCTATACTATTCTGGAGTCAGCAAGGGGATTACAGTTGTGGGTGGGTGGCAGGAAGCAGCTGTGGAGTATATGGTGATGATATTCTATTTCATTTTTTTTAACATTTTATTTATTTATTTTTTAGGTGTAGATGGACACAACACAATGCCTTTATTTGTATGTGGTGCTGAGGATCGAACCCATGTCCCGCCCGTGCTAGGCGAGTGCTCCACCGCTGAGCCACAATCCCAGCCCAATATTCTGTTTCTTGACCTGGGTGCTGGCTACATGGATATGTTTAGCTCTTGAAAGTGTTTTGAGCTGCACAATAGCATGAATTTTTCAAAATGTATATAATACTTCAAAATATTCAAGAAGTTAAAATTTGGTATAAAATACTAGCCTTTGGTATTAGCAAATAATTTATAAATAATCGAGAATTATACTCTATAGAAACTCTACAAAAGCAGCAATAATTGAAAAGGAGAAACTGAATTTCCTGATTGATTTTTTAAAAAATTTATCCCAGTAATTTTCAACATAAAATATATCAGAAATAATTGCAGCCTGAAAATTTCTTTGACTAGTTGTTAAGTCACCTTCATTGATAATACAGTATATGTTAATATAGCAATTGGGAAATGTGCTATATGTTGTGGCTGGAAACTGTGAAACTGAAGGATCTTTGTAGAGGAGAGAGCTGAGAATAATAACTTCTTAAAGAATTGCAACATATCTGGATTCCACAAACGGTTAGAGTACACAATATGTTAGGTCCTTATATTAAGAAGAAAGAACACAATTTATTTTATTCAAAATAGGTGAAACTGCCAGCATTTTACTGTTTGTGACCTAAATGAGGGAAAATTTTGTATTTCAACCTAATAATAGATGTACCCTGCATATTGATCCTGTATATGCTTTATAAGGGCTCAGTTTACCCATAGAAGTTTTCTAATTACAGTTGAGGTGAGAAAGATATGCAAAATATTTTTTCCAAACTGTGTTTATACAATCATATTATTTCTCCTTGAAAAACCAAAATTTTTATAAGAAAATGAGGAAGTTTCTTTTTCATAGAAGGGTGTAAGATTTAATCAAATCTTAGTTGAGCAATTTGGTTGCTTAGTTTTGTATGTTAGGGTAACAAAGCAATATAGCACTACCTCTTCTTATTTTCTCTAAAACCTATATAAATCATAATCCCAGACCCATAAATGTCTTTTGTGCTTATTAAGAAAAATAATTGAGACAACCCATATGTCAAGACAAATCTTCAGACTTCAGACTTGGACAGATCGTGATTGTAGCCAAGCAAGTGCAAGAGGGATTTCAATAATGTGGTGACTTATATTCTTCCATACCTCGTAGTCTTGTTGGAGGTGTAGAGATATTAATAATTAGTCACTAGATTTACACCTGAGGAATCCCTATTTTTGCTATTGTAGGGTATAATAATGGTATAGATTTGAAATGAATAATGTCAGGTCATTTATTTCATCTTGAAGAGACCAAATTGTTTGAGCCACAGGGAAGTTATATCCTGCCAGTAATTCAGCTGATCTGTCACTGGAGCTGAACTTGTTATCCTGAGGGGAAGTTTGGCCCCTGGTTCTTCTGAATTACCTGGTCCATTTTTTTTTTTCAGTAAGGTTGTCAGTTTTTTTTAATGTCTGGTTTATGTGTCAAGGGATTCCCGGGAATAGAATGGGGAAATCTTTCAGAGGGTCCTGGGAAAGCCAGTATAGCTTAGGGGAAAATGCAAGCAACTCACTGGGCTTTTCAAATAGGTTTTCTCCATACAAATCGTATGTATTCAAGAGTTTGCTGTTGCCAGTTTAAAGTTAGAGGCCATATCTTAGTTATATGAGCTAGAAGAACATAGTAAAATAAGGGATAAAAGGATAGCTTAAAGTCCAATGGCAAAGACCACATGGGACATGGAGATCATTGATAAGCAGCCAGTGATTAGAAGGTGTCCTGCACAGCTGTACTCTCAGCACTGGGGTCCTCAGCAGGGGTATCCAGAATTACTTGAAACTGAGCTTCCTCATCAAATGACCACAGCAAGAAAATCATAGATGAAGAACACTTGGAGAAATGCCCCTGAACTCCATTTGAACAGTTAATGCTTGATGGAGAGATTTAATCAAGCTAAAGCAGATACAGCTGGGCTCTGCTATCTCTCAGACAACCATTGTGTCCAAAAAAAATGGTCCATGACTTCTTTGATCAACCACTAGATTGGTCTATCTTTTCATTCCCTCCCCCCATGACAGTATTTTATTAAGTGCTTATTATTTTGTAAATCATTACAGATCCTGTTTACAATTTTAAGAAATGTTTCCTATAGAGGAAATATTTTCAGAAGTAGCATTTTTGGCCTTGTAATCTAAAAATACATATATCTCTACACCTTTTTCTAGGCATAACATCAAGTAACCAAATTCCTAGATAATAAACACATTTTAAATGGTAAATAATCTATTTTCTTGGCTTTTTTTTTTTAACCCCAAACTAAACTTGAACTTTCCCAGAGCAAAGAAAAGTTTATTTCTTCAGTAGAAGAAGAGAACTTGTGGTTAACATCCTCCTGACTATTCCTCATACACAAAGTTAGACTTGAGGCAGGAGAGAATATCATGTGAAGATAATAATTACACCTTTTATTTTGTAATTTAGTGTAATAGTGGGGTTTTGTTTGCTTTTATTTCTGAGTGCTTGACAAGTAGCTGTTGAAGAGACAAACTAAACAAATGGGAAAATGAGCCTGAGGACAAGTAGCCAGCCAGTCTACTTCTGTCTACAAATCAATTTATAAAAGTGCTGCTCTTTCTGGGCGCAGTGGCACATGGCTATAATTCCAGCAATTTGGGAGGCTGAGGCAGGAGGATTGTGAGTTAAAAGCCAATAAGACCCCTAAATCACAAGTAGTAAAGTCAAGAATCATTAAATGGGATGGTATCAAACTGAAAAGCTTCTTCACAGCAAAGGAAACAATTAAGAATGTGAACAGAGAGGCTGGGACTATAGCTCAGTGGTAGCTTGCTCGTCTGCCATGTGTGAGGCACTGGGTTTGATTCTCAGCACTTCATATAAATAAATAAAATAAAGGTCCATCAACAACTAAAAAATTTAATTTAAAAAAAGGGCTGAGGTTGTGGCTCAGTAGTAGAGTGCTCACCTAGCATATGTGAGACACATGTTCAATCCTCAGAACCACATAAAAATAAATAAAGAAAAATAATAGCAAATGGAGTAAAAAAGAAAATTAAGAAAAACAAAAGGAAGGTGAACAGAGAACATACAGGATGGGAGAAAATATTTACCACCTGTACCTCAGATAAGGCATTAATTTACAGAATATACAAAGAAACTCAAAAAACTTAATATCAGAGAAATAAATAACCCAATCAATAAGTGGGCAAATAAACTGAACAAACACTTCACAGAAGAAGAAATATGAATGGTCAAAACATGTGGAAAAATGTTAAACATCTCTAGCAATTAGAGAAATGCAAATTAAAACTACACTGAGATTCCATCTTACTCCAGTCAGAATGACAGTTACAAAGAACAAAAGTAGCAGGGTGTGGTGGCACACACCTGTAATCCCAGTGGCTCAGGAGGCTGAAGCAGTAGAATCTTGAGTTCAAAGCCATCCTCAGCAAAAGTGAGGCACTAAGCAACTCAGTGAGACCCTGCCTCTAAATAAAATACAAAATAGGGCTGTGGATGTGGCTCAGTGGCCAAGTACCCCTGAGTTCAATCCTCAGTTACCCCCCCACCTCCCAAAAAAGAATAAAAGTAACAATAAATGTTGGTGAGGATGTAGGGAGAAAGGTACTCTCATACACTCTTGGTGGGACTGCAAATTGAAAAACCACTTTGGAAAGTAGTATGGAGATTCCTTAGGAAACCTGAAATGGATCTACAATTTGACCCAGCCTATACCCAAAAGACTCAAAAACAGCATACTGCAGTGACATAGCCACATCAATGTTTATAGTAGCTCAAGTCAAACAGCCAAGCTATAGAAACAAACTAGGTGTCCTTCAAAAGATGAATGGATAAATAAAATGCAGCACATATGCACAAGGGAATACTCAGCCATAAAGAAAAATGAAATAATGGCAAGTGCAGGTAAATGAATGGAATGGAGAATATCATGCTAAGTGAAATAAGCCAATCCCAAAGAATGAAAGGCCAATGTTTTCTCTAATAAACAGATGCTGACCCCAAACAAGTGTGGGTAGGGAGGGGAATAATAGAAATCCACTGGATTAGACAAAGGGAAACAAAGGCAAGGGCAGCAGAAGGGCAATAGGAAAGACAAGACAGTAGAATTAATCAGACATAACTTTCCTAGCTTTGTATTTGAATACATGACCAGGGTAACTCTGCATCATGTAAAACCAAAAGAATGGGATCCTAAATAGAATAAGTTATACTCTATGTATGTGTTATTTACCAAAATACATTCTACTTTCATGTATAACTAAAAAGAACATTAAAAAATGCCAGCTTTAGCAACTTAGAGAGGCCTTAAGCAACTTAATGAGACCCTGTCTCTAAATAAAATATATTTTTTTAAAGGGCTAGGGATGTGGCTCAGTGGTTAAGTGCCCTGGTTACTCTTTTGTATGATGTTACCTGTTTGTTCTTTTCTTGGAGTATTGCCTAAATTAAACACAAAAAGCTTTTAATATTTCCTATTTTAGCTATTCAAAACATTTCTCCAGGCTGGGGCTGTAGCTCAGTGGTAAAGTGCTTGTCTTGCATGTGTGAGGCACTGGGTATGATTCTCAGCATCACATTAAAAAAATAAATAAATAAAGATACTGTGTGTCCATCTACAACTAAAATAAAAAACAAAACAAAACATTCCTCTACCAGTTATCTTTGTGTCTTATACCAGTTATAGGGCTGCTGCAACAGTTATCCACGAACTGAGTGGATTATACAAAAAAAATTATTCACTCACAGTTCTAGGATCCAGAAGTGCGAAATTGAGGTACAAGCAAGGAGAGCCACATTCCCACATAAGGCTCAGAATCCCTGTTGTTTTCTCTTTGTCTTATTCCTTTGGGCTCTAGGCCTTCACTGATTTGTGACTGCCTGAATCCATTCTTCACCTCCAGTTTCATGTGGTCTTCTTTGTGTTTGAAGCTTCCCCTCTTGTATCTCTTGTAAGGGCCCTGTTATTGGATTTAGGGCACACTCATGCAATCGAGGATCATTTCATCTGAAGACACTTAACTTAATTACATCTACAATAACACTTTGTTTAAACAAGGTAACATTCATAGGATCTGGTTATTATAACATGGACATATGTTTTTGGAGGCCACTTTTCAATCCACTATGTGGCACAAGAATTGTGCATATCTGATATTGTTTGATGGCAGCATACAGAAACAGAAAGGAGGCTGAAAAAATTTGAGAGTATACCAGAACTGATTAGGCAGCATAGTTCCAGGATAGGAAGCATTACCCTGATCATAAGCATCATTTATTGGGAATCTAGGAAATGCATAGCTATATATTAGGAGCCATATGTTTTATAGGTCAGCACAGGTCTTGTCCTCAGGAAGCTACAGGCTATGTGGCCAAATCTCAGAGTACTATGATTTACTCAAAGTATGATTTTTTTTTGTAGTTGTAAATGGACAGCATGCCTTTATTTTTATTTATATTTGTTTTTTGTGCTAAGGATCGAACCCAGTGCCTTACACATGCTAGGCAAGCACTCTGCCATTAAGCCCCAGCCCCAGCCCTCAAAGTTTAATCTTCTCCAAAGTTTATTCTTTTCTGTTTCAGTTTTCCTCTTTGGCAATTATGAATGTCAATTATTCACCTTTCAGAAAACAACAAACATTAATTAAACTTGAGGGCAACCATGTGAACCATCTTCATTTGAAGATCTCCCTTACAGAAATAGACCAAAGATCTGAGAATCCTTTCAGTTATCTCATATTATAATTGCAGCCACAGTGATTAATCCCTGACTTTTCAGCCAACAACTTTAATATTTCAATCTAAGCCATCTTAAAGACAAATTATCCATAGTGATATTAATTATAACAAGATTTTTTGAGAGTGCAATCAAGTGCTTCAGAAAATCACTCAGGTTCATTGCTTTCAAAGTCTACACAGTCCAAATTTCATGAAAATGCAGCATCCTCTAAATAATCTTGTTTTAAAGAACAAATAAGATATCTGCGGTAGAGAAATATGTTTATATACTATCTACAAAAAAAAAGAAATTCTGTGGCAAAGGATAGAGAAAACATGCACAACACAGAATCTTTGGATGTATTTACTAAAATAATGTTTTAAAACTAACACTTGTCTTACTTTTCTCTTGGGACTATTATGTGAAAGGAGATAATGCATAAAAAGTTCTGTATTTGATAATATACACCAAACATGCAGTATTTCTCTTATTTTCAGAATATCTCTTACATTTTTATGAATTTTTGATATTTAAAGGAATATTTATTTTTTGGAAATTGATAACAGCTCTAGGAGAAACTACATAGCTTCTCTATTTCTGTGAGCAGTGTTTCTCAACACTTCCCTTTGTTATCCAAAATGCACACATGTAAGTCCCCACACACATAATTTCCATGTTCATCTTAAGAAGTTTGTGATATCTATTCTTGGAATAAAAACAAGATTGGGGAGGGAGTTATCAGTGGAAAGAGGCAGTAATGGAGTTAATTACCATGTGATAAAAACAATGAGAGTGTGAAGTAAATGTCAGTTGTTAGTCAACCAAAGGAGGAGGGAACAGATGCTTGCTTAGACAAATATACAAAAAAAAGAGGTCAACTTTAGAGACTTTTAGAGAATCCCAAATAAACCAATAACTCAATTGCTCAGTCAGCCTATGACAGGTCCCAAGTGTTTTCTGATGCTCATATTTTAAAAATACAAATAAGCATTTTTGAAAACAAATAACAAGTTCCAATGTAAAAACAGGAATTCATCCTGAGCATGATCATTTTAGTAAAAATAAGCATTTTGGTTTATTTTTACTCCTTTTCATTCTAAAAATTTTTGAGTTAATGAAAATAAGTATAGATTTATTTCATTTAAAAACATGTATGTACATTTTCCCTTGAGTTGCTTAAGGATTTGTGCTTTAAAAGCTTAAGAATATTTAATTGCACTGATAATGTAAATTTTGATGGGTTACATTTGAATAGAAATATAAATAGTTTCCAGTTGGTCAGTAAATCATAAGCCAATGTGCCACTTAAAAAAAAAAAAAAACTTTAAAAAATTTAGGGAAATATCCAGAATATACAAAGAACTCAAAAAATTAAACAACAAGATAACAAACAACCCTATCAACAAATGGGCCAAGGACCTGAACAGACACTTCTCAGAGGAGGACATACAATCTATCAATAAGTACATGAAAAAATGCTCACCATCTCTAGCAGTCAGAGAAATGCAAATCAAAACCACCCTAAGATACCATCTCACTCCAGTAAGATTGGCAGCCATTATGAAGTCAAGCAACAATAAGTGCTGGCGAGAATGTGGGGAAAAGGGTACACTTGTACATTGCTGGTGGAACTGCAAACTGGTGCGGCCAATATGGAAAACAGTATGGAGATTCCTAGGAAAGCTGGGAATGGAACCACCATTTGACCCAGCTATCACCCTTCTCGGACTATTCCCTGAGGACCTTAAAAGAGCATACTATAGGGATACTGCCACATCAATGATCATGGCAGCACAATTCACAATAGCTAGACTTTGGAATCAACCTAGATGCCCTTCAATAGATGAATGGATTAAAAAAATGTGGCATCTATACACAATGGAGTACTACGCAGCACTAAAAAATGACAAAATCATGGATTTTGCAGGGAAATGGATGGCATTAGAGCAGATTATGCTAAGTGAAGCTAGCCAATCCTTAAAAAACAAATGCCAAATGTCTTCTTTGATATAAAGAGAGCAATTAAGATCAGAACAGGGAAGAAGAGCATGAGGAAAAGATTAACATTAAACAGAGACGAGTGGGGGGAGAGAAAGGGAGAGAGAAGGTAAACTATGGAAATGGAAGGAGACCCTCATTGTTACACAAAATTACATATAAGAGTTTGTGAGGGAAAAGGGGAAAAAAAAATCAAGGGAGAGAATTAAACAACAGCAGATGGGGTAGAGAGGGAAGATGAGAGGGAAGGGGAGGGGGGATAGTAGGGGATAGGAAAGGTAGCAGAATACAACAGTCATTAATATGGTATTATATAAATATGTGGATGTGTAACCGATGTGATTCTGCAACTTGTATTTGGGGTAAAAAATGGGAGTTCATAACCCACTTGAATCAAATGTATGGAAGATGATATGTCATGAGCTTTGTAATGTTTTGAACAACCAATTAAAAAAAAAATTAGGGAACACAGTCCCAAAATGCAATTTTTTAAACTTAGGGCTGAGTTTATTTGCAGCTACTTACTTCATTTGTGACATCATTTTTCTCCCAAACACATTAAATATTTGTTACTAGTTCATTCATTCAATATAATTTTGAAACTCTGCTTGAGCTATTATTAACTGGAAGCATATGATAAAAAATAATTAAAAACCTATGGCATTCAAGGATCAAATTTTCAAGTGAGCAGAAAAGAATAGTAAACAAATATCATTGTAATTTTAGACAGGTCTAAATGTTTTGAAGAAAATAAAGTATGAACATGTGGGAGAAGGATGGGGATGAATTGGAAGTGAAAAATTAAAAAGAAGAAACTTGAGACTTTTTTTTGTCTTCAAAGGGTACTCTCCTAACTCCTAACTGAACCATCTCAGAAATTTATACATCATCCGTTTTTTGTACACTTTTTCTGTATAGAAAAATAGAAAGGAAAAACAACTCAAGAATAATGATTCACTCAGAATTTGGAAATGAATCAATGTTGATGGCATAATTTTTCAGGAAAGTATTTTAAGAATAAGAATCCAGGAATCCCAAGAACCAATGGTGACTAAAAGAAAGGTTTCTTTCTACATTCTCATTTCTTCCATTCTGTTAGAAGTCTTTTCTTTCAGATCCGCCAGGTGCAGATGGAATAAATAGAGAATGACTCATTCTTTGACTTTATCTTGCTAGTATCAAAGCACCATGCCTAAATCAAAAATTCTTTGAGGTACAGTGTAAGCAGTAACCCTTCTGTCACATTTAAGAGACAAGGTATGACCAAATGCTGTTATCTAAAGGGATCTTGGTGTGAAAATTGGAATTAAGTATTATAGTCTTTTGTGTCTTGAAATAAGTGCATATTCCCATCATGAATGAATTTTATTCTTGTTTTATAATATCACTAATATAAAATTAAATTGCACTAGATTTTTTAACTCCCTGAAATCAACCTTCAGTTTGCATCCTACAGCCTAATACTAACATTTAATCTTAATGTAGTTGTGGGTTTCAGATGTTTTTAATCTTAATGTAGTTGTGGGTTTCAGATGTTTTTGCCATATGTCTTCTTTTTAAGTCAACAACCTCACCTCTATTTGGAACTGAAAATCAAGCCTGTTTTGTTTGTTTTCTTTGCTTGATTTCAAGTTTTCTGGCTAGTAGGTTTGGGGAGTGGCAGTGTATTAAATCTGGTATTTGACCTTAAGTAGGAGCAACAAAATTAAATGATTTCACATCGTGCAAAGAAGGAGAGGGAGCTTATGCTACTAGGATGAGTGTCATATGGTCACAGGTTATGATCTCTTCACATGAAAATAATAACCATTTTTATATATAACAAGATAAATGTACTAAATGAGGACTTTTGATACACCTCCACTATTCCATGGTGTCTTCTCTATGCCCTAGGCATAAGAGTCTCCCTTCTTACCATGTTTAACACATTTTGTCTTCAATATCAGAGTATGTGCATTTAGAACAGTTTCTGTAGTTTATATGTGTCTAAGAGAGAAAGAGCATGAATCCCATTCATATCTGCGGGGCTTGGGATTGTACTGAATGTGCTTCAAATGAAAATGGGCATGTGGGCCCAAGAGAAAAAATAATGATTACTCCAGGGCCCGTGGAAGTCACTCAGTAGAAAAGCACATGCTTAAAATATGCAAGATCCTGGATTCAATCCCTAACACACTTCCTCAAAATAATAATAACTATCATTGAATAAACAAGAATTTAATGAAGTGAGCCAGATGTGGAAGGAACAGGATTTCACAAAATCTGTCTCTAGGGTGTTCTTCAGCAGTCAGGTCAGCTCTGCTTCCTATCATTCCCCACAGAACTTCTGTGGAGATTCTGTGATTTGGGAAATGGGTAAGAACCTGTTATTAAAAAATGGTACCTATGGCCATGGTCTGGAGCTGCAGAACTCTACTAGGGATAGCATCAAAGTTAGTTCCCCAGAAGGAAATCCTAGACTGAAGAAGAACCAAGAGAAATTGAAAAAGTAAGCAGAGGGAGAGTAGTAAAGAACATGTCACTGGATAAGGCAGGTGAAGTAGGCAGTGATCAGCCAGCAGGGCAACCAAGGGTAGCAGAAGAAACAGACAGCAACTGCGGGGAGGCTGCAACTCCGTGCCGGAGGACAGCACTTGCAATCAGCCTGCATCTCCTACTCACACCGACTCCCAGCCACTCTTGTGGGTTAGTGTACAGTCCCAAGACTTTTAGACTGATGAGGAATACAGAGCATTTTATCACATATATTAATTAATACCCTGGAAATTCTCAGCTATATTGGTGGCGAATAATTATAGGAAATTATTGATATTCCTTTTATCAAGTTGAGTAAATGCCCAGAGCAGTGGCACTTTGTAGTCAGATATGCTGTGTTCCATAAAATATGACAATTTTTCTTCATTGATTTGTGAGGCTGTTCACATTAAACCCAGATTGTACATGATTAGCACTGTAAAGACTTTCCTTTTGTTACCTTTTCTCTGTCAACTCTGTAAACAGAGCAGGGCTCCTGTTTTTATCTTGTTCGAATCGTGGAGAAATCCCTGTTCAGAGAGATGAAGTAAGTTTTGATCTCTGAGGTAACACCTCAGAAACTTATTGTTTTAGTTGCATGTACTGTGAATTCTCTATTTAATCTTATTTTCCATGTTTGTTAATTTTTCTAAATTTTTGGTATTCACACATATATATATATGTGTGTATATATATATATATATATATATATATATATATTGTCCAACATTGGTACAGAATTCTTTGAGTCAAAAAACTATAAAGTAGTTTTTGTTTTGTTTTGTTTTTTAATTTGGAGTGAGTGAATCTTTGTAGTCTCAACCTTCCAGTGAGAGAGGAAACTCTCTGATGAAAACAGCAACAACCTAGCATTTAATTCAATCATTTTCTATCGTGGCTCTGTCTATAGAGTAGAAATCTTATGCATTTCAAAGGACTTTCTAAAAAATTGTCACAGTATTAAGAAGTTTTTTTTATTTCCATAGGTCAAGCAGTGAACAAACTACTTTTCCAGACTCTGCAAGAAAGAAAACTACTTAGAATATGACCCAAGGGGTTCAAAAAGTAGGAGACTAACAAATACTAAATATTTATCAAGAAAGAATTAGTTTAGGGCTGGGGATGTGGCTCAAGCGGTAGCGCGCTGGCCTGGCATGCATGCGGCCCGGGTTCGATCCTCAGCACCACATACAAACAAAGATGTTGTGTCCGCCGAAAACTAAAGAATAAATATTAAAATTCTCTCTCTCTCTCTCTCTCTCTCTCTCTCTCAAAAAAAAAAAAAGAATTAGTTTAAGAAAATGTTTCAACCCAGTTTCATGTTAAGTAGGAAATGCTTGTGCCACCCTTTGTCTGGGTGTGATAGTCAATGTCGCCAGACCAGTCTTTGTTCCTGTGAGCAGGACACCAAGGGCTGTATTTGACTCCCATGCCACAAATGCCACTGCTCTTACACTGAACACCAAACTGTCCTCAAACCCTGTGACACAGTTTGTCCATATTTGCCTCATTTTCTGGGGTTTGTAATCCCCATGGAATAGCTAGCATGAATACAGTGGTTTCTCTGTACCAGTTACTGTTCCAAGTACTTTACAGAGATTATTTTCCCAACCCCATAACCACCCTATGAATATACTATTTGCATCTTCATTCTACAGATGTGAAAATGGAGGCAGAAGGGTGGTAAATAATTCCCTCATAGCCACACTGCTGTCTGGAAAATGCAAGCCGGGAGCTGATTCCAAGCTCTCAAGCTCCGAAGCTCACACTCTTAACTTCCTTGCTGTTTTGCCCCTAACTGCATAGACTAATTTTGAATGTGGTTTACTACTACTTCATAACAACTCAGTCATATTTATTCCCCATCATTTAAAGGACATATTTGGAGAGCCAGCCACCATTCTTTGCTCTGGACAAACACATAGACATTTCTCAAAGAAGTGTATGTCCCAGTGAGAAAGACTGAATAGTGAATCCATGACTGCATGCTGTGCACCATGTACTACAAACCAGTGGTAGAAAAACATCTACAGGGAAGCATGAAGGAATGTCTGTACCTAAGTGAGTCAGGGAGGCTTCTTATGGAGCGACAATTGAAGGAAAGTAAGAGTGACCTAAGTAGAGGAAGTTTGAAGGCAATTCTAGGTCAAAGGTATTTGCTGTAATGTGGTAGGACCTGAAATGACAAAGGACACCGGGCCTGATAGCTTACATTGTAGATAACATATATTCATTGCTTTCAATATTTCTAGAATTGAGGTGACGGATTTACATTCTTTACTTCATTTAATCCTTACAACTTCCAAACATAGAATCTGTCACTATTCTACTTTATATGTGAAACAACTGAAGCACAAAAATGCTGAATCATTTGGCCAAAGTTGTACCAATAGGATTTGCGCTAAGGTAAGCGTGTTAGTTTTCTATCACTGTGACTAATACCTGAGATAACAACATAAAGGAAACCAAGGTTTCAATCCATGGTTGCTTGACCTGTTGTTTGGGCCTGTGGCAGCAAAGTACATCATGGTGGAGCATGAGCAGAGCACTTACCTCATGACCAAGAGGAAACACAGAGAGAGGAAGGGGTCAGGATCCCCATATCCCCTTCAAGGGCATACTCCTAGTAAACTGACTTCTTCCCGCTTCTTAAAGGTTCTGCCACATTCCAGTAGCACCCCAGGCCAGTGACCAAGACTTCAACACATGAGACTTCAGGGACATTTGAGAACCAAACTATTACAGGAGGTTTCTATAACTCATGCTCTTTATCCTGCACTATACTTGCAATCTCTTGATGATCATACTAGGCCAATGCAATTCAATTTTCTACTATACTTCTGTAGCAGATATGCTCAGAGGCTGCCATCTGCTAAGGCAAATTTTCCTGGGCTGGTTTGTTTTATGTGTTAGCTCAGTTTGTCCCATAATAATAGCCACAATTTATTAGTGCTTTCTATTTGTCAAGTTTTATGTTCCCTATTTACTCTAATTTGCACCTATAACAGTGAAGTAGATGATAAGTAATGTTAGAGAATAATCTGATTAATATTTGTTATGGTTTAGATGTGGTGTCCCCCAAAAGCTCATGTGTGAGACAATGCAAGAAGGTTTAAAGGACAAATGATTGGGTTATAGCCTTAACCTAATCAGTGAATTAATCCAGTGATAGGGATTAACTGAGTGGTAACTGAGGTGCTAGGTTATGGATGGAGGAGGTCGGAATTGGGACATGGCTTTGAGGTATATATTTGTATCTGGCAAATGGAGACCTCTCTCTCTGCTTTCTGATCATCATGTAAACTGCTTCCCTATGCCACACTCTTCCTCCATGATGTTCTGTCTCACCTTGAGCCCCAAGGAACAGGGTCAGCCTTCCATGGGCTAAGACATCTGAAACCGTGAGCCCTCAAATAAATTTTTCTTCCCTAAAATTGTTCTAATCAGATATTTTAGTCACAGCATTGAAAAAGCTGACTAACACAATATTACACAGCTTCTAGTGTCACAAAGTTCAAACTCAGTTTGATTCTGAAGCATTATTTCTTTTGCCATATTCCTTTCATAAAGCATTGCAATTTTCCCATAAGCTTGTTTTAGAAAAACAGATATTTGGAAATAAAGTCTTAGGATTTAATATGACCAATTCCAGTATTTGATTTGCCCGGTGCTATTTAATTGGCACTACTCAGATAAATATGGGAAGCTTAACTATTAATGCATGATTTACTGTTGTTTAAACAATTATGATCTTGTTTCCTGGCAGTGAGTTCTCATCAATTTATGATGTGATTCCCCTGTAGCCAAGTAAGCTAAGTCTTTCTAAAGTGACCTTAAAATGTGAACTTCTAAATTTCTGAGATTTTTGCAACTATTTCAGGGTAAATTAAATGCTTCTAACCCTTGTATTAGTTCAGAGTAAAGCAGCTGTAAGTGGTTTGTATGATTATGATAAAACCTTCAAGTAGTTTAAGGCATTTTCATTGAGTATGAAGTAGCTCACTAAAAAGCAGTGCTTTTTGTTTATAAAAACTCTACTACAACAGTCGTCATGCTATAATGGTTAAGGGAAATTAGCCTAGGTTTGAATTTTAGATCTACCACTTAGTTGCCTTAGCTTCCTCTTTTATGAAATAGAAATAATGGCCATAGCTACCTCTTTGGGTGAATGGAGATATTAAATGCAAAAACATGTGCCTTAAAAATACAAAAACATGGGGCTAGGGGTGTGGCTCAGCAGTAGAGCACAAGCCTAGTACATGCGAGGCCCTGGGTTCGATCCTCAGCACCACATAAAAATAAATAAAGGTGTTGTGTCCAACTACAACTAAAAAGTAAATATTAAAAAAATACAAAAACAACTTAATAAAGCTTGGCAAAGTGTAGGTGTTTTATTATCTTCCCCACTAAGCTCCATCTCTATTTTGTCTTGTCTTTCACTTTTCCCAGTGTAAGAGTTCCATTCTAACCTGTTTTATCTTGTACTTGACAATTGCAGTCCTATTCCTTTAGAACATGTAGGTCCTTACCACCTGCTGTGGTTTAAATGTGTTGCCTTCAAATTTTAGGTGTTGCCGCTGGGATCGTGCTAAGAGTTTGGGCTTTGGGTGGTGCTCAGACCATGCTTCTTCTTTGTGATGGGGATAAATGCACATACTAAAGACGTTTTACGCGGTATTCATTTAGCTTGCTCTCTTGCCCTTCTGCCATATAATAATGCCACAAGAAACCCCTCACTAGAGATCAGAGCCTTGAACTTGAACTTCCCAGACTCCAGAACTATAATAGGATGGTCTTCTTTATAAAATTCCTGTCTCAGGTGTTCTCTTATAGCAGCACAGAATGGACCAAGACATGACCATATTTGTTTTCCCTGGGTTTTTTTTTTTTTTTTTTGTAACTAATTCACAATTGGTCGACATTCTCACCCACCGCCTGCATGGAGAGGGAAAACGTAAGCCTCAGAGGTGTGGAGGTGTGGAGGTGTGGGCTGGCTGGAAATAAAAGTATGAAAATGTAATATCAAGAAAGAAAGGATATAAGAAATGTAATGTGAAGTGAGGGCTTGACGGGTGGAAAAAGACCCGATGGGTCTGACCCTGAGAAGGGAGAAAAAGCCAGAAAATGCTTTATTTATAGTGAGGAATTTATTGTGAGGAGGGGGTTGTTCAAGGTAAACAAAAAGGAGAGGCTGTGGGGAAGGTGGCCTGACTGGGGACTTGTCACTTTGCAGTAATTCTTCCTCCTCCAGGCTGCTGGTACCTCAAGGTTAGATAGGGCACTGGTATCTTATTCTCCCTCCGGGGAGTTGCATTTGAACTTAGGGCTGTCTGAACCAATAAATTCTGCGGTATCACAGAATTCTGTTTGAGCAGAACATTTGCCAAGGAGAACTCTTGGTGTAATCTCAGATGGGTGATATTACACCAAGAGTTCTCCACCGGGATCACCTCCAAGTTGACATGGCTCAGACAAGCCCGCAGTTCATTCACAGCTTCCAACATGACATTAATAGTTCAAAACCCATGAAACTTTTCTTGTACAATCATTTCCTCTTTGAACATTCCTTTCGTGCCATACTTAATCTAAAGTACTCAGAAGGGTATAAACAGGTATGTTTTTAAAATTGTGTTGAAGAGCACTGACTTGGGATTACCCAAACACAGGCCCACTCATAGGTCTGATACCCAACTATCAAGTTGGTCCATCTAGATTGTATTTCCAGAATCTGAAGAATGTAGAGACTATTTCCTTGGTCTCACAGACTTTGAAATTTGGAGTAAAAAATGAAAGATGCAGCAATCTCTTCTCAAATATCTGATTCTTGTGGATTCATCATACACAGTCTTATCTCCCTATCCCAATAACACAGGAGGCCATAGTAATTACTCTTAATGATGTTTGCCCAATGTCATGTGCCTTGGTGGAAACTGCCTAGGCTGTTTAAAGGTGATGAAATAGTGTATTTTCTCTGGCTTGATTTTGGCGCCAGGAAAGGAACCCATATGCTGACTTGCCTTTGCTCTGGGCAATATCCTGGGGAGTGGAGAGCAATCTGCTTGACCTATTTGACATAAGTTCTCCCCTGTGGGGTGCAGGTTATTCCTAGGGAAAATTTATGAAGAATGATTTAGCTCCTTTTTTTTTTATCCTCCATGGGCCAATTGTCTATGGATACTTGTTAATATTTGGTGCCAAAATGACATAGATTATAAGAGATTTTAGCAAAATAAAGTTAAGAATGGAGCCAGACTTCTTAAAATGCTGTCTCCATCATTTAGTGGCCTCATTAATTTGGAATAAGGCAATTCAGCTTTGTGCTGCTATATCTCAAAAGTGGAGATAACGATAATACCTGCTATGTAAGGTTATTAAAAGGATGAAATAGGATAATACATATATAAGACTTAGAAACAGATTTTTGGGGGAAGATGGCGGCGAAGGGAGTGCATCAGCCCCATGTACCGCGTCACTGTGCGGGAGAATGACGAGTTAGAACGGCTAAAAGCTATCTCGTTAGGAATTTCCAGCAAAATTGGGGTGTTCCAGCTGGGGAACAACGAGATAGCAACGCAAAGACACAGCGCTGTGGATTCTGCGGGCTTCTGCCAGCTGTGCAATCACCGTGCTCAGGGCTGAATTCTGGGTTTGAGACGGGGGAAGGAAGTGGTCCAATTCGGTTCTCCACACCGGTCAGACCACAGAGGAAGCCAGTGGCCACCATCTTGGAGAGCTGACGTCACCATCCCTGTTTTCGACTGATCGCAGCTCATTCAGCCATAGAACAGGTAATTTCAGGCTGCCATTCGCCTGCGTCTCGCAGACATATTACTCAGGCTCAGTACTAAAGAACCTGCGGAAACTGCTTCTTGGAGCCTGCTCCTATCAGAACATACACCAAGCCCGGAGTGGCCGAATTCCGGCTCCCGGAACTGCTCTGGCCCAGGGCTAAAGAACCCGCGGAAACTGCTTCTCGGTCCGGGTCCTGCTGAATACTGTGGAGGTAAATACCAACCGAGCCTTCATAGGCAGTGGCAACAGGACTGAGACGGGGCTTGTGAGGGCCGGTCAGGACTCACCCGTTGCTTTGGTCACCCAGCAAAGGGAACGAAATGCTGCCATTCGCATGGGATACCAACATGGCAGAGATCTGATGTCATCAGAAAGCGGCGGAGGACAGAACTTCATCGATACCAGCGGCGACAGAAACAGTTGGTCTCCTGGTAAAGAAAGTGAGGCAGACCTGCGACCGACCGGCAGAACAGGCCCAGAGGTCCGCGGGTGTGGTAGACACGTCACACCAATTGGAGGAGGGGCAGAGCAGAGACGCTGCCCGCGCCTGCAAGATAGGCAGACCGCTGCCCGACTCTGCAAGGGAGACTTTTCAACTATACAAGAGCAATATAAATATATAGGGG
>NW_025999960.1:5756000-5765505 GCF_001458135.2 Marmota marmota marmota
TAAAAAAAATGTGGCATTTATACACAATGGAGTATTACTCTGCATTAAAAAATGACAAAATCATAGAATTTGCAGGGAAATGGATGGCATTAGAGCAGATTATGCTAAGTGAAGCTAGCCAATCCCTAAAAAACAAATGCCAAATGTCTTCTTTGATATAAGGAGAGTAACTAAGAACAGAGTAGGGACGAAGAGCATGAGAAGAAGATTAACATTAAACAGGGATGAGAGGTGGGAGGGAAAGGGAGAGAGAAGGGAAATTGCATGGAAATGGAAGGAGACCCTCAGGGTTATACAAAATTACATACAAGAGGAAGTGAGGGAAAAGGGAAAAATAATACAAGGGAGAGAAATGAATGACAGTAGAGGGGGTAGAGAGAGAAGAGGGGAGGGGAGGGGAGGGGGGATAGTAGAGGATAGGAAAGGCAGCAGAATACAACAGACACTAGTATGGCAATATGTAAATCAATGGATGTGTAACTGATGTGATTCTGCAATCTGTATACGGGGTAAAAATGGGAGTTCATAACCCACTTGAATCAAAGTGTGAAATATGATATATCAAGAACTATGTAATGTTTTGAACAACCAACAATAAAAATTTAAAAAAAAAAAGGCTTAGAAAACAGAATGTACTGAGTAATTGTCCAGTAATGGGTGGTGGTAGTGGTATGAAGAATGGTAGTTTTATTCTGTGCCCTTCTTTTTAGTAGCCTTCCTTCTCAGAAATGCCCTGCTGGAATCCTAGATTTTTCTCCAAGCAATTTACCTAGACGATGAAATCCACCTTGTTGGTTTTTATATTATCACAACCAGCAAGTAATTCTTACCATAGGACCACAGCATTTCATGCACTCTGGAGACAAGGCAGGCATTCACTCACACATCTAAACTTTGGGTCTGCCAAGCTGCCCAACAGAGCTTTTTTTGAGAGCCAGAATACATAAGGACACCTGAAGTGTGCTTATGTGTATATGTGAAGATTTGTTCATTGTTCATTCATTTTAGCCAACCAAATAGTCAGTAAGCATGGTTTATGTGAAAAGCATAAAAACTCAGTGATGCTCTAATATCAGCTGGAAGTAAGATGGTAACTATCTTGGAAATCGTCTTGATCTAAGTTCTTAAAAAATTACTAAGCAGGTGAATGCATGAGATATTTAAGTCTTAGATGAACAGGTGGTGGTGGTGGTAGAGGTAAGTCCACAGTTAAATGCAGTGGTATTAAAAATAAAAAATTATAAGTTAAAATTTGAGTTCATTTGGATTCAATGAAGAAGTTAAAAAGATAGACCGCATTATACTTGCAGGTTATGCCTCTCACAAGAGCACAATGAAGACTAATGACCTTGACTTTATTAAGATCAATTTTCTGTAACTGCAGCACCTCCAAAATATTTTCTGGCCTGCAATGTTGTTACTGTCCCTATGCTATTTATCAGTGTCATTTTTTTTTCTGGTACCAGTAATTTATGTATAAATTTAAACCTTTGCCATGTATCTTTATTTGATCAGATATAGCACCATTTTTTTCTGGACCACATGATGAAAAGAGCCAATTTATTTACCGTTTTTGGAATGGAGGAAGAATTTTATTAAGACTCAGAATTTGTTTATGGAGAATTTTTTCCTATTTACCATAAAATACCTACTCCTGTGTTTAAAAGGGATTCCTTAGCCTTTCTTATTTTTGTTTCCTGGATCCTGAGTCATTTTTCTTAAATGTACTCTTCTTGACTTTTTCTCTCTTGGTGGTAGAGCATTAATAGGGAAGATGGCTTATAGGATCACTATTAATCAAAAAAGTAAATAACCTTAAGCAAGTTACTCTTAAATTTTCACTGTTTCTCCTTTATAGCATTCCTATGAATTTCTTCCTCAAAGTAAAGATCTTAAATAACTGATCTCTGCTTCATCTAATAACTCAATAACATTTAGTCGTGCTTAATTTATGTTTAATGAGGATAATTTGTGATTTGTTCTTTTTTTTCTTATTTCTTTTCTTTCTATTTTATTTTATTTTTTAGCAGGGATTGAACTCAGGAGCACTTAACCACTAAACCAAGTCTTCAGCCCTTTTTATTTTTTATTTTGACTTAGGGTCTTGCTAAATTGCTTAGGGGTTCACAAAGTTATTAGGCTGGCCTTGAACTTTTAATTCTTCTGCCTCAGCCTCCTGAGCTGCTGGGATTATAGGCATGTGCCACATGCCTGGCTGTATATCGACAGTGAACATGGTTTTAAAATTTCCATTACCTTTCTTTTATTCAAGGATATTTAAATTAGTTGGTGTTTTTAAAAAAATAAGCATGAAGAAAATTATTTCGACGACTTCTCTGCCATGGAATTCTCAAAAGCTTGCAAAAGTCCAATGATTACAATTGATCTTAGAGGCAGAGGAGCAGAAAGTAATATAAACAATCACGAATCATGGATATGTTGCTCTGACAGTGATGTTGGCTTTTGTGTGGGAATGTGAAACCTCTGGGTAGCATCAGAAAGTCAAAGGTGCAGTCACACTGAGTACACTGGCACATACTCCTTTTTTTCAATCTCTATTTTTCCCCAAATATTTTTCTCCAGTTGTTTAGAAAATGTATAATAATAACTTACATTTACACATCCCTTTCATCTCAAAGAATGCCTAATGTTTTTGAAAATCAAATACTTGTATATTCCTCATCTACATTTAGTTCTTTTTATGCCTCAATTAAACAGAAATCTAAAGTAACAAATTCTTTTCTGCTTACATGCACTTTGACATTTTAGGGCTGACAACTTTAATCATGATCCTCATAAAACAAGTATAGGATCTTTTCTGGCATCAAAATAGTCCCAAAGAGGTTTAATTAAAATGAGGTGGCTGATAGGCTGCTTTTGATTACAGCAGGACAAATCAACTTAACCTTCACAGTGTGATGACATAAAAGGCAGAGCTTACACGGAGTTTCACCATTGCATCCATATATTTGAATTAATTAGATTGATGTTCTGACATTCTTTACTGTCTGACTATGCAAATAAAACTCTAATCTCCATGCCAAAAAGAATGAGCACAAGTAGAAGGAAAGAAAAGAGGAAATTTTCTTACCAGCACGTTGCTTTCCTTGCCTATGGCTGTAGGGGGCCGAGGTGGGGATTCACAGTTCTATTTGTGAGATGAATGGATAGAATTGACTTGCACAGAGAGTCATCAAGGTTTACCATTTAAATAATAATTCCAAATCCTTTGGACATAGACAGTTTTGAAGATAAATTCTGGTTATCATACACATTACAAGGTTATTTGCAAATTCTGCCATGGTTGAATATTTTGAAACATGAAATTATCAAATCCACAGAGAAGTAATTTGAGTTCTTCTGAGCTCAAATTAATCACTATATGTGTGGAAAACCACTTTACTCCCACTGAGATACCAATATGTTGGTCAAGGATCGTTTCTCTTTCTCTTCCTAAACATGTCAATAGAAGTCAAAACTCCAGCTGTTTTCTTTAATTACCTGAGCAAAAATCTATTACACAGGTAGTTCAAGTTTTAATTTGCCCCCTATTAGGACACTAAAATGTCAAGAGAAAAAATACATGATTCGGACCTAACATATAGTCTGCAGAAGTTACCTCATTTGAGAGCTGGAGTATTTGGACTTTCTTCTGCAGCTTAATCATCTGTTTCATTTCTATTGCAGGCTAAATTTTAGCTGGTCATTGATTTGGGGCTTCTTTTTCATATTGCTCAAAGTGGGGTCAATTCTCAACTTCTAGTTTAATAATTGTTCAGAAAGGGTACACACTAGTTTTGATCTGGCCTTTATGTGTCAAGACTTTCTAGTGCCCCTGGTCCTTTCTGCTAATTTCATGGTACAGTTTATCTAGCTGTAATCATGTGTGAAATTCCCAAGCATTATGTCATTGTGTCAAGTTGTTCACAGTATTCCTATGCAAGGTTTAAAAACTGCTGTCTCTGTCTAGGGGTGGGAAATTAATAGTACAGCTTTGTTTGATATAAATAATACAACTGTGGGTTAAATACAAAGATGGGTGCTCCAAAAATATAGGTGATATCCCAAATGACCATGGTAGTGGTCTGTGAATGTGAGATGACATTTTTATCAGGTTATTTGGACCCTTAAACTCCAATTTATTTGACTCGATGTCATGTCAGTCTTTCAGTTTTTCTGTCCAAATGAAAAGCTCCAAGACTTCCTTCAGCACCACCTTTATCTTGTGGCTTATGTTGGGGCCTTCTTTCTGAGCTGTGTAGCCCCACGTTGCCACAGTCTGGCTGGGCACAAATGCCGCAGTCTGGCTGGGCACACAATCACGAGCCACCACACAGCTTGTAGATTCAAACAGCAACTCTTTATTCCCGAACTCACACCAGCCGTCTACAATCACGTTCTGGGGAAATCCACGTTCTCTGCCCAAATCCACGTTCTCTGCCCAAAAATCACCTTCACTGGGCTTCTGTCTCCCAAAATATACTGTCTGAATCTCGTGAGAACTCAAGGGGAACTTAGGCAGCAGGATACGCCCTATTCCCAGCAGGAATAATCTTAAACCTTAAACCTGGAACCTAAACTGGGAACGCCCTAAACCCGATTATGTTAAACCAGGAACACCCTAATCCGCCCTGGTCCTTGAGCAAGGTCAACTACATTCAATGTCACTGCAAAATGTCAGCAACATGGGGTACGCTGGCAAGGAAATTGTCATACCTACTTGGCTAATGGCTCCCAGCACCACGTTCTCTCCTAATCCCTTGTGCCAATGACAACAACACCGTTTCTATAGGTGAAATAGCCCCTGAGCTCTTATCTATTAAGTACCAGCATTTCCTCTCTGAAGGTGATTTTTTTGCTCTTTCCAGGAGGTTTACCATGAAATAAAGCTGCTAAAGAAAGTTTTGCAGTTTCCTTTTCTACTTGGCAGTCTGCATTTCTAGGTCATATGGTAGCTTTGTTCTGCCCCAGAAGCTATTAATGAGTCAAAGTCCCACAAGAAAATTATGAACTTGGCCCTAAAGACACATGTGTAGTAAGACAAACAAATGCCTCATGTTTGCTGGATTTTTGCTATATGCCAAACACTGTTCTGAATGTCTACCTATGCTCAATCATTTAATTGACATCCCAATGACCCATAAGTATTAATTATATATATATATACATAGACACATATGGAAAGAACATATAAATATGTGCGCATGAGTAGATTATACATGTGTGTCTGTGTGTATATACACAAACACTGTTATGTTTGGATCTTGAATGTTAACCCAAAGCCCATGTGTTAAAAGCATGGTCCCCAGAATGGCGCTATTGGGACCTGATAGAAACTTAAGGTTGAGACTAGTGGGGGGTCTTTAGGTCACTGGGGATGTATCTTCAAAGGGGATTATGGAATTTGGCCTCCTCTCCCCTCCTCTTTTTGTTCCCTGGCTCATAATGACAGGAATTTTGCTCCTCTATAAACTTGTGCAATGATATCCTATGTTTCCACAGGCCCAACCAATGATAGACTAGAACCTTGAAAACTATGAGCAAACAAACCTTTTCTCTGTAAAAGTTTATTATCTCAAGTGTTTGTTACAGTAATGTAAAGCTAACTCACACACACACACACACACACACACACATACACATACACACAGATACATATAGCAACTTCATCCTTCCAGTAGCTTACACCAAAATCTTAGTCATCACTACTTGTACTCTTTTCCTCCAAACTCATATCTATAAATAAATGTTTTTTAGGTGGGGCCAGGTACATGGCACACACCTGTAATCCCAGCTATTTTCCTATTTGGGAGGCTGAGGTAGAAGGATCATATGTTCAAGGCCAGTGTGGAAAACTTAGTGAGATATTGTCTCAAAATAAAAAATGAAAAGTGTTGGGAATGTGGTTCAGCAGTAGTGTCCCTGGGTTCAATCCCTAGTACTGCAAAAATAAATAAACAAACAAACAAAAGAAAGAAAAGAAAAGGAAAAACTGCTCTTAGGTACTTTGAACATCCATCTAGAGCCCCTTCACTTATCATCTCTACTGCCATCACCTTAATCTAAGCCATCAGATATCTTACCTGGATGAATGGCCTTATCATTTTTCTACCTCAAACATTCCACCCGTTTCTACTCCCATCTGAAGCATAGTGATCCTGTAAAACTTAAATTGGAACTTGTGCCTCCTGTGTTCGATAGCCTTCAGTGGCTCTCTGTTTCATACAGAGCCCAACAATGGTCTCTCAGACCTTGTGTGACTTGCTCCCTGCTACTTCTCTGACCTCACCCCCCAGTGCTCCTCACCTGCCCCATGGTGCTTCCACCCTGCACACACCAGACACTTCTCTCCAGTGTTTCCTCTGCCTTTCAGGCAGAATATTTCATATTCTGCCTCCAGATGTCCACATATCTCATGACTGACTACCTTTTTTAGGTCCTTGTTCAAATCTTACTTTCCTAATTCAGAAAAATATTTTCCATTTGTTAGATATCATTTTCATTAGGATTGAAAGATAGGCCAAGAAAGATTCAATATCAAGACTATTTGTAGCTGTGCACTCTGGTTTATTGACAGGTCATTCAACTGACAGATTAGAGGTATATGAGAGTCAGTCTCAGCCTTTTACCTCTCTTTTGCATATGGATGTAAATTAGGGGCATCACATACAATTTGGGGTACTATACAGCTGAGAGATAGGTATGATCTTAACCCAGTACTGCCTTTCATGACTGTGTTTTATATAAGCTGCTGCTCTTCTCAATTTAAAATGAGCTCTCCCTTCTTTTTGTCACCCTGTGTGTCAGATTCAGCTCAAGTGCTATCTTTTCTACCAGGCTTTCCACAATCTCACTAAATCTTTGGTCTCTTTTCTATATTCCTGTCTCTGTCCTGAGTTTGCTTCAGTTGTATTCATTGAGTTGTACTGTATTTCATCTCTTTACATATTTTATTATTTGTTTCTGACATAATAAGTACTCAGTGACTGCTAGTTTGAACATTGGATAAATGAACAGATTGTAACCTAAGTGTTGTAGGCACAAATTCAAATTTTGCATGCATCAGGATCTCTGCCTTCCAAAAGCTAAGAAAAATCAAACAGCATCTGTAAGCCTACATACATGTGTCTGTATACATACTCTTACCTTTATTGCCCTGATTTTGTAGATACAGGGAGCTTATTCCTAATATTGCTCACCTCATTCATCAAATCACATTACAAGACATGTTAATCTTCTAATGTGGTTTCCATCTAATGAGTGGAAAAAAATCTCTTTTTCTTTAAGTGTACTCTCTGGAATCAAATGAGTAATTCTTGTTAAAGAAAGGTTTTCAAACAAATCTAAAGTGTCTAGAAGGAAAATCATCAGTTTAAAATAGGGACAATATTTTGAAATATGCTCACCCTTAATAGCCCAAATTGAATACCATCCCCTTCCACACAACTTTCTCTATCATTGCTACAGAGACATTTTTCAATTACAGAGCAGTTATCTAATCAATGCTATCAACCACCTCTAGATTCATATGGTAAAGTCCTCACCTGCAGTGTGTGGAGATAGGGCCTATAAGAAGTTAATTAAGGTTAAATGAGGTCATGAGAGTGGAGACCTAATCCAATGGAACTTGTGTCTTGTAAAAAAGGGGAAAAAACATTAAAAAAAAAAACACCAGAGAAGCCCCCTAGCCCTGTGTCTCCCCGTGATACCCTGTCCTATGTGCCTTGGCAAGTCAGGAAGAAAACAACCTTGATCTAGACTAGAACCTTGGTCTTGAACTTCTAGCTTGGAGAGCTGTGAGAAAATAAATTTCTGTTGTTTAAATCACCAGATTGTGACATTTTATCATGGCAGCCGAGCAGCCTAACACATATACTGTCTTGTTTGCAATCAGTGCTTCACTACACTCATTCTAACTCTTTCAGATACATTAAATTGGGGAGACAGAAATAGTTATCTATTTACTCACTTAAGCTTGTACTTGAAAATCATAAGTATTTATGTTTCTTGAATACCATGTCTTTTTTCCTGTTAACAAATCTGGAAGGTTTTTATTTTTCTTTTTTCCCTTTTCCTCTGTCTCTTTGTGGCAGATTGACAAAGAGATTCTTCATCATTTTTAGCAGTGAATAAAAACAAGAAGCAATGCCTAGGCGGTATGAGAACCACTCTTGCTTTTCACTAAGACTTGGCTATTTCTTTCATCCCTAAATTGTCTAGAGTGACAAACTAGAAATGCATCCTATCCAAACCACCGTCTCTTGTGATATTTCAGTTAAAGTTATAATCTCATGAAAATGCACATTTGCAAAAGTATAATTTCAGGTGTTTATGGAGCTTGTGAAGCTCACTCAAAGACTTTCCTGAGTGTTTGAATCCCAGGTTAGGAGCGTCTGTTTCGGCTGTGTGATTCTATTCAACACAGAAGGTGGGATTTACCTGAGCTTTCTCTAAAGATTTGAAAATACCAGAGGTTCGGTGGTGGGGGTGGGGGAAGGGGGAGGTCACACAATCAGAAACAAAATTCTAAGTTGTTCACACCTATACTGCTAAGAGGCTCTCAGATGTGAGGAGGTGTGAAATTCTAATATTGTAAGTTTTACAGTACTGAATAAACTAAGAATTTCGTAAACTCCCCAAACTGCCCACTATTATCCTAATGGAAGCTGCAAAGTAGATATTTAAAAATATCTGTGATATTTTTAAAATCGTGTGGGCAATGTTTCAAGGCTTGATCAGACTACACATTAAGATGAGTCATGGTGCTGACCTATACTTCAAGCCACAGAGACAAACAGCCTTAAGGGAAATCAGTTTTCAAAATCAGCTTGTACATTCTGATATATGTCATGTTATTCTAATAGAAGTGAGGGATGAGGAGTGATTTGAGGGACTCCCAGAGTTGCTGAATTTACAAGCTGCCTCTGGAACTTGGTTCATGAAAGCTCTGCTTCATACAGGGATGGAAAATCGTTTCCTGATTAACATCTTCCTCAGCACCCATGAGCCAGAGTAAAGCTAGAGATGCCTTCTGTAATATGCCCTTTCCATTTACTCCATAGGTAAGAGAAGAAGTATATGGCATTTGTTCTTATTTTAAAATGAAAAAACTAACTTTATAAACTCTTCACTTCTAATGGCTTGCTTTTGAATGTAACAAACCATCCCCAAAGATACTGCATAAAAATAGAAGATTTTTTAATAATACTTTAATTATAATGAAAGAGCATAGAAAAGTCCCTCAGTTGTCTTCTTTATTACATTAGTTATTAAAAAAGAAAAAAAACATATAAAATAAGGTGGTTATTTTGTTACAAAGGAACAAAACAAACGTGTACAGTGCACACCATGGGCAATGATGCCCACACGTCCTGATTATGGCTGCTCTTTTCTTCTCATTAGAATGAGAGGGCTTGTTTCCTACTACTGCTTTGCATATGGGTTGGGAGATGCAATTGTTCGTGTCCTGTGGATGACCATGTGCTGAAGACCTCATATATATATA
>NW_025999960.1:5765520-5785028 GCF_001458135.2 Marmota marmota marmota
TAAAAACAATATATATATATATATATATATATATATATATATATATATATATGACAAAAACTAAAAATGCACTCTGGATCCTGAAGAAACAGATTCTCAAGGGAGAATAAGAATTGACTCCTAAATCTTCAGATACAACTTTGAAACTTCCCAAGCAGTGTTTTCTTATGTCACTGCAGCAGAAATCTATTTCTCTGGAGTCTTGTGCTATTTATGAATGCAAATAAGAAACAGAACTTCCCTTCCCTAATTGCACCTGGCAAATAGTCTGATGACAGATTGGGAATGTTCTTAGTCAGTAAATTCCTTAGACAGAGCCAAACATCCTGACACTCCCAGCAATTACACCTTCGCTTCGACCTCCCGCTTACACAATACCCTTGGCTGTCATTTCTATCACCATTGAGAAAACACTTAAGCTACACAGGTTTTCTTTCTGTGCACAAGGCTTTGTTTCCTAACTTCATTCTTTCCATAAATATTTGTTGGTAGATAATGCTTTTTGATTTTAAAATCATACCAGTTTCATATATTCCACCTAACACTTTTTGGAGAATGTACAATTCTGTTTCACAATCATTTTCAGGCATTTTTGTTTGATTGGTTTGGTGGAAAGTGCCCTAATTTTAAATCCTAGGTCTGTCAATTGTGTGGTCTTAGAAAAGTAATTTAAACATTTTAAATCTGTGTTATCTGTAAAATGGGAGTGATAATGTTTGTAATGCTTTTTTACAGAGTTACTATGATGATAAAATTAGGTAAGATAAAAGTACTTAATAAAGTGAAAAATACTTTCAAAATGATAATACCATTGTTGTTATGTATTTAATTTAGAACCCTTTACTTTTACTGAAAAAAATCAGATCAAAGGTTGACTTTACATCTGTTATCCATAGTATTATTTACTTGTAAGATGACACAAAAAGTTTTTCTTTATTTTATGTGTGTATCTTTATGTCAATTGACAGGAAATAAAGCAGCCTGTCAGTCTGCCTGGGCTGCTACAACAAACTACCATTAAACAGGCTGAATATCAACAACCTAAGTTCATTTCTTACTGTTTTGGTGGCTGGTAAGTCCAGGACTTTGGCAGATTCAGTGGCTGATGAATGTGTTTCATAGGTGACCCCTGTAGCTGTGACCTCACAAAGTAGACCCCAGCAAATAATCAAGCTGGGGTTTCTTTTACCAGGAGCTAATCCTGTTTAAGAGGGCTCTGCCCTATATCCCAACCACTTTCCAAAGACCTCTTAATACCAACACTTTGCGGGTTAGGATTTCAGCTTATGAATTCTAGAAGGACACAAACATTCAGACTTTGGCACATTCCTTGCTCAGATCTATGGAACAAATTGGTGGAAGATCTGCATTCAGTAAAAGGCTATCCATTGGAGTATATCCATATTATGGATACTATCTTTATTTTAAAATTATTCTATTTCATTAATCAAAATAGACTCTGTATAACCAATGTGATCCTGCAATTTGTACACATGGGAAAAATAAGAATTCATACCCCATTTAAATCAAATGTATGATATATGATATGTCAAGATCATTGTAATGTTTTGAGCAACTAATAAAAAAAATAGACTCTTTAAAATAACAGTTTTCTGACCCAAGGCCCAGAGATTTCTCAGTCTTGCATGACAATTGTCTGTCCTTTTCTTCTTTGCTCCTGTGCTTAACATTCTATTAAAAATGTTTAATAATTAATTAGTAGACATTTGTGCCCATGTGTGCCACAGTTAAATTATCTGGGAAGTGAGTTCAATAAAACACTTTGGTTATTGAACTCACTTCCCAGATAATGTAACTGTGGCACACATGGGCACATGAAGATTAAAGGAAGTAACAGCATGAAGGTGTTAATACTCATGAACAACTAAGCACTAATCAAATGTTACTACATATGTGTTAGCATCTCTTGTTCATTTGACAAATGGATTGATCAACTACTAGTGGATGGTGCCTGTTTCAAGGTTCTAGAGTATCAAAATTGATACATTGGGCAAGGTTCTAGCTCTCAAGGAGTTTATATTCTAGTTTGAAGAGGAGGGAGACAGATGACAATCAATATGAATAATGAATAAGAAAATTGAATTACTGCTCTGAGAGTGCTGATGATCAGGGATGGGTCAAATTTATAAATTTCCACAGAGTATCAAGAAAAATTTAATTGAAAAGATGACATTTAAGGAATAATTTGAAGAAACCCATTAGTTAGGCATATATCTGGCAGAATTATTAAGATAGAGGGAACAGCCTGTCCAAAGTCCCTAAGGCAGGAGGATACCTATCATGTGTGAGAAGGTTAATTAACTCAGTAGAGCAAGCCATGGTGGGCATATGCCTGTAATCCCAGTGGCTTAGGTGGCTGAAGCAGGAGGATTTTGAGTTCAAAGCCAGCCTCAGCAATGGTGAGGTGCTAAGCAACTCAGTGAGACCCTATCTCTAAATAAATTACAAAATAGGGCTGGGGATGTGGCTCGGTGGTAGAATGCCCCTGAGTCCAATCCCTGGTACCAAAAATAAAATTAAAAATTAAAAAAAAATAACTCAGTGGAACTGGAACAGAGTGAGTAGAGAAAAAGGTGATAGGAAACAATGTCAGGAATAGAACATCTTGTAAATCCCTGGAAAGACCCATACTTGGGAGCAGTTAGAGGGTCTCCAGAGAAGGGATGGCACCACCCACTAGACGTGTAAAGATCCCACTGCCTATTGTATTAAAATAGGCTCTGGGGACATGAGGGCAGACCCAGAAAAATCAGCTACAAAGCTGTTCAAGGGACTGAGATGAGATGATGGAGGCTATAACCTTGCATAGCTGAGGAAATGGTGATAAATATCTGGGTTTTGTATATATTTTCAAGGTAGAGCCATCAGGATAAACTTATAAATAGAATATGGACTGTGAAAGAAGTAGACAATATTTTTTTTAGATTTTTTAAATTTCTTACATACATGACAATAGTGGAATGCATTACATTCATAATTATCCATTCACAGCACAATTTTCCATAACACTTTGTTTCAATTTTTAGCCACAGAAAGCTCCAAGACATGATCAGAGAGAAACTTAGTTGAGCTACAAAGGTTTTGAAGCTTTTACCAGAAAGGTGAAGAGTTAACTCTACAGATTAATATGAAGTCTTTCTAAACAGCTTCTACACTGAGAATGATTACCTAAAAAGAAGGTTTGATTCTTTTGTAAAGAGTGAAAGGACTATTATCGAACATTTGGCCCATGACTTACACAGAGAGATAAAGTAGAACATAATTGTAAGCCCACGGCAAAGTGACAGTTTTATTGGGGTAGGCAGTAGAGTTGTTGGTTTGGTGCAGACTAGAGAACTAGGCTACTTGGGTATGAATTCTGTCCAGCCATTCACCAGCCTCAGTTTCCTCATGTATAAAGTGGGTACGATGAAAAGATTAGTACTGAATTTACAAAGTTGTAAGGATTAGATGAATTATTTTAAGGACTTGATGTAGTGCCTAGAAATTAGTGTTATATAAATACTAGGTATTAATTGTGTGTGTGTGTGTGTGTGTTTGTGTGTATTGGAGAGGTGTTTATTCTATGTTACTTTCATTGCCAATTTACACTTCTATCCTTCAGCAAGTTTGCTAGTTTATTGAGATATAGAAGTTGATCCAGCTTTAAGAATTGACTCATGTTCGACAAACTATAATGAATTTTATTCATGAACCAAAATAACAATTTAGTTATTTTCTCTGAAATCAATACAGCCAAAAGGACCAAGTATACAAATCCACAAGAATAAAATCCTCTTTCAAAATATTCCTCCAAACAATGCAGAAACACCAAAGCACAGTGTAACTGTATAAATTTAAGAAGTGTTTTCATAAAGTGGTGCTAAGGAGTAGGTCGCCATTTCCTGCAGGGCTACTGAAAAAGGAAACAAGAATACTAGTTTCAGTCGTCAATAAAAATAATTTCTAAACAGTGATAGGATCACATATAAGTATACTGTTCTCCAAGATTTTCATTTTTAGTAGTATTAGTATATTACAGTCTGTATCACATCTTTAATTACAAAATCCTCTTCATTATTTTAATATGCCTCTAGTACATGTTGTCATTTCTAAGATTTCAACTTATTTTTCACTAATTATATTCACTGCACTTGAATTGACAGTTTCCTGATTGCCTACTAATATTGAGAGGTACACATTCACCTCATTAATAAAATACACAAAAGTCAAATTTTAAATTGCATACTTCTTGAAAGATACATGTGATCAACTAATTAATCTCATGCATCAATGAATTCTAATTAGCACCATCTTAGGAAATTATTTTTCCCAGTTATAAGTATCTAACTCTTTGAATGCTATATTCTGAGACTCACTCTTTACTTTTAGTAATTAAGAAAAAAAGAGAAAACAAAAAGTAAAAAATAAGTGCTCTCCAGAAAAGGAATATATTTCTTCCTGCTATGTCATAGTGAGGTAGGATCCAGAAACTATTTGTATTTTGACCAAGTTCCCAGTTGTCATTATCAAATCTGTCAGATTCACCATAGGATTCATATTCCAAAGGGCTGTGATGTTTGAATGATAGCTCAGAGCCCCAAAGCGATCAAAAATACAGAGTTAGCTTATTTTAATCATTTATCATTCTTTCTGTAATTGTATTTTTCTCTTCATTTGTTTTAAACCCACCCAGATATTGCTGATTCTCCTTGGTGTACTCCCAAGCATTTATTTCACTCAATGAAATTTAAATTTTATTATGTGATCCATGGGGTTCCTCTGAATTTGGCACTGCTTTGGAAGTTTCAGTCATTTGACTGAGCCAAGAGAAATTCTGTTCAGAAGACAAAATATGGAATTTTAGCAAAACAATGTTGCATTGGCATATATGAATACTGAATTAATGTGACAGGAAAACATCATTAACTTTTAATAATATTTTCTGAAACAGAAAATCTGGAAACCAAGTTTATGTTATTTTAGATAAATTTAAAACAAAGAGATGTGCACATGTACATGTTATGGCTTGGTTATGAGGTGTTCTCCCCCACCAAATCTGTTTGTACTGTTGCAAGAATGTTTGGAGGTAAAATGATTGAATTGTAAGAGTTGTAACCTAATCAGTACATCCTAGCTTGAATGGACTGACTGGATGGTAACTGGAAGTAGGTGAATCACGGCTGGATGAGGTGGGTCGCTGGAAGGGCTGTTCTTCACTGTGGCCTTTTTCTCCCTCCCTCTCGATGCTTCCTGACTGCCTTTCATGAAGCAGCACTCTTCCACCATGCCCTTCCATAATTGCTAACTCAACTTGGGCCCAGATCGATGGAGTTGGCCCACCATGGACTGAACCTCTGATACACGATCCAAAATAACTTTTCCTCCTCTAAATTGTTCTTGTCACAGTGATACAAAGCTGGCTAACACACATATAAATAAAATTATAAAGATATTATAAAAATATCATAAGAGGAAAAATGAGTACTCTCAAGTTAAATTGTTATATTATGAAGGAATTTGATATAATGTCCATATATCTGATAATCTGATTTCATAATTTAGTCATAGATGTGATGTTTGTTGCAAAGGTACTGCACCCATACCTTGTCAAATTTGGGGAAAATAGAAAAGTAATGTCAGAAATAACAACAAAAATCTTCTATACCAATACAGAAGAATGAACACAATGGCTTGTCAGATTTATAGGCTTGAAAGTCGCCATAAACTCTAGGTAAATTTTCAACAAATTTACTGTGTAAAGTAAAAGAAAAAAAAACAATAACAACTTCTCATCCTTTTGGAAAATAAATAGCTGTGTCACAATTTTCTCTTACAAAGCCTATGATAAACTCATAAATTTAACAAGGATATGTTTATAATTCCACAGATCAGAAAGACCCAGGATCTTGCATTGCAAATCAAATGCTCAGGCCTCTTGTTTAGCTTATTATGTTTACAGTGAGACAGACACCCTCAGGAGGAGAGAGGAAGGGAAGGTGGTATATCCCTCCTTTATATTAAACAAAAATAATCCCATCATTTTACTCTCACACAGCAACCAGCAACAATTTGAATGGCATTAAGAAACTGAGTGCTTGAGGGACTTTATGTAAATGTGTGTTGGGGGGGTCTCTTTTTTGATAAATTACTGACTTTACTGAATCATGAGTGATAAATGTAATTGAGTTTACAGAATTTTAATATGAACAGTCAACATATGGTTAAAACCCCTTTCCATATATTTGGAAATCATTTGTATGGTTATATTAACCATACCATCTCTTGATTAAATTAGCCTCAAATAAGAACATGTATGTAAAATTTAAACTTAAGATTTAAACTTAAGATTCAAACAAGATGCTTATTAATTTAAAGTAAAAAGGAATTTTAATGGAATTGTAAAAGATTCCATTTTAAATAAGAATGCATACTGAAATGTGTGTAAGCTTTGGGAAGAAAATTACTAAAATCTGAAAAGGGTCATTTATATTTCTATAAATGGAGGAACAATTTACTCTTGACAAGAAAAACTCAGCATTGTAAAGATATGACCTTCTGAATTAATGCCTAAGTACAATAAAAATTCAGTGAAAATATCAAGGTAATTTTTTTCCTGATTAGACAAAGTGTTTCTATAGTTCACACAGACATTTTTGACAAGAGAACTTCTGTAAAAGTAGGAAACTTTTAGTTCTTTAGCTCATAATTTATAAAATGTACTGCTAAAGTTTTAGCAATTAAAATAATTTGGTATTGCCACAGACATAAATGGGATGAAACTGATATCCATGAAACAGATTGTAATCAAAAATAAAGAGCAATGGATACAGATTTCAATGTAAATATTAAAACCAAAATTTCAAGAAAAATTATGGTGAGTGTTAAAATATAATTTAGATGAAGTCCTTTATAATATATACTAAAACTAGAAAACAAAAGGTAGATTTAATGATAAAATATCTAAGACAGAATTAAACTTCTCTATTGCAAAACTATGTCCTTAACACAATTACAAGATAAATTGGAAAAAAATAATATTACAGTATATTTGACAAAGAGTTGATAACTCCAATATACAAAGAATTCTTACAAATCAATAGATAATAAGAACCTAGAAAACATTCCAATAATTCAGGGGAAAATCCATTTTAAAATATTCTATTTAAAAATTCAACTTCATTAATAGAAATAAGAAAATATCTACTAAATTAATTACTCACTTTTTATCAGATTAATTAAAAAATGGTATACAAAACTGCAAATGGTATATATTTCCTACCTTGCTGTTAAGAGTAGAAATTAATACAATCTCTAGGAAGTGATTTGAAAATATGCAGCAAAATTTAAATATATATTCACCATGATTCAGGAAATAATTCCACAAAGGTAAGTGCCAAGTGATTAAAAATATATAATATGTGGATAATCATTGTTTCATTGTTTATAGGAGCAAATTATTGCAAATAATCATAATGTACACAAACCAGCTTTAAGTTTTGTATTTTAATTTTTTGAATAAAGATGTTTATGCCAGTATTCTATGAAGCCCATTTTAAAAATTATGAAATATAGATATATTGGTAGTGAAGTAGAATTACTTTTGATAATTATTTTGTGAAAAAAGCAGGTAACAAAATAATGTTTATAAAATTATCTCATTTACAAAAAGAAATTTTATTTGTGTATCCATGTGTAGATATTCCTGAAGAGAGACATTTGGAAGGATGAGAGATTTTAATACCCCTCATCTGATCTCCTGTTTTAATTGCTTATTCTTATAAATTTTGTTGTATTTGTCATTATAAAAATGCTTTCTCCCTATGGCTTTCCATATTGGCTGCACCAATTTGCAGTCCCACCAGCAGTGTATGAGTGTACCTTTTTCCCCACATCCTCACCAACACTTATTGTTGTTTGTATGCATAATTGCTGCCATTGTGACTGGAGTGAGATAAAATCTTATAGTGGTTTTGATTTTCATTTCTCTAATTGTTAATGATGATGAACATTTTTTCATTATTTGTTGATTGATTGTACATCATCTTCTGAGAGGTGTCTCTTCAGGTCCTGGACCCATTTGTTGATTGGGTTATTTGGTTTTTATTGTGTTTAGCATTTTTAGTTCTTTATGTACCCTAGAGATTCGTGCTCTATCTGATGTGTGAGGGGTAAAGATTTGCTCCCAAGATGGAGGCTCTCTGTTCACCTCACAGATTGTTTCTTTTGCTGAGAAGAAGCTTTTTAGTTTGACCATCTCATTTATTGATTGTTGACTTTAATTCTTGTGCCACAGGAGTCTCATTAAGGAAGTTGAGGCCTAATCCCTCATGTTGGAGATTAGGGCCTACTTTTTCTTCTATTAGATGTAGGGTCTCTGGTTGTATTCCTACTTCCTTGATCCATTTTGAGTTTTTTTGCAGGGTGAGAGATAGGGGTTTAATCTCATTTTGTTGCTTATGGATTTCCAGTTTTCCCAGCACCATTTATTGAAGAGGTGATCTTTTCTCCAGTGCATGTTCTTGGCACTTTTGTCTAATATAAGATAATTGTAATTTTGTGGGTTAGTTTCTGTGTCATCTATTCTGTACCATTGGTCTACCAGTCAGTTTTGGTGCTGTTTTTGTTACTATTGCTCTGTAGTGTAGTTTAAGGTCTGGTATAGGGATGCCACCTGCTTCACTCTTCCTGCTAAGGATTGCTTTAACTATTCTGGGTCTCTTTTTTTCTAGATAAATTTCAGGATTGATTTTTCTATTTCTATGAGGAATGTCATTGGAATTTTGATCAGAATTGCATTACATCTGTATAGTGCTTTTGGAAGTATGGTCATTTTGATAATATTAATTCTGCCTATCCAAGAGCAAGGTAGATCTTTCCATCTTCTAAGGTCTTCTTTAATTTCTTTCTTTAGGGTTCTATAATTTTCATTACATAAATCTTTCACCTCTTTCCTTAAGTTGATTCCCAAGTTTGTTTGTTTGTTTGTTTTGTTTGTTTGTTTGTTTGTTTGAGGCTATTGTAAATGGGGTAGTTTTCCTACTTTCTCTTTCAGAGGATTTGTCACTGATGTACAGAAATGCTTTTGATTTATGGGTGTTGGTTTTATATCCAGCCTGGATAACCTGTCTATTGGTGAGGGAATTATATTGACATCACTTGGTATTATTGTATTGGTGTCTGTTTGACTATTTATATTGAGTAGGTTTGAAGAGTGGTTATTTTTTACATTGCCTGTGGCACTAAAGACTGATCACAATTACTGGGACAGTATGACAATGTATATCAAAGACATTAAAACTTTTAAATTCTTGACTCCACATTTCCAAATCTAGAAATTTATTTTACAAATAACTACAAAAAGCAAGTCTTGTACCTATCACAAATGAGATCTTTGATGCACAAATGTTGAAACAGTCACAGTCTTCAAGGCCACAGGTTTCTCTCAAGAAAAGTTTTGTTTTTTAAATTTAAGCTAACAATTAAAATGGAATATTTTTACATAGAGACTGTGTGTTCCTGTTTTCTCTTGAAAATTTATAACATTTGGTGCATTAGGGCCTAATATAACCTTGATCATGGACAGCTAGAACTAAGTAGTAGATGCCACTTTGAGACATGCTTTGGTTTAGCAGGTCACACCATTTCTATACTTCACATGCACCATTGATTTTTTCTTTTTAAATAAATTTTCCCCTTTGATTTTACAATTTCTGGCTTAAGATATTTGTTAACTGCTATGGTTTGAACATGTTTGTATATATCTTCCAAAGGCTTCATGTGTTGGAGTTTTGCTCCCAGGATAGTAGATTTAGGAGGTGGTATGGAAACTTTCAGAAATAGGGCCTATTGGGAGATGCTTGGTCATTGGAGGCATGTCTCAGAATAGACTGTGGGACATCAGTATCTCTGGCTTTCCATTTAGTGATGTGATCACTTCTTCCTGTGTGTGTTCCCACCATTGCCATCTGCCATGAGGTGACTCACTAAGAAGGGGGCTCTCACAAGGGCTTTTGTCGTGTTGTTAAATTTTCAGTATTTGAAACTGTGAGCTAAATAAATCCCTTTTATTTATAAATGAGTCTGCCTCATATGTTTTGTTCTAATAATGAGAAATAAACTAATACACAAATTGACCAAAGATAGACAATTCAATCCCAGGACTTCTACCTACACAGCTAAGATGTACTACATTTTTGTCTACAGGAGTCTATTTTTTCATTTATAATTCTTCCTTGATCTTGGTCACTGACTTCTCCAGGGGTTTTGCTTTGTGAAACAAAACAGGTTTGCTATTTGATTCAGGGCCTAGAAATCTGAAGAGAAGTACATGGACTTAACTGTTTAGTGGAACTTTAAGTTTATCAGATGTTTTGCCTTTATATGTAGTGAGAGTTCCAGGCTCTTGCCATCAGATACTTTCTAATTACTTTCTTCCAATTCATTATTGATTTGCTTTGGATGGAGACCAGATCTATTTATTCTCAATTTCATCGGAAGCCCGTGCAAAATTTTTAGTCTGCCACTACTTCTCCTTAGGCTATGCGTTTCTGCGTTGGGGAAGTATTTTTTTTTTCCAAATAGCAACATAGCCTGATTTATATTGGAAATCTGTCAAATTGCATTAAATAGTTCTTGATTGGATTAGCAGTTTCCAAGCCTCTTTCTCACAGCTGTCATGGAGTAGAACTGCACAATCTGTTCAGCTAGTTCCAGGGCAGGTGTTTTTGTCTTGACAGAAAATTCTTTCTGTATAGTAGCTTGTCTGGAGATTAAAAGTTTTCTTAGGAGGATTATGAGAGGAAATCAAGGAGAAACTTTTTTTTTTTCATACCAGCAACTTCACTTTGTGCTTATCAGTTAGTCTAAACCCTGTGGTTTACCTAATTTATAGCTCAGCAAAACTAAAAGTATGGTTCTAGAATCACAGGGCACAAAAGTAGAACTAGACTCAGCTCTATAAAACCAGAGGCTTTTAAAAGAATTTGACACATGCAAAAGATTGCAAAATGCCTAATATTTAACCATCATTATTGTGATTTATTATTTAAACCTTCCAGTTTGATGATGTTCATAAAGATGCTTTGACAAAACAACCTTAAAGAATTGGACTGTAACTTTGAAGGGAAATGAGGAGTAAATTTTAGGGGAGAAAAGCACCTTATTTTATGCGTTAAAAAAACAAAACAACTTATGCCCAAAGAAATTAAAGGATGTGCTAACAGACTCACAGACAATGGTAAAGCCAGAATAAAAATACTAATCCTGCACATCATATAATCATATTGTCATCATATAAATGATGTATCATTTAACATATAAAACTCTTTTCATTCAAAAGCTTTAAATCAGGAAGGCAGCATGGGACATCCACCATGTGTACATACACACACCCCTCAAATAGCACTTGAAGCCAATAGTTCTCTTCCAGGTTAGCAAACCATAGTAGAAATGTGCTAATCAACAAACCCTAATGTGTTCCTCATAGCAACCTGTAGGAAAAGAACAATAGGCCATTCAAAAGTAAGTGAAAAGTTCACTTTTGAAAGAAGTTTACTAGCTAATGAAAATCATCATTAATTATGAGGAGAGATAAACCAAACAACACATTTCTGCTTGATGAGACTTGAGTGAGTTTGAACATAAAGCATTCATAGAAGTCATCTTCTATGGGCTAATTGGACTTTGGGACAGTTACAATAGAGCTGAAGAAGTGGAACAGATCCAAAGACAGGGAACTCTCCTGCAGAGGTTAGATCTAGAAGAGGTCACTGGGTGATACAAATATCCTCAGATGATTGTCTTAAACATTATCATCAATACAAAGATGTTCAAACCAAATGTTAAGAAGGACATCTGAGGTACCAATTCTCTCTGTAATTCAAGAGTAGAGGTAATGCTGTTAGATAATCCCCAGCATATAGCAGCCTCTTGCCATTCCTGTGGGAGAGGTGCCACAGGGCCCAGTCCTAGGGAAACTAAGTTGGCAGGAGCTAGACAGCTCTGGTCCTACAAAAGATCTTGGAGACTAGGGAGAGGAATTAGACCAACCAATTGTGAATACATCCTTTGAGTCTGTGGAGAGGGTTGGAAGATGGACTAATTGTAAAAACATTAAGTAATAGGCCAATGATCCACTGATGGCTCGCTGCATTTTGAACAAGTTTTATAATCTTTAAATTTCCTTATAAAGTCTAGTTATTTGAAATTAAATAAATACCATCTATAAAAACACCTAAAGTAGTTACAGGCACGCACAAAAATATGTGTTACCTTGCTCTGAAATCAGGGCACATACTGGTTTTCATTGGCTTTAAATTTCTGTCAACATGGCACATTTATCTACAAGAGGTTGTTCTAGTGCACACCGCTGTGTTATAATCATTCACATGACTAATGTAGTAAGGGATTTTACTTCACTGAAATAGAGATATGAAACAATTTTATGCATTTTAACAAGTAGGCAAAAATTCCTCTAAGTATTCTCTTAGGAACAACAGAAAAAGAAGCTAACAGAAGGAAGCAGGTCTGGAGGTAGGAAGGGAGACTGTGTATTAGGGAAGATACTGTTGCAAACTGTTGCTATTCTTTACAGATCCTTCTAGGAAAAGGTGTGAAGGATTATCAGTGTTAATGCATTCCAAAGACATCAGAAATAAAAAAATGATGGCATGGTAGAGGAGTCATACTCCTGATATGACTAACGGGATATGTAATAATTTAACAAATCTTACGGTTCTGTTAATCGGTATATAAGATAACAGAAAAATATATATTCTCACTTATTTTCTAATTGAGGTAAATTCTATATTTTAAATTCTATATAAATTGTATATAATATACGAATATCTATCTATTTAAGTCTCCTCCTGCTGCCAATTGGAAGTATTTCAGGGTTTTAACATACCAATGGTCCATCTTATGAGAGCTGCATGACCTAGCCTTCAGTTTGTTTCTTAATCTCTTTTCTCCATTCTGCTTTCTAGCCACACCACACTGCTTCCATTTCCCTTAATACATTGTGCTATTTCATGCCACCTGGTTTTTTCACATGACCTCCTTTGCCCAGGGTAGACTCAATGTATGTTTTGTTGTTGTTGTTGTTGTTGTTTTTGTTTTTTGCCTGGCAAAAGTTTCATCATCTTTCAAAAGCTGTCTCATGCCATTTCTTCAACACATACTTTTCTGGCTTCCAAGAGTTGGGATCCTGGTTTATTTCTACCTCTTTTCCATTGATAACAGAATCTGTGATGTAAGATATCCTAAAACTCCTGGAGTAGTATTCAGAAGGCTAATCCATTTTCTCAAGCACTTAGTCACACTTCAGTATTAGTTATAGTCTCCTCTTTTGAACCATGGTAGGGATAGTAATATCAAATGTAGAGAAAGTTCTTGCTCCTGGTATAAGCTGTGTTAAATAGATTCTTCTGTAAAAGGTTAGACAGGCACTTAGACTAGTTTCTAAATACATGCAGCTGAACTTCTACCTGATGTTAAGTCAATACCCAGCCAGCAAAATTTGCCTCCCTCTCCGCTACATGTTCTCGCAGCTAACAGGATAGATGAACAGTGTAACTAAGAAAATATGTAAGGGAGCAGCCAAAAAGAGAGAAAATATGTTATCTGTCTGGAAACCCAGAGCTTTCTCTTTATAAGAGAAAACAAAATCCAAACAAGATTTGAGCATTCTTGAAGATAGAATAAAATTTTGTAAAGGGAGAAAATAAAAACAAAAAGTCAAGTTCTAGGTAATAATGCTTATGCCTCTGAAGGACAATAGTCAAAGACTCAACTACCAAGTTTCTCCATGCCCACTTTTATAACACCTCTCCCCCAAGATGTTCTTCTGTTGAACAACAAGATAAATATTTATTTATCTTGCAACCACTTCTAAATATTTATTTCTAAATAAAAGCAATCTATATTTTTATTTAAAATAAAATGGAGTGCAAGCCAGATTGAGTCCTTCGTATAGAAGATGTACTCCTCTCATTACTAGCTACCTGCAGCAAGATAACTGCCAGACAAGCTTCCTTAGATCTGCCTTCTACAGTACTCCCCCATCCCTGCCCTGGCTCCTCATCCTTCACATGGTAGGAACAGAGTGTCACAAGAAATGTCTGAAAGCACAATGATGGAAAGAAGCAGAGACTGCAGGGGCTATTTGGAGAAGCACTGAAGCGTTTAGATTTCTCACATTGATGACATCGAGTCACAAAATAGAAGGGGAAAATGAATACATTTTGTTTCACTTTGTCTTCAAGACAGTATTACTTCTTCTTGTACAATTTTCAGTGCATTCTTCAGAATAACTTTGCCTTTTTTGAGGACATGAAGTTTCACTGTTTCCCTGAAAATGTTTGCTAGTTATCTTCAGCCCAAATACGTTCTGTTCAGTTTTCTTTGGACTCTTCTAATTAGTCTTCTGTAACATTACATCTAATTATTTTTATTCTCTCTGGCCCTATTATACATAGGTGAAGCACCTTATTATTTCCATTTCCAAGAACACATCCTGCTTAGTATTTTTATTTCCATGATACTCAGTCTAAAGGACCAGCTCATTTCTACTCTTTTATGGGTTACTTGTCTTAAATTCACTTTCTAAAATAATCCTCTGGTAAAGAAGTTTATGAATACATAAAGTTGAAAGGGAAAAATTAAAGTTCATTTTGAAAAGCATGTTTTAATGCCTACTCTTCTGAGGTACATTACCAGCATGGGCAAGAATGACTCCTGTCTGCCTCAGAGATCCTCAGGGTCACACGTAGGCAGAGTAGGAATGTCATTATATGGGATGATTTCAGGGACCTGAGAAGGTCCCATACATACTCTTCCAGATCCTGTCTCACTCGTTCCCTAAAAACCTTAAATTCCTTAGATAAAAGCTGATCTCTTGGTTCATCAACAAAAAATACACTTTAAATACACTAACCTTACAAGAGAAGTGGATAAGATAAAATACAAAGATGCAAAGGATTTATGTTTTTCCTCCATGAGGTGAAGTTCTGAATAGGGGAGGGTATCATCACACAACACAACAGGCTCCATGCAGGATTTACACACAATGGGACAAATGGCACAGAGGAAATCTGGGAAAACTAGAAAACAGTTTATTTGCTATGTCATTTTTTAAAAAATCTGTGATCTTCAGGATTACAGTTGATAGGGCTCAAGATATTATTTTAGTCAATTTCTCTTCTAAAAAATATAAAGAAATTAAGAAGGCCACCTGGGTTCATATGTCCTTTGCTTTCCCCCCCCTCTATTTTTATTCCTTTCCTCCAAAAATTAACACTTTTCTCAATGTCAGAGACAAACACACCAAACCCTGTGCAAGGTGGTGAAGTTTCAAGAAACTATCTGCTATCACTGACATCAAGGAATCTCAGCAGCATTCATTCATTCCTGGTGCTAAGTGTGAAGTTCAGCTTCCACCATGGATGTTTGAGGAAAGCTTCTACTATAAAAGAGAATAAATAGATCAGAACCAAGGAACTAAACAGAGAAGAGTCAATATTAAAACTAATATTATCTGGTAGATACACAATTATATTTATTTAAAAAAGAGGAGGATGATATAGAAAAAAATCTGCACAAAAGTTGGAATTGTTGGATTAAAATTGATTCCTATTGCAAAAATTTTTAAAAATCAATAAAATTTGGGGACAAAAAAGTTGAACAACATTTGTAAAATAGCAGAGAGATGGGAGTTAGAGAGTTAACTGAGAAGTACTATGTCTGCACATTTGCAATTCCAAAGAGTTAGGAAAAACAAAGGGAGAAAAGTCATCAGAGTATTTCCTGGAATGGAAGGCAGTGCATTTCCAAAATAAAAGAACATGGTCTCAGACACTGAATAAGGAAAAGACCCATTCCAAGGCACAATGCTATGAAATGTCAAAACCAACTGCAGATTTTGAAAAGCTTCCAGCTAAAAAAGTGAGATCATAGGAAAAACACAGGAAATAAGGATTGAATCAGTTATCCTGACAAGTAGACCATAATCAGGAGCATACTGGAGCAATGCCTTCACATTTTTCAAGAAAATAATCTCAGAATCTAAACATCTATATCAAACTTAGGAATCAATCAAGTATCAAGGTAGACTAATTATAATCCTCAGAAGTACAGAGTCTTACAATGTTACCTCCCAATCATCTTTGTTGGGAAGCTAATGGAGGGCAGCTCCATGAAATCAGAGACACAAATCAATATAGAGACTCAGGAAATGGAAAACCCAGCAGGGAAGCCGGTAGAGGGAATTTCTGCATAATCTGCCAGGCAATGTTCCAGAAAGTTAGCAGTGGACAGAAACATCAGCCTAAATTTGGTAGGAATTTGATGATGATTGGCACAGGCAAAAGAAAATCACCTTTTAAGAATGATGTATGAGAGTGAAACCTCCATTTACTATTTTTTTAAGAAGTCAATAACTGATATCTAAACTTCGTCAATTATGCAAGTCATAGAAACTAGAATTCATCCTCTTTGAAACCAGTCATAGTAAAACTTTTTTCCTCAAAGCCAACCATAAAACCTTAAAATATTACTCCAATCTTCTTATAGCCAGCCATAAAGAAATTCTCTGATTTAACTTGGCTAATAATCAATTATAAGACTCCCATCCCAGAAAGAGACTCTTGTCCCATACTTGAGTGGAAGGGATGCTTCACAAAGAGGCTAAGAAGAATCTGAACAGAGAGGCCTTGCTACTTGCATTAGCCCACACCCACCTGGGTACAAAGTCTGGTCCCAATCCTGCTTGGTTGGCCATACTCCACCAAATTGGGCATAACAATGGAGAGTTCACCATGGGATTTTGGAGCGCTCAATCTGAAGTCTGCAGGTCACATAAAATAATGATCTTATGATTCTGTTATGCTTTGCTCTTGTTAACCTATCTTTTGATATAGTGATGTCAGCCATGATCCATTTGGTAGGCAGAAAGAGAGGATTACTCTGTTTTCTATCCCATAGAGTATGCCATTTTAAAATATGGAGTCAAATACTAGAATAGCTACAAGGGTGAGAAGTGGTATTCTCTGTGAGAAAAAATTGTGAAAGATTTTGAGATGGACCAACAGGTCACTCAGTGACTTCAGTAGAAAACTCTGCATTGTCTAGAGCACATCTTTCCTGGTTATAAGATTCTATTGGGGTTGTGTCCTTCCTTGTCTTTCAGTTATTGTGTGGTTCTGTAGAAAGAGGAGTAATTTGTAGAAAACTACAAGCAATGCAAACAGTTCCTGAGGGACAAATGCATTTGTCTGCTGATGTGATTCTCCTTTAAAGTGACTTCCTCATTAATTGATGAATTAAATGCTTTGATATATGTCCATTTAATATATGTTTTTGCCACTTTTGAAAATGATTCTTTCCCATCTCTGGGAGTGGCCATTAGAGATGGGGAGGAGTAGGGCAGAAGAACTCTGATTTTTTATTACAGGCCTCATTTTGATAAAAATAGCAACAAAATTTTAAAACATTCTTTCAATGCCACCATATAAATTAAACATTACTATATAATAAGAGTCGTGTAAAATGCACTGCACACTTAGATGAAGCTATTTTATATGGCAGAAGCAATTGAATAAATGGTGTGAGCAGGTGAAAGAGTGAAATAATGACTTTTGAATCAAAGTTTTCTTTCTTTGCTTTCCTACATGAAAAATGACCCCTCTCTTTCCTTGGAATTCTTCTGGATGCTCCCTTCCTCTTTGATTTATGTTGCTTTGGCCACTCTTATTTATATGATCTCTGATCCAGGTCTTCCTTTGGGAGCCTCAGACACTGTCTTTGTCCTATTCAGTACTTCCCTCACAAGCTTTGTCACAGATGCCACCTAGCAACTGTCCAGCAAGGGAAATGCTCAGAGAGAAAAGTGGAATGAAAATTGAGCACCACACCTCTTGGTGAAAATATTATCTGGCCTGAGTACAAAGTGTATCGTCACTTGCTCTGGCAGAGAATGGAAGGTATTCAGGGCAAGAACTGTGTCTCCTCTATTAATTTGTGCACAGCACACAATATGCCCACAGTACTTGAACACTAATAATTAATTCCATTCACTGCAAAAGTATCCAGCATGTTCTCAGCCAGAGAAAGGAAACAAAATATGGACTTCAGTCTCAAATGAAGAATGTATTTTACAAATATCTGACTATGGATTATAATACTTGGCAAATTGTACTAAAAACAAAATGTCTAACAATTTTATCTATGTAAAGTTGTTTGTGCTTCAGAGAAATTTTTAAAGGAGTTTGCTTATCTGACAAGTTTGCCAGAGTCCTAGTTAAAAATGTGCATTTTACATTCAGTCTCAGTGACATCAAGAGATCCACATCTTTTTCTTTTCATTGCTCAGTGCCAGTCGCTTCAGAGGTCAGTACTTTCCATTCCAGATAAGCAGAGAGAGAGTTGTTAAATGAGAGCCAGTCTTAGGCTTGAAGCTTTGTTTATACACAGAAAATAAAGAACCCCAGTGAGAATATTTTATATGGGAAATGGCTGATCTCAAAGTTTTTCCAAAAGCCTGAGTTAGAGTGTTCCTAACTTTACCACAGCATATTAGCAGTACAAAATAAAGCATTAGAAAATGAAGACTCTGAAGAAGCCACTGTTAACTGCTTGCAACATTGAAATGGGGACGAGGTCGGGGCTTGCTCAAATACCCTGGTACCCTCATAAGAAAGGGATGGGATTCCTGCAGCTTAAATTCTGCTTCTTTTCTTCACATTCAAAAGACCAACTAGCAACAGTGAAAATCCTTTTAACATTTTCCTCCTAAGGAAATGACTTTTGCATTTTGTGTCTTATTATTCCTTAAGGGCTTATGTATCCACACATCTAATGGCCTATTTTCAGTTACTAACTGGGAACTCTGACATGCTTCATTAATAGGACCTAACATAGAGGGCTGTGGTGAGAAGCAAGTGACTTTCAGTACATGAAAGAGATTTACATCTAGTAAGTTTCCCATACTTTTTAGCCATAGTAATCATAATTGTGGTTGTTGAATTAAAGTCATTCAATAAATGATCTAGTAGATGATAAATGTCTCATTTTACAATTGTTGAGTATGTGGAAAGGTGTCATATAATTATTATTTAAGTAGGGTTATGTTTACATGATTAAGAAAGTTAATTAGGACTCCTTTGTTAAAATAATATTTCCCTTCTAAAATTGGGAGGATATTACTGTAAACAGGATAAAGATAAATATAAAGGAGGCATAATCCAAGTTGTTAAGAAGTAATATTTAAGTAGGGGCAGAGCAGAGCCACCGCCCGTGCCCACAAGGTAGGCAGACCTGCGACCGACCAGTGGAAGAGGCCCGGCGGCCGGCCGGGGTGGTAGGCACGTCACCCCAATTGGAGTAAGAGCAGAGCAGAGCCTTCGCTCATGCCGGGGACAGGCCCAGCGGTCCACGGGTGTGGTATACAAGTCACACCAATTGGAGGAGGGGCAGAGCAGAGCCGCCGCCCGCGCCTGCAAGGTAGGCAGACC
>NW_025999960.1:5786723-5800972 GCF_001458135.2 Marmota marmota marmota
GCATGGAAATGGAAGGAGACCCTCAGGGTTATACAAAATTACATACAAGAGGAAGTGAGGGGAAAGGGAAAAATAATACAAAGGGGAGAAATGAATGACAGTAGAGGGGGTAGAGAGAGAAGAGGGGAGGGGAGGGGAGGGGAGGGGGATAGTAGAGGATAGGAAAGGCAGCAGAATACAACAGACACTAGTATGGCAATGTGTAAATCAATGGATATGTAACTGATGTGATTCTGCAATCTGTATACGGGGTAAAAATGGGAGTTCATAACCCACTTGAATCAAAGTGTGAAATATGATATATCAAGAACTATGTAATGTTTTGAACAACCAACAATAAAAAAATTTAAAAAAAAAAAAGAAATCACAATAAAAAAAAACATCAAAAAAAGTAATATTTAAACATCAATAGATAATTTTGGTAAGATAGTCAAATTAACAAGAGGAAACAAAATAATAATAATAAAATTATTATATCTCACAAGTAAGTAAATAATTCAAACTGAAACAGTGGGCTAACACCTAAAGTCACTAAATATATATTTCAACAATATAGGTAAGTTTGGCAAGGGTACAGCCAATCGGTACAATGCATTTCTACAAGGAATAGAAGTTATCATTTTTAACATGATGATTGATAAGTTAGACTGCTAAGCAACTTCACTATATAAAATATATACTTAGGAAAGTAATTCAAAGGAATTTTTGAAAAATATCAGTACGAATAAGTGTGTGGGGGGGAGGGAGTATGTGTTGTTTTTAATAGAATAGAAAAATGAGAGCAAAATAAAAAATTATCAGTTCATGTAATATCCACTTGATTCAAGATTATATATGATATTTTAAAAATGATTAAAAAATATATTAAATCTTAGAAGTATGATTATTTTATAATATTACATTACCAAGTGGGTTAAAATTTTGTATTGTACTCTGAACCTAAATAAATATATATTCTATAATACATATATATAATGTTGTGCATTATAGTCAAATATATATAGTATACAAATTTTATATATTTTTCTGTGATTGACCAAAGTCTAACCCCCAAATAAAGTTATTTCATGAGGAAGTTGCATTTTTCAAACATTCTGTAATGCTACTTTTATACTGATATCATTTTTAATTTTTACAACAAAAGAATAATAAATTGGTAAAGCAGATAAACACTTTGTAAGGTACTTAATGAACTTGGAGTTTGATTAAATTTTCTCAAAATGAGGTACAGCTATAGTCAACAAATGTAGATTTTTGAATTTATCTTTAAATGGCATTTTAAAAGTTTTACTGTAGCATTTGTAAAAAACAGTTTTAAGAAACATAAGCATGTTCATGTATAAAATGAAGATAATTGCAATTTTGGGCATTTTGAGATAAATGTACATTTCCCTATTCATTCAACATTGAACTATTTGTATCAGCTTTTTTCACATAAAAATACTATTATTACAGAAAAAATACTTTGAGGCAAATATTCTCAAAGTATTGAGTGTCAATGAATTATGGACACAACTGGCTATTTCCTTGACCTTCCTTGACCTTGCCTTTACAAGATTCTGACTGTGTAAAGATTTGAGTCCTTTAACAAGTAGATTTGGCCTAAATACTTAGCTTTTGATGCTCTTTCAGAAGCATCTGGGGGTCCTGAGTAACCCTGACTCAAGTGGCCACTACCTATATGGATGCCCAACAGCCATCTGAACTGCCATCTCCGAAGCTTCACTCTGATCTTCTCCCCAGCTCACATCTTTTTCTCCTCTGCTTTTCCCAATTTCACAAATAGTCAAGTACATTCTTCCATTTCCAGACCACAAACCCTTAGCTACTCTCTTTCTCTCACACCCCACATCACAACATCCTATTGATTCTACTTTCAAAATATATCCAGAATCTGGTCAATCTTCACAAACTCCACCAATATCACTTTGTTATGAATCACCCCATTCCATTAACCAGTCTCCTCAATTCCAAGCTCCCAAAATCTTGGTCCAATAGCCAATTAGTGTCATTGAGGTATTTTTATGAAGAAACTTTATATTTTAGCAAATTTCAAATATACAGAATAGGTAGAGAAAATATTTTGCTAAACTCCCTGTGCCTATCATCCAGCTAGAGCAACCCTAAATTATAACCAGTCTTATTTGTATATCCTGACCCTTTCCTCAATTCCTGAACCTCAGGGTTATTATATAGCAAATTCCTTACATGGTATGATATAATTTTATCTATAAAAATTTTAGCAGATTTCTCTGATGGTTGGAGAGTCTGTTTTGCAACATAATCACAATATTATGATCATACTTAAAATAGTAAAAAAAAAATCTTAGGGCATTAAATATCCACACAATAATCAGATTTTCTCAATTGTTACATGTAGATATTAGATATAGACATAAATATATTCAAACACAAATACATATACAAATATATATGAATCAGGAATAAAATCAGGGTCCAAGCAATATTGACTTATTACATTTAGCTGATCTGCCTCTTAAGTCTCTTTTAATTTATAGATTCTTTTCTCCTCATTCATTGAACAGGCTAGATTTGTTGTCTGGTGGAGTTTCCTCAGTCTGTAGTTGACCATTTGCATTCCTGTGTTGGGATTTAGCAAGCTCCTCTGCCCAGAATTTCCCTTACATTGATAGTTAAATCTAGAAATTTAAAATAATAAAAGTTTTAAATTTTGGCAAGAATGCTTCATAGATGTTTTGTGTACTGCCATTAAGAGGCACAAAATAATGATTTGTCTATCTTGCTTGACATTAGAGGTCAATGGGAATGATAGTCTCAACCCATACTTCGTTAGGGGACGATAAAATGACAATGTTCTAATTCTATTATTCCTTGTTGATTTATCAATTGAAATATTTCTAAAAAGAGAAATATTCTCTTATTAACTAGTTAACCTAAGCACAACCTGCAGCAAAAGTAGATTAAATGCTGTATTCTTCCATTTATTTACAAATTTTCACTAACAACCCCTATGTGACTAATGAATTTCCCAACAATGTCTGGATTCCCAACAATTTCTAAATTACCAGTGAAATTTTAAAAATCAATAGAAATTCATGAGTTACAGTACACTTGCTGTGTTTTCTTTTATAATACATTAGCTGTGTTTTAGTTTATTGACTTTGTTATTTTTGATGCTCAATTTTTTTACCTAATTAGTCAGTAGAGCCTCCAGAAGTTTGTACATTTTGATTTCCTCAAATTTCTGGCATGAAAAGTTTCCAGACTCATCTTGTACATGTCCTGCTCTGGACTTAGAATCTGCCATTTCTTCAATGAGGCCTGCTCCCTTTTAGTGGTAAATGTGCAATGGAGTTCATAATTTGGGCACTAGAAATTAAATTGTTTCTAGAGCTTTTCAGTGGACACAACTAACTTGAAACATGACTTCATTGTTTTCTTACCTTCTCTCTCTCTCTCCAGTAATTTTGTATGGAATCCTACTCCATTTTTATGTATGTTTATATCTTTTCTGTAAAGAAAAAGATGAGCAGAACAGTTTCTAAGCCTATTATATTCTAGAGCCCTCTTCAGTTATCTCAAAGTTTTCAGATTTCTTTGAAGCTGGTTCTTTCCCCCACTTTTAACTGTCCTTATATTAGAGGGAGATGTGTCATCAACACAGGTCTTATTGAGGACCTGAGATTTTCAGCCAGATGTTAGCTCCAGAGTGTTCAAATTGGGTTCCCTGCCTATAAATACCTGCATGAATAGTTCTCTCTCAGTTAAGTCTTAGCACAAATCATCTTAATAGTAAGATGATTTTCCTATTTTAAAATTGCATCTCCCTTACCCCTAAAATATATTTGAATCACTTATTTTTGTTTTCTATACTCTCCCAATAGAGACTTAAAAATTTTTTTCCACTCCTGTCTTTCTAGTGGATTTAATACTCTGGCTCACAGTAAGTGGTCAGTAATTTTTGTTGACTTAACTAGATGCTATCATTTTGATAATGGAGTATCAGTCCCAGATCTTAAGGAAATCTCCAGCTTAGAAAGAAAATAAGATATGAAAACAAATAATTATTCCAAATATGGTGAATAATAAAATCAGGCTATACACTAAATGGCATGGCAAGAAAGCAATTAATCAGAACTCAGTTAATTTCACTTTTGTGTTTCCAAGTATATTCCCTACATGCTGCTTTATGTGTCCTTTATTTAGATAAAATCAACTATTTTATTTGTTGCTGTACATGCAGCAATTTATTTGGTAATAATCTCCCTATTACCTGGAAGTCCTCTTTCTCAAATTCAAAAATCTGAATAAATTCTAGTCTTTAGGAAATAGCAAAATACTGTCTCCTGCATACAGTCTTGTATCTCATCTGAATTCAACCTCCTTCTCCTCTGAATTGTGATTGCATCATTTTAAAATTTCTTATTGCTTTAATCACTTTTTTTTTGGACTAATGTGCATATATTTGTAAAGATCCCTGACTTTGACCCACCCCAACCCATTTCTTACTTCATTCTCTACAGAATATTTATTTAGAGCCAAAATTCATTAGGTTTAGTTTTGTGATGAAAGCTAATATGTGATTCTCTAATAATGACTTTTGCTAATTCTCTATGAGAACATTTTTAGATTATTCTCTTTTAAAATCTTGATATGTAATATTTGCACATCCATCTTATCATTTTTAATTTTTTGTTATATTTACTTATTTACATCAGTGACCCACTCTGTATTTTGCACTTGAATGCTGGGGCTTTATATGTTTTCTTATCCTCATTTCCAGGCAAATGTCAGAATAAATGCCTAATACATATTTATGAGATGGAACATTTTACCAAAAGCTTTCTGAAAGCAAAATATCTTAAATTATTAAGCATATTCTCTGATTACAAATAATTCTAGAGACTGTTTAATTTGAAGGGATATTTTAGGACCTCTGACTTTCCTAGAATCACAACCTAGATGATATTCTTGTAACCCAAATACAAGAGAGACACACTGGCCCATTTTGATCTCACTCCAGTTATCCTTGCATAGCATGATCACAGACTGAGAAGTGTTCCTTAAGTATCCCATCAATGAATACAAATCTGGTGCATTATTCTTTTGACCATATTTATTCAGAATCTAGAAAATCTGATAATCTCTGTATTTCTATCATTTTTAAATTAATTCACGCCAAGCACAGGGTGCATGACTATAATCCCAGCAGATTGGAAGACTGAGGTTGCAGGAGGCTGGCAAGTTCAAAGTTAGTCTCAGCAACTTAGCTAGGCCCTGAGCAACTTAGTGAGACCCTGTCTCAAAATAAAAATTTTAAAATGCTGGGGATGTAGCTCAGTGGTTAACTGGTCTTGGGTTCATTCCCTAATACCAAAAAGAAAAAATTAATTCACTTTCAAAATTGTTGCTTTTGGTTCTTGTATAAGACTGCTTTTCATCTTCTTCTTCTGTCTATGGGAATTGGGAATGAATTAGCAATAGGAATTTAAGGACCAATATGACAAATTGCAAAAAAGGTTTTTGGCACATAAGTATACTCTTACAACAAAGAAGTATGGCATATAATAATGAGGAATAATTGATTTTAGTCTCCCATGTTACCCCCCAAACACACACACATACCTTAAAGTCTTACCTCACTTTTGAAAATATAAAGTTTAACTTTTAAGTCAGTTGGGGAGAGGTCAGTTAATCTAAGACATGGGCAAAAAGAGGAAGGAAAATACTTTTTTTCGCTCAATTACCATACCACACAACTCAGTACATTTTGTTTACTCAACAAATTCAAATGTAATATACTCCTTTTAGGGACTTGTAAATTCAGAATATGATGGGAAAGTGACACCCTCTTTTATCAGAGAAGAATAAAGGAATATTTTATTTAAAGAAAACTATAGTAAATATATTTCCATTCACCCAGGTGAGATAGAAAAATATAAGAAAAATGTGACAAGAGAAATTTGAAAAAAAAAAAAAAACACCCCTTTCAAGGAGAAAATTGCTCCTAATGAGAATCATCATGTTTCCAGGAACTAAATTAGGTCTTAGTTTCCAGTTAATGGGAGCATGTTCATTCATGAAAACCTGGAAGTCAGTTGACTCTACCCAGTTCATCAATGCAATTTAATCCCTAAGACCAACCAGTAGACTTGTCAAGGCTTCCAGCAAAAGTCCACAGTACAGTGGAAACTACTGCCAACAACTGCAGAACAACATACATGTATGTACTTGAGGTGTCTCCATGAACTCATTGTGTTGGAAAGTAAAACACGTTTAATTAATGATTATGAAATAATCTGATTCTATTGGGTATTTATTGACGGGAGAGAAAGCATCCAGTAGTCAAAGTTTCATTGATGACTCAATATTCAAATATTTGAACCTTAACTTGAGGCCACTGGGTGAATATAAATTGTCTGTTCCTTTTCCACTACATGGGTCTATTCAGACTCTGAAACATGTTCCTCGTTTTAAATGTATTCAAATCTAATATTGGAAAACCCTCCAGGGCCTTGTGTTTGCTTTAATTTATGTTTTTAATATTGCTTTATTGCTTTTCCAAAGAAATGCACACATTTAAAATAGAAAACCCAAATCTCACACACTGCAACTAAGTATAGATAAGATAAAGAGTTTGGAATCTAATTTATTACTAAAGTCTTATGATGAGAAAAAAACAAATTAAACAGCTTAGGAAAATCAAAGCATTAATTCTAAGTCTTATTATTCATCTAGGAAAAATCAGAAGATTCAGTGTAATTATAAAGAGCATCTATTTAATTCTTTGTTGAAACTACAGGTTGAAAATATAAACCTTAAGGGAGAAAAGCCAACTGTATTTTAGAGTTGTCTAGCTATAACTGTTATTTGGTATTTGTTAGGACATTGTTAAAATTGAGAAAAACCATGCCACTCTACAATACCTACATTTAGTCATATTATTTAGAATATGTCCAGTGAAATAGTGTAGATGTTGTTTTGTGCTATTCAAATCATGTTTACAATCATTTAGTTCTCCTATGCATATGGACACAATTTTATATGTGTGCTTTAGATATGGTTTTTGTTCACAATCAGCTTTTTTTTAAAAAAACATTATAACATCCTAGGGGTGGTATTTTAGAAATTAAAATGAATTATTACATGTGCCTGATGCCCTGTTCTAACTCATTAGAAAACTTCAAGCAAGGTACTGACCTCAGTATTCTCATCTATAATAAAGGATGACAATAGTGCCAGAGGGATTGTGAGGTTTAAATAAAATGGTGTGTGTGTGTGTGTGTGTGTGTGTGTATTCATTCATTTGGAATGTGCCTCAATCCAAACAAAAACTTAATAAATGCTAATGTTGATAATGTTATACTTATTTACAATAACATTAACAATGTAAACAGTAGAACTACTCATATTATCATGAACACTTTTATCATTGATTATAAAACATTCATGGCAAGTAGTTGCATCAAGTTTTATTTTGAATCATACATATATTGCACAATATATAATTCAGACAATACAGAAATGTGTGACTATGTGGTAAACTGAGGAAGTGCTCCTGTACCTCTCATCCTGTCACCTTGCTCCACCCTGCCACTGTCCCTCCAGACAGCAGCTTCACTATTTGCCTTTCTGGATGTTTTTTTCATTCACTTATATTTGTTTTTACATGCATATCCAGATATATAGCTTTGTTTCATTTCGTTTTTATGTAAATGGTTCACTTTAAAATGCTGTCATTTTATAGGGATTATATATGCCATAGTTCAGGGAACTGTTTTCCTTTTATGAACATTTGGATTACTGGAATATGTAGTAAGTATAAAAAATGCTGAAGATCATCGTGCAAGTCTTTCTGTGGGTGCAGTATACTTTCTAGGATAGAGACAAGATTAATAGGTGAATACGAGAATTTTAAAATTATAATTTTATATTATCAAGTTGCCCTTTGAAATACTGTAATAATAAACAATTTACACATCTACCAGTCATGTATGAGAGTACTCATTTCTCATACTCATGCCAGATACTAAGTATATTGGACGTTCCTCTAAAAGCTTGCATTCTAGCAGAGGGAGACGGATGAAAAAAATGAAGCACATAAAAATCAGTATATAATATCATATTTTAGAAAACAAATTGTAAAGTGAAAAAAGTAGGATGAGGAATATAAGGAGTATAATTTAAAATAGGATGGTCTGAATAGAACTTATTAGAAATACAGCCTTGGATCTGAACATTGAAAGATGTAACAAATTCAGTGACTCTATAATCAAGAGAAGGTGTTCCATTGTACTTTGGCTTCCAAGGTTGTTGATGATAACTTTAGCCCACTGCAACCTGCCCAACCCACCCACTGCATCCTTCATCAATCGTCACCTCCTATTCCTCTGCAGTTTTTCTTCAATTTATAATTCAATAATATCACTAAGATGTCATGAAATTTTAAGATTTTTAAATTAGTTTTTTTTCCTGTGTTTCTTTAGCTTCTTGCAATCTGTAGAATCAGGTTTGCCCTCACTTATGAACAGTTTTCTTCCATTGACTCCTTGGTTAATTTTCTTTGCATTTAGTTCTATAGATTTTAAGAAACAATTGTCCATATCCTGCCTATCCATCTTGGGCCCTCCATATCTATGCTCCTTTCTTCAATGGCTATTCTGTTGCTTACTTTCAAGTTTTGATTTTCTGTCTTCTGTCCTCAGAAGTGTTAACTGTGAATTTTTGGCTTTTATGATGCCCTACATATTGCATATCTTTTTCTCCTCAGATTCATTTTCATTATAGTACAAATCTGTATGGAATTATTTCAGTTATAATCTGCAAATGCTGAACTGAGGCTTTACATAACTAAATTATTACTGTCTTTCTCTCAGATTTGATAATAATTTGGCTGTTTATTGAATTCTAACTTCAAAATCTTCTTCCCTAAGTTTAAAATAAATATTTTCCCACCTACTTAAAGAAACCATAATCATGATGATAAGCATTAAAATCTTACAAAGTACAAGTTTACTCTGTATAGCTCTTTAATTGATAATATTTAATATTATCAATCTCTCCTAATTTATTAATATTTATAATAAACCAATCAGTGTTCTATTATTATCTATTTTACAAGCAAATAACACAATTGGAATTGAAGCTATGGTAGTCTGATACCAGAAGTCAGGCTATACTTTTAATAATAAGTTGTTTTTTACTCTTCGTAAGTAACACATCTCCCTTTACCAAAAGTTTTTAAAGATTTTATACCCTTAAAGCCTTGAAATTTCAACATGGTTTTCAGATGGGAATCTTTATTCATCCTGCGTCATATTCAATGAAAACATATTCTGAAGACTTAACCTTTTATTAATTCCTAGAAATTTCCCAACATTAATACTCTTCCAATGTATTTTCTTCTCTGTTTTATTGTGTTTACTCTTTTATAGATACTACTAATTGGCTATTGGGCCTTCTGAATTATTTTTTTAAATATAATTGTTTAATATGATATTAAGTAAAGTTATTCAAGAAATTAACATCTATAACATTCTAAACAATTAGCTCAACTATGAATTCCGGTGAATAGTGAAATGCAGATTATAGGCATATTGTGTGGCTTGCTTTATTTTATGTGTTACAAGGGAAGATATATTGCTATTGCAAGTACACTTGAGAGAGAGACTCCAGATTTCCATCAGCAGGACATCAGGGCTTTTAGATGTTTACCTTCCAACAAGTACTTTATTTCTCTCCAGAGGACAAAACACATCTGCTAAATGCTAAAATTGTCAGTCAACTGATACAGATATATCCACTTTAGACCTGCTAAGGCTACCTCTGTTTCCAGCAAGGGTTTGATGCAGTCCTTCTTCTGTGGGCTGTCTCTTCTCCCCACACTACAAAAATCTTCAAGGTAAAAATGTGATCACTGAAGCCACTTTAAAGAATTCCAGAAGAATGAAGACTTTCTTTCCCTTCCTCCTTCTTCAGACAACAACTGTTTGAAATAGAAACCCCAAACAGGCAGAAGGATCAAGGCCCAGAGCTCTATACACAGCTTGGCTCTGAATCCCCAGGTGGACGCAAGTATAGAATCCCTCCATAATTTAAAACCCTCTTCCAAGGCTGTGGTAGAAATCCTTGACACCGTTTTAAATTTTCCCAACCAAGCATTATCCTTTGATCTGCTTTTGAGCCCCAAGTTGATTATTATTGGGTCTCATGAGATCCCTGACTCCACTACATCAGAATTGATCAACGATTAATGTCTTCAGTTGCTTATATCTGCCATTTTACAATAATATTTTAATGGTGAAATGCTGCCAACATGTTCCATTGGACCATTTTTCCCTATGTTTTTAATAAATTTATTTTAAATTGATAAATAATAATTATAAATGAATTTGTGTGATAAATATGATATTTTGATCTGTGTATACACGGGAAGATTAAATCAAGCTAATTAACACATGTATCACCTCACCAATTTACCTTTCTTCTTCATGATGAAAATGAGAAAAATTCACTCTTTCAGCAATTTTGAAATATGTAATACATTATTATTATTCAGTGAGGTCACCATGTAGTACAAAACATCACTAAAACAAATGTTCCCATCCTGCTTGAATCAATCTCTTTTGATCAATCTCTCTCTTTATCTCATCCCTCCCCTACCCCTAAGCTAGCAACTACCTATCTATATTCTGTTTCTATGAAATTGACTTTTTTAGATATTAGACTTAGTGGGTTCATACAGTATTTGTATGAACCTGGCAAATTGTCCTTCAGGTCTACCCATGTCATTGAGATTAATAGGATTCCCCATTTTTTAAAAACTGTATTGTGCATGTGTGTGTGTGTGTTTGTGTGAGTGTGATATTTATTCATTCATATGTTGATGGTACTTGGGTTTTTGCCATATCTTGGCTATTGAAAATAATGCTGCAACAAACATGGGAAAATAGACAATTCTTGGACATATCAATTTTAATTCCTTTGATTATAATCCCAGAAGTGGGATTGCTGGATTATAGAGTAATTTCATTTTTTTTTAAGGAAACTTGATGCTATTTTCCAAAATGGCTATACTAATTTACCTTGTTACCAATAGCATACAACATGATTCTCCATGCTTCTAAACATTCTGTTTATTTTTCTTAGTGCTCTATATTTTGAGAGAACTCTTACCTTCCAAACCCTAATTTAAATTTGAATGCTGATGACTTATTAGACTAATTTTTAACTTAGGAAACTATATTTTTTAAATATGTTATCTCTTTATTTAGTCCTGTTCCTTCAGGTTTCTGTTTTCCTCCAAGTCTGCTTTGCTTGATTTGTGATTATGTTAGCCAGTAGAAAAGCAGATTGATGACTCTGTGTGGCTTAGAAATGCTCCTTCCAAATTTGTGTAACTATGTTTCCCAGATAGGCCTCTCTTATAAATGGGAGCTGACTGGGGATTCCCTATGAAGAGTGGATTGTGGCAAAAGGAGGCTTCGCTCCTGTACACATAGGAGTGGGGCAAACTATCATTGCTTCATGACGAATGGAAGGAAGGCTTTATTATGTTAACTTAATTCTGCACACCTGTATTTCTTTGTTTGTTTGTTTGCTTGTTTGTTTTTACTAACCCTTGTTTCCTTTTGTGGTCACTACAGTTATCTCAGGTTCCTTTCTGCTTGGACTCAAATAGAGATCATTCATTCCTTGGCAGACAATTTAGATAAATAGATAGATAGATGGATAGATAGATAAATGGATAGATAGATAGATAACAGATAGAAAGAAGGATACACAGAATGGTACAGATACATGTTGTATAAAATTTCTGGACACTATCTTCTGGGTTAATTATCTTTAACTCAATGTATGTGTGTGTGTGTGTGTGTATGTGTGGGTGTGGTGTCCGTGCACAAGCACACCTGTTGGGGAGGCAGTGATGAAAAGAAAGAAAAAGGAGGACTCCCTAAAAATTAGCTGTTTGTCCCAAGTCAATATTTGACGTATCTGGTTTTTAAAAAACATTTATTTTATTTATTTATCTTTATGCAGTGCTGAGGATCAAATCCAGTGCCTCACAAATGCTAGGCAAGCACTCTACCACTGGCCTACAGCCCCAGCCCTCATGTATCTGTTTTCAGAAGCATGAAAATTATGAATTTTTCCCCTTAATATGTCTACTTTTGCTTTCATATAAAGGAATATTTTTAAATTATTTAGTTATTCCCTAGGGCTGAGGATGTAGCTCACTGGGAGAGAGCTTGCCTAGCATGTGCCAGGCACTAGAATCAATCCCCAGCTCCACAAAAAAAGAAAAAAAAATATTCCCTAAAAATTCCTGCAGTAAAATGGACCCCTAAGAATACTCACTTTTTTATAAGAATGTACCACTACACACAGTTTTAGGATGCAGGTAATCATCTTGAAGGGCAAGTAGGAGGGTAGAGAGAACAACATTAGGTTTTACAAAAATCTGTATTACAACCCATGATTTGCTCTTCCTGGAATGCCTAGGATGAGGCATAAAGCTATCTGAACCACATTTAGGCAGAATAAAAGGGAGAGGATAGCCCTGGCATGCTGGACTGTTCTGAGTATCCAAAACAGTTTTATAAGAGCACTTCTTTGGGAGTATGAATGTTTATTTTTTTTTCTTTCATAAAATTTTTGAGTGCATTTTGAGTGCAATATCATTTTGGGGGTATAATACCAGAGGTTTGGAGAAAGAGAGAGAGAGAAAGGTTATTGTGGACTATTCTGATATGCTTTATGAGGCACTAGAAGTTTATATTGAAAATAAGAAGGCAGGAGAAATTTGAATAGGAGGAATAGGATGGAGATTCCAGTTAAGAAAAACACCTACTGCTAATGTCCCTAGGCATTTGACTGGATTTGGGTGGACATGGCCATCTGATTGGAGTAAGAGCTTGCTCTATACTTTCTCTCTATAAATCATGGTATAAGACAAATTTGGCACTCTCTAATTAAGCTTATGTCCATGAATGTACATGTTCTTAAAACTAAAAAACAAGTAGACCTGCACATTTTCTTACCTAGTCACAAAACATTTAAATCAAAATTGATGTGTTTTCCCCCCTATTTAGAAACTGACTTAATTTCAATGTTAGTGCAAGATACATATTTTCATCATTAAATTCTCCATGTTTGTGGTCAGGGCAGCTAACTAATTACACCACATTGGTGCCCTGAAGTACCTTAAGAGTTGAAACCAGCCAAACACACTGCATCACACCCAAGTTTGGATCCAACAACACTGTCAGTGCAGTAGTATTTCCCCAAGGAACTACTTCTGCCTCCGGAACTGGCCTCCTGTTTTATTTTGACAAAACCTAACACCCATCTGTTTATGCAGTTGTTTTATTGTGTGGGCAGGTTACAAGTGCAGGCCCAAATAACAAGCTGAATTCTTTTTATATTTTCATACATCTTGGAAATCAACACTATGAACACTCCAAAACACTGCTGGACTATTTATTTTTATGTGTTTGATAATTAAAGAATGGGTTCAAAATTAAAATACTATTGTGTATAAGTTAAAAGATCAGTTTTGGTTTCTTTTGAATTGTAAAAACTGTTTAAAATAAGAGAGGCAGATTTCAAGGGTTGATAGTACATAAATCTGCATATGAACTTAAAAAATATACTTGGCTTCTTTTGAAAACCAGTTTTTATGGTAGCAACTTCCTTCCAGTTATGTATTAAAATTTCACTAGTGTGAATTTTTTTTACTCTATATTTATCTTAAATTCTGTGATCCAAATCTATACACTGTGGATTTGGCAGAGCTATCTTCTCTCTGTCTCACTCTACAAAAACTTTCTTCATTTGTCTTAGTAATGTTGGGGCAGATGGGAAAGAGAGACTAAAAGAATGTAAGAGTGGGAATCATTGGTCAAACTCAAGGGGAAACTGGGAAAAGTGTAAAAATTTGACCACCTTTGCAAATAGCTAAACCTTTATTAACTTGGTAGTGGGCATGGCTGGAGGAATTGATCACTGGATTAGCAGGGGACTATCAATTACTGACTGCGAATAGTCATTTAACATCTTTGGCTCTCTTATTGCCGAACAGCAAATGTTATTATCCTTTCAGAAGAAAACATATTCACTCAAAATATTGACATGATGAATTTTGCTACTATACATTTAGCCTGAAATTATAATGAACCAAAATCTGTGTCCATATTTCTCAATCCATGGGATAAATTGATGTCCCAATTTCATTATCTGCTTTGTGTAATTTTATAATTATTATATAT
>NW_025999960.1:5800997-5818808 GCF_001458135.2 Marmota marmota marmota
TATATATATATATATATATATATATATGAAATATATGTACATATTATGTATAATATTAAATATGTATTCATATGTAACAGATATATATTGTTTTAAGAGAGGAGTCAAAGGAGTATAAAAAGGCTCTATCTTTACAACATAATATTCAGATAATATACATATTTGATTATGCAATCAAAGTGAATGCAAGTGTTTGTTACCCAATTCTAAAGCCCATTCTACATTTGTTCTATTTCAATTTCTTGTCTCTTTGTTTCTTTTGAACAGTCTACATTTATGTGTCAATGAGTAGGCTTCCTATATAAAAAATCTCCAAAGTTAAGAGTGCATTTCTATGTATTTACTAAATAAGTGAGCTATTTCCCATTTTACATAGTGTGTTCTATTAATTCCTGTTTTGAACATTTTCCTTTCAATCTTAAAAAATACCCAAATTTGATTTTAAATAATACCCAAATTTGATTTTAAGTAATACCCAAATTTACAAAAAAATGCTTTAAAATGTTTTCTTTAATGTGTTGAAAATAATTACTTTTTACTAATGTTAATAAATAGGAAATCAATAATATCTATTTGAATTCTTGTGTTAGATATTGTTTGTGACTATCAGGTTATATGCTTGGGATTTTTGATGGAGTTTTCTGAGCTGGTACCTCCCCATGTCCAGTTCTCTCACACAGCTCTATTACATTTTTGGTCAATATAGGTAAGTAGTTTACATAATTTTATTAACAAGGAAACTCATTAGCATACACAAGAGAACTCTTAAGCAAACACTGAGGTGTTCAATCGTCTGCCCTATTAACTCCATTCTTCTTAAAGGTACATCTTTATAGTAACTCTTGTGAAAAATCCTACTGTGCTTATAGCTTCAGAAAATTGCTACAGTTAATTTCACAGAAACCTGTAGAACAGATGCAGGAAAAAGTGAGGCCTCTCAGTTGGATATCAACTTGTTTTTCTAAAGTCTTTCTAGTCTAATCTCACTTGCTCTTAGTCATTAAAGAAATGCAAAATTAAAAAAAATTATCATGCACAATAATTTTTAAAAAGTGAAGCTAGCTCCCTAGGGCTTTAAAATGTCTTAGTTATATTAAGTTCAATCAATTTGAACAAACAAATCATCAGCACAATTTTTAATCTTGGAATGAATTAATTAGTATATTCACTTGTGATTTTTGCAGCAGAGTACTTACTCTTTCAGGTACAATTCACTCTGCTGAGATGCTTGCAGCTGGTGCATCCTTTAGAAACATCTCTGGCCTGGATTACACTCTTTGTTTCACTAATTAAATAATATATTTCACAGTGACAATGACTACACCATTTGTACAATATAAATTTATTCTTTGTCATATTCAGAATTGCATGCATGCATGACCTATTACAGGCTCAGAAATGGTGTAATCCTTTCTTTGAACAAATAATCAGTATAGAAAATATACCCTCTATTTATAACAGATAAAAAAAATCTCTCACAAAAAGAACTATTTAGATTCAGTTTCCTAAATATTTTAAAGGAGTAGCACGAATTGAAGAAATATGTATGAAAAATGTTGTAGTAAATGAAATCATTTCTAATAAGTGTCTAGGTATGAACATATATTTTCAGAAATTTTGCTTAACTCCAATATTTCTAACCAATGACAAAGATTTTCTCCTTGACCAAATTTTGGTGAGGTTCTTCTGCACTTTCCTTTTAACTAGAACTTGTTTATTTGGGCTCTGTGTTTCTCTGCCTTTTCAGTTTTATCAAGAATTCTTCTGTTATCACTTTAACCAGAATCTGCTAACCTTGATATCTGATCACCTTCAGAGTCTAATTAGATCCTTCATCCTACACTATGCCCCAGGGGATTTGTTATCACCCTGGACTGCCTTTAGCAGAAATCCTGTTAGGTCAGTTGAACATGAATGTTCTTTATTCCTGATGTTTCCTCTTAGTGATTTTTTTTTTTTTTTTTATCCACTGACCTCTAATTTGCTCTTTGGCTCTAAATTTCCATTTTTCTTGTGGTAGTTGGAGTACAGCCTAATCTCTCTCCCCAGCTATAAAACCCCATTATGGTAGTTCCTATACCTGTCAAAATGGTTTCCCTGAATATCGACTCTGCCTTGCTGTTCTTCAACAAGTGACACTGAATAATTTATTCTTCAACATTACCAATTTAAATTGTAGACTAAGAAATTAAGAATTTAAAGTAGACAAAATGTTGACTTCTTGACAGTCAATTAGGAAGCTTTTGATAGAAAAAAATCCCTGAAAAAAAGTATAAAAATATTTTATAGAATGAGAAGAACGAGCTATTTTTTTCTCCAAGGCATTTCAGGCAGAAGAGTCAGTCAGGTCATCTAGGTATGAGTTTTGGATCTGTCACCTACCAGTACTAAGTGAATTGGCTTGTGCTTTATACAGAGCAAGTTCATGGTCACGTTTGGACTATAGTCCAGTCAAAACACTTGGTCCTATACCCTTAACTATATCCAGACCTACCTGAAAAAAAAATCTTGTAGACTGTAGAGTTATAGCTTGTATGCAACTGGTTAGATTTGAAGAGTACTAGAGAATGTGTATTATGAAGAATAACACTCCAGTTGATTTGCCACAAAACTTGAGACCTCCATTTATGGGATTAGTTGGCTTATATTGAAATGCCATTCATAGGAGTTTTTCATTCAAATATGAATATTCCTGCTATAGTTTGGGTTTGTCCCCCAAAGTCTCTCGTATTAAAGGCTTGGTCCCCAGCTTGGTGCTAATGGAGGTGGTAGAAACTTTAAGAAGTGGGATGTAATTGGAGGTTTTGGCCATTGGGGACTTTCCCTTAAAGGGGACAGTGGGACCCTTAGTCTCTTCCTTCTTTTTCTTTTTTTTTTTTTTTTCTCATCTTGGCCATGATGTGAAAGGCTTTGCTCCCCAAACATTTTCCATAATTTTGTGCTGACTCAATATAGGCCCCAAAGCAAAAGGTCCAGATAGATGGTCATGTATTATTTTCTCTAAATCCCTGAGACAAAACTAACCTTTTTTATTTTTAAGTTGATTTATCTCAGGTATTTTTATTGTAATGAAAAACTGACTAACAATCCTCTTGAGATGAAACACATTAAGCAAATTAGTTTTCCATTAGAGAGAGCTGGCTGGCATCTAGCAAACCTTGCAGTGATGAGACATAAAATAGTAAATTAGTTTCTGTCTGCAAAAACATCTTTCCCCCAATACAAGTTTTTAGGTTGTTTTAATAAAATAAATAAATCAATAATAAGTTTTGGTGATAGTAAGACAGACCATAAACGAGTGAAAAACAATGAATTAAATAGAAAGCAAAAGTAGGATGAAATTAAAACAGAACAAAACATGACCACTAGGCACATATACTTATAGAAACAAAATTTATAGGATACAGTGGGAGATTTTAATATGAATATTTAATAATATGGCCATATTAGTATAATGGGCCTTTTCTTCCCCTGACACACCTATTATTTCTTTGTATTAAGAATATTAAAATCCTTTCTACGTGCTATTTGACATATACAATTAATTACCTTACTGCACCATAGAACATTAGAAGCTATTCTTCCTGTCCAACTGTATTTGCATATCTTTTTCTCTTTTTCAGTACTAGGGATTGAAACCATAGCCTTGTTCATGCTAGAGAGGCTTTCTACCACTAAGCTCCATCCCTAGCCCTTCTATAATTTAATTTTGAGACAGGATCTCACTAAGTTGCCCAGGCTGATCTCAAATTTGCAATGCTTCTTCTGCTTCATCTTTCCATTGTGCTCACTGCCCATCTTTTATAAAGTCATTAATCCCACTCATGAGTGTAGAGCACTAATTGTATCCTAATGGCCCCTCCTCTTCATACTGTTGCATTGGGGATTAAATTTCAACATGAATTTGGAAGGGGACACAAGCATTCAAACTTAAGCACCAAGGTACAAAGACAAAATTGCAGTAATTTGTTGATTGCTGAGTAGCTTCTCACATGGACAAATCTGTGGATCATTTATTTAATGGAGGCTAATGATATATCAACTCCCTAATAATCAGTTTCAAAACTATTTATGAAATTATGTCAATAGCCTATAATACATATAGTTTTAACATAATGTATTGTTGTCCAGTGTACATCACTAATATATTTAACACATGGCTTATTCTTAACCCTGTTGCAAAACTTAGCGTGGCTTATAAAAATAACAAAAAAGTGCTGAGCACAGAGGCACATGCCTATAATTCCAGCAACTCAGGAGGCTGAGACAGGAGAATCCCAAGTTCAAGGCCAGCCTCAGCAATTTAGTGAAACCCTAAGCAACTTAGTGAGACCCTGTCTCAAAATGTAAAACAAAATGGGTGGGCTATGTGGCTCAATGGTAGAGTGCCTCTGGGTTAAATCTTCAGAACAACAACAACAATAACAAATCTACAATGTAACAAATTGAGAATAATTAAGACTGTATTAATATGGCTTATAGGAACACTTGTTATGAACGGGAGAAAGAGAATATATTTATAACTGACTAAAACAAGGCGATATTAGAGTATAATTTATGTAGCATTTCCCTAAAACTTCAAAGAGAAATAAGAAAATGCCATGAAAACAAAAATTGTTTAATTTATCATTTTCAATAGCCCATCTTTTGCATAACATTTTGATGGGGAAAGAATATGTTCCAGGCCTCTTCTAAGCAAATTTTTTTCCAGCCTTAAAATGCCTATAGAGAAAAGAGAATCTTTCTTGTCTCTCTCACCAGTCTCAGACTGTACCTGGAAAAAAAAGAGCTAGCAAAATAGAATTTAGGGGAATGGAAACACTTTGGTGGCAGCTGAGAGTGTCTTAATGGCAGGGGAGAGTAGGTGAAGGTGGTGTTTTTCCAGTGAAGTCCATAGTTGAAATATGTAGGTCTGTATTCTGTCAACCATGTTGATTATAGTAATAGAGTTTTTCCTTTTTCATCAACATGTATTATTCTGCTGAATAAATATGCCCTCATTTGCTATCCATTTCCCTATTATGGTGATATTATGGTATTATGGAAAAGGACACTATATATATTCTAGCATATCCTTTTGTATGCTTATTCTGCTGGATGTATGCCCAACTATGTACTATGTATGACAACTTCAATTTTACATCCATTCAATTGTTAGTATTGTCAATTATTTTAACTTTACACATTCCATTGAAGTGAAGTGGTGTTCCATGTAGTTGAAATCAATATTACTGTTTATATAAGCTTATTGGTCATTTGGTTATCTTCTTTTATGAAGTGACTTTTTGAGTGTTTTGCCTTTTTAAAAATTTATGTTGTCTTTTTCCATAATGGTTTGAAGAAGGTCTTTATATATTCTTGACACAAATCCTTTAGTTAAATTTGTATATTGCAAATACTTCTCCCAGTCTGTGGCTTAAGAAGTATTTGAATACATCAAGTTACTAAAGATAGTCTCCTTTTTTTTACCACCTAGAAGCCTTATAATTTACATTCATATTTAGGTCTATAATCCATCTCAAACTAATTTTACATATGGTGTGAGGAAATGACCAAGTTTATTTTTCCAATATGCATACACAAAAATAACTCTTTTTTTTTTTTTGTAACAGGGAACTGAACCTAGGGGCACTTAACCACTGAGCCAAATCCTAAGCCCAAATTTTCATTTTTTCTTTTGATACAAGGTTTTACTAAGTTGCTTAGGGCCTCACTAAACTGCTAAGGCTGACCTTGAACTTGTGATTTTCCTTGTCTCAGCCTCCCAAGCTGCTAGGAGAGTACAGGCGTATATTATCTCGCCCTGCCAAAATTGTAATTTCTTTTTTTGGTTACCCTTTCTTATTCACTAAATTGAAGCAAGAAGTTTGTCATCATTTAGGGCACATGCACGTGTAAGTCTCTTAAATTCCTCATATTTGAGTAACTCAGTGGTGCTTTAATTTAAAAGAGAAATAAGAAAATAATTTTTGATACCACCAGTTTTGTTATTCTGAGTCATTTTGCATTACCATAACATTTTAGAATTACTTTAAAATTCACACACACACACACACACACACACAAAGAATCTTTTGGATTTTGATTGAGGTTCTATCAATCTATGGTGAAATCTTAGAGATCAATTTTAATAGAAAGGACATTTTACTAATATTAAAAATTGTAGTCCATGAATGTCATAGTATCTCTGATTCATTTAGATCTTCTCTAGTTCCTTTCAATGATATTTTTCTCAAACATCTTTTTTATTTATTCCTAAAAATTTATGTTTTGAATCAATTACAATTGGCATTGGTTTCAGAATTCATTTTAAAATTGCCTGCCACTAAAATATAGGAACATAATTGATTTTTTTATATTGAGCTTGTATCCAAGGACCTTGATAAATTCACCTAAGTTGTTAATTATAGCACATCATGGATTCTTTTGGATTTCCTATGTGTGTAATCATGGCATCTGAAAGTAATTAGTTTCACATCTTCCTTTCAATACTCTATGGTTTTTACCTTTTCATCATGCCTGTAATATCTGTAGTGGTTTCTCCATTGTCATTTCTAATATAGGTGATACACATTTTCTCTTTCTGATGCTATTTTTTTAATCATGTTATTGTTTTCTTGATTGTTTTGCCAGGTGTTTATCAATTTTGTCAAAAATAAAAATTAGACAATGATTTTAAAATAAGTAATAAAAATAGGAAAAAAGGAAGAAAAGAAATATTATTATTGTTTATTGCCTAATTTTTCACACAGGTATCAAAAGATCTCATGGTGAACATGTTAAGCACTAGAAGTTTATGTAACAGTTCAAAAATAAACATAAAAAAGTAAATATTATTAAACTAAAGTTGGATTATAGAGGAGAGGAAGGAGAGGAAATTTTATTGTTGTTTGTAATGAAACCACAATTAAAGAAAGAAAGTAAAGTTAGCCAATCCCAAAGAAAACAAATGCCAAATGTTTTCTTTGATATAAGGACACTGATTCATAATGGCATAGGGAGAGGGAGCATGGGAGGAATAGAGGAACTCTAGATAGGGCAGAGTTGTTGAAGGGGAAGGGAGGGAGCATGGGGTTATTATGATGGTGGAATGTGATGATCATTATTATCCAAAGTACATGTATAAAGACATGAATTGTTGTGAATATACTTTGTATACAACCAGAGAGATGAAAAGTTGTGCTGTATATGTGTAATAAGAATTGTAATGCATTCTGCTGTCATATATAAATAAAAAAATATTTTAAAAAAGAATAAAACATATTGTAGAAAAATGCAAATATGAAGGTGGTTACTAGGAAATATTATAAATTTTCTTGAAGATTACAAATGTCATTAAAAGATATAAGATCACATGCTTCATTTATTAATTGCTTTAGTCACTCAACAAACATATATTGAATGAATTTTGCATCAGGCCACTTTCTAGGCCCTGCAATATGTCAGAAAAAGACATATACCCTCCAGCAGAAAGAAAATAAAAAGAAGGCCTAATGAGTAAGCTGTTATCCTATAAAGAAAATAGCAATTATTGTGAATAAAAGAAAAAAGTAGGAAAGAACAGGTAGACAGGAAGACTGTGATTTAAAAGAATATACCTCATTGAATAAAGGACACATGAGGAAAGACAGGAACTGAGGTGGTTAGCCATGTACCATGGGAATCAAAACAAGTTCCACACAGAAGACACTTGCCTTTGGGTAGAGTGAATGAATACACCTGGAATCCCCAGGGAACAAGGGAGAGGGAAAGAGCAGGGAAAGTGTGGGAGAAAATAAATGATGAGGTGACTGAGGTCAGATCATAAAGTCATACAGGCCAGGTGCAGTAGGCGAAGCATCCTCCTACCAACCTTGAGTCTAAGCTGGAGTTTGGGACCTGGTTTTGCCAATATAATGTGTAGGAAGTGATGTTATCTGAGCTCCAAAGCCCAGGCTCAAGAGGCCTTGCACTCTTATGTATTGCTCTTTGAAAAGAAGGTATTTTAAGGGAAGAAGTTACTTATAAAGGAATAGCTTATGAAGAAGCAAACTTTTCCATATAAGGAAGTCATCCTCCTGCAGATCCTACTGGAGAGCTCATAGGAAAAAGAACAAGACATCCCAGTCAGTCCCCCAGAGAACTGCCACATGTGAATGGGACTATAACGCACAGCCTAATCAGTGCCAGCTGCATCTAGCTGAAAGGCTCCAGGTAGCCTCATGAGTGTTCAGTCAAATCCTACAGATTAACAGGCTCAACCAACTCTAAATTAGAGACTCATGAATAAGTGTGTATTTGCTATTTTAAGGCACTAATTGTATCATATATCAATAAATAACAGAAATACCAGTATAACTTCAGATTTTAATGGAACACATTCTACAGTTAGGTTTAGGAGTAGAGTGACGTTATCAGACTTAGTTTAAAAGAGCTATTCTGACTACTGTGGGAACACACTGTAGAGGGCCAGGCATGAGGGCATGGGGACCAGTAAGGTTGTTATTGCAATAATCCAGTTTAGAGATGATGGTGACATGAACTAGAGTGGAGAAGATGACAAATGGCCATATTCTTTACATTTTGAAAGTAGATAAGATTTTTCATGGATTATACGTTGGGTGTAAGGCATTAGAGGAAGCAAGATAGACACAAAGATTTTAGATTTCAGCATCTGAACAGCATATATTTTACAGAGAACACATTAGGAAAAAAGGCGAGCATGCTTAAGTGCACATGTGCTATTATATTTGCCTAAATAAATAGTATAAGGGCAAACAAAAATTATAAAAAATTATTTTGTTCAGGTAAAAAAAGGCAGGAGAGAGACCAAGACTGCTTGGGGAATATATTATTTATCATTATGATTTCAGAACCTTGTAAATGTAAAACTATCATAAAAATAAAATTAAAGTAAGAAAGAAAGAGGTTTAGTCTTTTTTTTTTAAAACACCTATTATGTATGAAGCACTTATATGTGATCCATGGCCTCTTTGGCTTCCTTATTTTTAAACTGTAATTGCAACTGTACCTTGCAAGGCTGATATAATTAGTTGAGAGTTATTAGAAGTAGTATATCTTAGTAAATGCCCAGAGCAAGCAGTTGGTAATCTGTTGCTGCCATTACTAGTGTTCAACGCCATGGAACTAGTAAGGATTGGAGTATAATTCAAACTACACTTTTCTGGAGGTGAGGTCCCTAGCATTTCCCTCTTTGCAAAACTGTCTTTTATAAAAAGCAACATAACAGCTGATGTCTCCAATTTTACTATGCCAGGTGTGTGGGAGTGACGGAATGCAGATTATGTAGAAAACTCAGCCTCAGGAGGACCAGAAAAGTACTCAGAACACATGTTTGTAGCAAACATGGAAGTGGTCCAGACACAGCACATGCCAGGGGATTGGCAAGACAGGCAGAGCACTGAGTTAGAACCCGGTTAAGTATTCATGCACCAGGTACACAAAAAAGGAGTTCACGTTAAGGCAGAGTCTGGCATCAAGCAAGCCAGCAGCAGCTAGAGTTGATGAAAATAGATTCTTCTTTTTTCATGACCATAAGCCAAATTTTTGCCTTCTGTTGAAGCTGGAATCAATCCCAGGACACAGTAAGTCCAGAGTCTGTTCATGTGTGAGTTTATGATGAGAAGACATTGATTTAAGCAGAGTGCCACTTAGGAACAGGATCAGTGGAGTCTCCAAGTGTTTTTTAAAAATTATATTCTACTGGGGGACTCTAATATGTCATTTAGAGTTTTAACAAATTGAGAAATAAGATAAATAGAAGATGGAAAATCAAAGCATACCCTCGATTTAAAGACCAAATTGGAGGACATTGCTTGCCATGACATCTTACAGGCTTCCCAGTATAGAGTTTCCAAGTTTGACCAACTTCTAACACAAGCCAACTCAGAGGTAGATGTTGACCTTATGAAAAGCAGAGCTGGTTTCCTGGTAAGCAAAGGCACAAAGAGACACAAGAAAATACCACAGGAAACAAACTTCAAAATTCAGAAGGGGGTGGGGGTTGCCTCCTAACACAGTTACATAATACATTTTTCAAGAGAGGCACACCTGACAAAGAGATCCAGTTGTCTCCACTGAGTAGTCATTCTAAAAGGTACTCAATATATTTCAGGGAGAAATATCTATGTTCATAATGAGGTCCAATTTCTGACAAGATAAAGTACTCTGAAGATCTAGCAGTATATAAATGTATATAAATTTATTTATTAGTATATCAACATATTATTTATATACTACTTGTATTTAAATTTGTACTACTTATATACTACTTGTTTATAAATGCATACTATTTTATATACTAGTATATAAATACATACAGGGAACAAGTCGTAAAGAGTACTGTAAGCCATGTTTGAATTTAGAGCAAAAGGAGAGAAGGCTGATAAAGTTTTGAGATAACTCAGCAAAATTAGATGCCATTTTGAGAAAAACAACTAAAACTTTACCAATTTTCATGTTAGGTAAACAAAGCTCTCAGCTTCATCTCTCTGTCATAGCCAGGCGAGCTGCAAGCAAAGACATGTGATCAAGTTAGATTTGGGGCACAGTAATAAACTCACATAACAGTAATTGGAAGCTCTTTATTTACCCAACAAATGGATAGGGAGCACTTATGTGCCACACCAAGAATAATAACTCCACATTTGTTCTCTTGGAGCTGGTTAATCTCATGAGTGGTATGGAAGGGTGGATATTCAGGCAGTAAAGGAGGGTGCTGGGAAAGCAGGAAGGGGGGTCACCTTATTAGTGTTGGGAATACAAGAAAAGGGTTTCTGAAGATGGCTGCAAAGAATAAATAGTGTTGTCAAGCCAGAGGGAATAAGGGAGAAAGAATTATCAAGCAGAGGAAGCCACAAATAAAGGTCTGTACTCCAGAGAGTATGGTAATTTCGGAGATGTAAATATAGTTAAGAATGGACCAAAAATGGAATATGGGTATATATTTATGTATGCAAGATGTATGTGCACACAAATGCTGGAGAAAGCTGAGGGAGAAATCTTGATTTTTTTCATAGAGTGCATAAATAGTATATATTATATATACTATATATATATACTATATACATAAATAATATATGTACATAAATGTATAAATATATTTATTATTATATAAATATTCATACTGTTTACATATACTTGTATATAAATATGCACTATTATATACTACTTGTATATAAATGCATACTATTTTATATACTAGTATAGTAAATACATATAAATACATACAGGGACTAAGTCATGAAGAGTACTGCAAGCCATGTTTGAAATTAGAGCAAAGGGAGAGAGGGCTGGTAAAATATGCTAAGTAGTTAGATGACAATATGCCTGTGCCGTCATAGATGTGCTTTTAAATGTCAGTGGCTGCAACATGGGGCACATCTGGGAGAAGAATCACCTTAAAGTCAGGAGCTTCAGAAATGTAGACAGGAAATAACAACTTCACAAAGCAACTACTTAGGATGAGATTCAACCAGAATCTGATAGAGTTGGAAGGACATAGTTTGTTATAACATATCCATTTATAAAAATGAGTCTACCACTGCAGTGTAGAAGGTAACTACAGACCATAGGAAAGGTTTTTCAGAAAAGTAAAGTGGTTGGACAGCCTTGGTATCAAGGACATCTGCTTCCAAATGTTGAGTTGGTTTTATTCCAAATGTTTACATACTACTTGGTCTGTATTGTCGAGGTATATTTGCTCTTGGACTAATGAAATAAACCATATCACGTGCCATTCTTGTGTGAAGAGAAAACACAGTTGTTTTATTAATGCCATGTTTCAACTAAACCAAGCTGATAACAGGCACTTCAGAAAGTAATGGTTCTTTTCATGTCTGACTTTCAATAATTTGTGGTCCATAGAGAAATATGGGCATACATATTTTTGTTTAAACTGTTCCATTAACATTAAAGTTTGTTCTGTACCAGGTATGGGAAATCAGAGATGAGGAGAATGCATCTCTGGGCAACTGGGATCACCATCGAAGAGAAACACTTAAAAATAAAAAGCACTTTATTGTTTGGTTCCAGATGTTGAATTATTATTTATAAATTTCACCATGGTACACATCAAGAAAGAAAAAATATATATAAATATATTTTTAAAAAAATCTTCCTTGCTTTAATTATCATACCTGAAGATAAAAATAACCTTAAAATTGCCATGCTGTGAGGGAACAGTATTCTGATATAGCTATTAAACACAAGCGTTGTATTATTAAACAGGACTTCAAAATATTCAAAATCATGTGAGTATGTGTTTAGAAACTTTTTTACTTTAAAAAATTTAATCTACAACAATTTTAGCATAAGATGCTAAAAAATGTAAAAATACTCAGGCATACAAAAATGGACATTATCACTTTCACTAAAATATAATTTTACCTCTATCTAGATATTTTGTAAATGATATAACTGACATATGTCCTACTTAATGTAAGGAGGCCAATAAAAATTTCAGATGAATCCCAGAGCACTTGGCCAGCATCCTGATATCTGTTTATGCCAATGACTTTGCTTTTTCTCATAAATCACGTTTACTCTATAACTCTCCAAGTCTAAAAAGTTATATTTATGATAATGACTGAAATAATATGAGCCCAATTGGAACATGATAGATTTGATAGATCATTTTATGGATACCACTTACTTACTAAAATATCTCAACTATTTTAGACAAAACAGGTTGTTGAATGTGTTTTGCTTTTCACTCACAGGGTGACATTTATGAAGAAAGAAAAATCTGCAAGATATCTGAAAAAGCAAGTCATATGCCAGAATACAGTGGAAAGAGTGGTAGATAAATCAGTTAATGTCACCCCACCATGTTAAGGACCAAATACTCCAAAAACTAGAAAGAAATGCAGAGGAAAATTCTTCTGCGAATCTACCTAGCCCATCTCGTACTCCTAACTCCTTAAAAAATAATAATAATAGTAATCGGCAATGTTGTAGAAGTTCCAGGAGGAGTTTATAGGTGAGAAAATGTGCAAGAGAGAGAATATAATCCAAAGACTGCCAGCAATGAGGAAAGCCCACATCTCTAAGCTATTCTAACAACGTCACTGTAAGAATGGTAATGAATAAGTTTTTCCTTGTACCATTCTCCCCTTTCTTACACAGGGGAGTTCTAGATAGGCTCAAATTTCTCCCAACTTTTTCCAAGAAACTCTGTAGACATCTTACCTATGATTATCCCACTACCTTCTTATCTATTTGCCTGTATTTGTTTGACTTGCTTCTGTAGTAATTGTACGCCTGTAGGTGTTTACAAAAGATGAGCCCTCTGACCTAATACCTACACAGAATCCATGCATATTAAGAAATAGCACTATGTCCTTAGCTATGACAGCTTGGCAAGGATTTATTTTCAACATGTAAACCACAGACATTGATTGTTGCTTCCAGAGTAGAGGTGCTAGATTTTCTAGATTTCATTCTCAGTCCCTGGCCCCCTACCCACCCACATTACTCTTTAAATCCCAGGTAACACTCCAAATAAACTAATCCAAGAGATGACCCATGTGAGAGACATCATGTCGCTGGCATATTCACTCCTTGTCTCTTAACCCTGGCCATTGTCTTTTCTTTGGCCCACACTCATGCAATGAAACTAACTCTTGAGGTTTCAGCATAAATTGCATTTCCCTAAGAAAGTATTCTCGCCCCCTCTAAACTAGATGAGGACCTCCTACAATGTTCTTCTACAGTATTTCACAGTGTTTTGAAATGGTTATTTCACTTGCTCATTATGGATCTTTTCTGAGGTGCAGAAGTCATGACTTTCTGTGCCTGGCACAAAGCCTAACTTATGCAGCATGATTGATGCTCAGATTATCAGAAAAACTTGATTCCTCACATAACTAGATCCTTGTTATAAACATCTCTCCAAATGCCTAAATCCAAGTATACATATCATAAATTCAAGACTTTTTGAGATTTTTGCAATTAGACAGGAAATCCATATCTCAAAAAGATTGCCTTTCAGAAAGGCCTGATTGCAACTGGGAAAGACAGTCAACAAATCTAAATGGCATAACATCAATAAAGTGGAAATTTATGTTTGATTTATTTGATCGGGGTAAAGGGAGGAATTTCAAATAAACATGGAGAACCTAGGCAGACAATAAATGAGAGGAGAAAAGGTAAACCCAGAATGAGTGACTCCATCAATTCCCCAGGTGTTGTCAAGGGCCCAGCATGGCACTAGCCCCTGAGGTAGAAATGCCAACTCATACCCTTCAGGAGGCCACAGTTTCTATCCTATAGACCCATGGCCCTATTTTTAAGAAAAATGCAGCTGTATTTACTGTATTTACCTCTGCTGCTGCCAGGGCCCCTGCTGGGGGAAGAAGAGGATTTTCTTTTTATCAAAGCAATAGAAATATCAGATCTCCCATCCATTTATCTGCAAGCTATAGCTTTTCCTATTAACTCCATCAATGAATGGGCTAATCTGTGTGCTAAGTGTAATAAAGTCATCTGGTACAGCTTTTTAAAATGTCTTGTCCTCATTTCTTTTCTATGGAAAAAGTCATGTCCATGTATATTTACATTAGAATAATATTCAGGGCCCTATGCTTTCCTTATCTTCTAGTCATAGCTATCAGCCAAATGAGACTTATTGTTGAATCCCTACTTTATGTCAAGCCTATTCGGGGCACCACAGAATAGAGAAAGAAATTGGTGATCCCTGTGTTCCAGAAACTTAATGCAGTGGAAAAAGCAAGACACAATCATTTTTTATAAAGAAAATTTTATCCCTTTTCCTATTACTCATTTCTGCAAATCTAATATAAAAAAAATCCATTTTTTTTCCTCCAAGGAGCTGAGCAGGAAGTAACATCGAAGACACTGCATTGCTTTAATATGCTCTTTTTCTTTCTTGGTGACAATTTTCATTTCATTGGGAATTTTAGCATCAGGTTTTTACCTCATACCAACCTGAGCAAACTGACTATTTTTATTCGTCATCTGAGTCTCCTTCAACTTTCTCACCTCCATTGATCACTGATTTTACAAGCTTAAAAGTCAATCATTTCAGCAAGGTGCCAGTATTGAATCATTTCCAGTTCTCATCTTCTGAGAGCCACTGGGTCTTCACAAATGTATATTAATGGTGATTTCAATTGAAAGGGAAGAACTGGTTTTTATTGCTCTCAATCTAAGATCTTCTGCTCACATTAGGCCTTAGTCAATTGAATAAACAAAGCTTGTTCATATTTATTATTCTGCTAAAATTAGCAGATGTTCAGTCATGGGTGTTACCAGAGTCTTAGGGAATTGCACTTTTCACTTTAAAGCATGATGACTTTGTGATGGATGGTTCCCTGGGCTCTTTTGACTCGGCTTTCTGCTGTTTCTTTCTCCAGCCCATTTCATGCTGATGTTCATCTTGCAAAATGTCTGACATTTGAGACTGAGACAAAGTACTTAAAGAGAAACGAAGCTAGGCAAACAAAGAAGCCATTCTAGCAGATCAACATGTTCCTTGAGATGTACTGAGCTAGTTACTGTTCCACATGTCAGACATTGTACCTATACTATCTTATTAGGTCCCCATAATAGCTACGTGAAGTAGACACATTTTACACATGAGGAACTAAGGCTGGAGGAATGAAATATACTTTTTTAAACATATGATTCCTAAGGAGAAGAACCTGGGTCCAATCCCACATGGGTCTGGAAGGGTTGCCTGTCCCCTCTGTGCTCCTGCAAGCTGCTGCACACCTCACTGAGTCCTTGCCAAAGAGTACTGTCATTACCTCTTTACTTCACTTTTTCTCAGCTAATCTCCAAACTCCTAAAGAATGTGGGTGCTGTCTTTTCCCCGTTTCCAGAACCTATCTCAATTTCTGGTATATTGTGGGTGTTCAATAATGTCTGTGTAGAGAAGAAATGAATGAATATACCCATTCAATAATGTCTGTGTAGAGAAGAAATGAATGAATATACTCCCTGTCCACCTTTGCAATTGCAACCACAGAGTAGAATAATATAAAAGAGGCACTTTTAATAATGAAATACCACAGAATTTAAAAGTTTATGCTGGCATGGTTATCTGTTTTATCTTTTTATGTTATTATTCGACTATGTCTTTTGAAAGAAAATGCTGTGTTCTAATAATACACACACACACATACATACACACACATACACAAAATCTTCAATATTGCCTAGTTATATCTTAAGAACTGGAAGCACTTAATGAATATTAGTTAATTCAATGAATTCATGGTGGTTTATGACTAAAAGCTGGGCATAGTGATGGCGTGGCTGTAAACCCAGCGACACAGGAGGCCAAGACCTGAGGGTTACAAGTTTGAGGATAGCCTTGGCAACTTAGTGAGATCTTGTCTTGAAACAAACAAACAAAAAATTTAGAAAGGGCTGGAAATGGAGCTCAATGGTAAAGCACTCCTGGGTTCAATCCCTAGTACTGCAATAAATAAGTAAATAATAGTAAAACCTAAAAACAAAACCAACAACAACAACAACAAAAAAAAACCTCATCATATTATTTGTTCACTCTAGCAAAGGAGAAAGCTATTTTAGAGGAGGTGAGTGTAAACATAATAGGGAGGCAAAGTCAGAAGCTACAGAGGACAAATTATGAAATCTTGGCCCCAGCTGATATCAAAAGCTATCAGTTGAAATAATGTTTTCTCTATATATATGTGTATGTCTAATTTTCCAAGGTATAAAATAAATATGTGTCGGAATCAGAATAAAAATCATAAATATGTCTGGAGGCACCAAATACTTTTTAATTGGTGATAAGTAAGTTTTGTAATGCTTTTAAACAAAAATAATCTAAAATAAACTTGAAAAATTTTTTTTCCAAAATAGGTATTTTTGTTTCAGAGCGTTTGCAAAAAGTAGACTGTCCTAATTAGTGTTCAGTTTTGCAACAGTAAGTGGGAATGGCAGGTTGTAACTTCCCCTTTAGGACAGAGCTCCTCTGGGGCCTTCCCATCTGTTCCTGTTCCTCATCGGTTTGAGGCAATTTCCCCATTTCAATCTGTATACAGGTTCTATTTCCATTTCATGTTTCACTTGTGCTGTGTACTAAGAAAATGCTAAAACTTTGAACTGAGAAATGAAATGCCTTAATGATTGTCTGCTTCTTGTAATATCATAGTGTTCTCAAAACTTAAGGATCCAACTAAAAATCATTTTCCAGGTATTGATGTTAATGTTGCTATTGAAGAAAGCACAAAAGTGCTTACATATCTTTCTACAGATGGCAAACATATCCTCCATATGGTTTCATATCTTCAGGACTGTATAGCAAGTAATACCATAATATTTTTAAATACAACGGGCTTTAATATTGAGAAGTATTATAAATGAACTTATAAATTTGAAAATTAAGTTCAACTGCTCTAATTCATGATGATTCAAGAAATTTATCTTAAAGAAAAAGGTGCCAGCATTATGATGAAAATCTTTAAGTCAAATGTAAGATAGAGAAGGGAGAGTCACAAAATAGAAATGGTGGGAAATGAGGGGAAGTAGAGATATTTTTGTGAAAAAAAATTTTATATATATATATATATATATATATATATATATATATATATATGAAGTTAATCTTTACATATTAATTGTCCCCAAAAGCTCATGTGTGAGACAATGCAAGAACATTCTAAGGTGAAATGATTGGATTGTGAGAGTCTTAACCCAGTCTGTGAATTGATCCCCTGATGGAATTAACTGAGTATACCTGGCTGGAGGAGGTGGGTCATTAGGAGTTTACCTTTGGGGTATATATATTTTTTTCTGGCAAGTGGAATTTCTCTCTTCTTC
>NW_025999960.1:5818976-5833802 GCF_001458135.2 Marmota marmota marmota
ATATACATATATATATATATATATATATATATATATATATATATATATAAAATTCTCTGCTGTCTCAGAACTTCCAACTTAACATCCTTCAAAATAAAATTATCTTTATGTCTGCTTAAGCCTTTTCTTTTTGCTATCATCTCCCTAAATTTTATATCTAATACTCTAACTTAGAAATCCTTGTCATCTTTTATTCTTTCTCTGCACTTCCCAAGTCTAATTATTCCTCAAACCATATTATTCCTCTTTCATGAATTCAGTTTTAACCTTATCTTACATATTCTGATGTAGTAAAAAAATGTGTATGTATGTATATATATATATATATATTTTTTTTCCTATATGAATGGTCATTTATCAGGGAAAAACTTGTCCGATGCATGTTTCAACAAGTTGGTAATTTTTATTTTGCTTCATTTTGTTCTTAGTGTTTTGCTGGCCCCACTAGGAAAAATAAAAGAGAGAGAAAGATCTTTAATTAGAAAGCTAATTAAAGAAAATCCAAACGTTCCCTGTCAATATTGATTGGGTAAACATTCTCATTTTATTGGAAGAAAACTGATGCTCAGAGCATTCAAAACAATTGCAGATAGTCACACATTACCAGAGCTGAGCATTAAAAGCACATTTTCTGCTGTCTCAGTCATGACTCTTTACTTCGATTTTGAGAGAATCACCATAGCACAGTAGGGAAATATCAATTTAGGGATTAAACAAAATAAGACCAAACAACTTGGCTTGGAGTTTGGTTCTCTCACCCACTAAATGTATAACCTTGAGAAATTTATTCGAATTTTCAGGACCTCGTCCTCCTTACATAAGAAGAATTCCTATAGTGACAAAGTACTAGATGAGATATAAGGCCATTTTAAAAGATGATTTGCTGCAAAAAGAACTTGAAATTTTCAAAACTACAATCTGAGACATTCTGTCATTCTCAATACACAGCTATAAAACAGATGTAGAAAATTCTTCCCTACATGATAAAACATACAAGATTTCAGAACAACAAGATATCACTTATTTCTACCCTTACTTTGAAGAAAGGTCTTCCTCATCTTAGTTGAAACCTGTTCATCAAAATATATTGAAGGCATGAGTGAGAAATCTTCATTAGGGAGTCTCCAGAACTTCCAACTTAACATCCTTCAAAATAAATTTATTTTTATGTCTGCTTAAGCCTTTTCTTCTTGCTATCATCTCCCTAAATTTTATATCTAATACTCTTAGAAATCCTTGTCATCTTTTATTTCTTCCTCTGTACTTCCCAAGTCTAATTATTCCTCAAACCATATTATTCCTCTTTCATGAATTCAGTTTTAACCTTATCTTACATATTCTGATGTAGTAAATACATTATTCTTTTAACCATGCTTCATGTTTGACTTCCCCAAAGACCCAAAGCCTCTTTTTTTTAATCTTTAAATACATTGTTTTAGAGCCAGGAAGAGTGGTGCACGCCTGTAATCCCAGCATCTTAGGAGGCTGAGACAGGAGGATTGAGAGTTCAAAGCCAGCCTCAGCAAAAGCGAGGTGCTTAGCAACTCATTGAGACCCTGTCTCTAATTACAATACAAAATAGGGCTAGGGATGTGGCTCAGTAGTTGAGAGCCCCTGAGTTCAATCTCCAGTACCAATAACAACAACAAGAAAGATATTTTAGTAGTAATGACTTAAGAGTTACACAGTACTTTGAAAAAAAATTCTAATAAACAGCAACATCTGTCTATAACATATTTCCATCAGCAAAAGGATTAGATGAGCTCAAAGAAAACTCTGTATTTTGACTGTGTCTGCTGATGTTGATTTTGCTGCAGTGACACTAAGCCTTGCTTAGGTAAACTTTTATTCTGCCCTGTGTTTGTCAGCTTCTGTCACTATAAGAAATGTTTGAGATGATTAACTTATAAGGAAGAAAGATTTATTTTGGCTCACAAGTTTTGGAGGTTTCAGTCCACAATAAGGTGGACCCATTCCATTTTTATTGAAAATAACCCTTTGTAATAACACCATAGTCTACCTATCATGACTGATTGTTCTTTGAATCTAATGGACAGCTACATCCCAGGAATTCTTGTGCTCGATTTCCTATATGCCATGTTTTTTTGTTAGTTTATTGTTCGCTTATGCTCTAATTTACAGGTGCATACTGGTAGTGATTTCCACAATATATTTGTGGGAGCTAATATGTTTTGTAATGTCGTACTTAAAAAATATTTTTATTTTACATTTACACTTGATGATGTTTTGCCTGTATACTAAGTTCTAGACTAAAATCCTGTTGTTGTTGTTGTTTTTCCAGAATTCTGAAAGCAATGATTCATTTTTCTATTAGCTTCCACCATTAGTATTAAGAAATCTGAGGTCATCCCAAATTGTTTTTATGTTAACCACTCTCTCCCTTATTTAGAAAGCCAATAGTATTTCCTATCCATTCCTATGATTTTGAAATGTCACCACTTTGTGTATTGGTGTGAGTCCATTTTCACCAGTATGTGTTGATAGACTCTAAATATGGGAAAACATGTTCCTATGTTTTGTGATTATTTTCTTAAATTCTTTCATAGGTATCCTCCCCTAGATTACTATGTTTTGTGGTTATTTTCTTAAATTCTTTCATAGGTATCCTCCCCTAGATTTCCTCTCCTCCCTCTTCCTAGAACTCCTATTATTTGAATATCAGGCATCTTGGAATTAATTCTATAATTTATTTCTATCAAAATTTTCATTTCTGGATTCATATTTTAAATTCAGCAACAAAAAGGAAGAGACAGAAAGAAAAAACAGAACATAAAAAAATGAAAACTAGAAAACTGATGGATGTATGGTAATTAAGGAAAGAAAGCCAATCTTTAGTAAAGGTTGATAAAAGGCAAATCCAACCTAATTTATACTGAGTATTTCCCCTAGCTCTTAGAAATCATTAGAACCTGGTAATACTGGTTGAAAATTTGAAGCCATTAAATCTCCAGATCCTTTTTCCAAATAACTCCAATGTTCCCAGTTTTAGCATCTTTCTTTGCAGTACTTGTCTGATCTCTCTGAATTTGCTTCCCTAGAGTGGTCCTCATGTCCTTGTTTCTAATTCTTGGTTTTGGCCCAGATCTTGTATGTTAGTGGATTCCTCAGATGTCTGGCACTCCTGGGTTAAGTGCTCATGTTTAAGAAAAGCTAACTCATTCCCCCAGCAATGAATGAGTGTTCCAGCTCTTCTCCATCCCCCCATTCTCTTGATTTTTGACATTCTGAGTATGACTGACATCTCATTATTAATTTTTATTTCCCCAAAGTTTAATGGTGTTGAGCATCTTCTCCTATGTCTACTTATAATCTGTAAGCCCTCCCACCTTTTTTTTTTTTTTGGATATCAGGGATTGCATCCAGGGGCACTCAACCACTGAGCCCCGTCCCCAGTCCTATTTTATATTTTATTTAGAGACAGGGTCTCACTGAGTTGCTAACCACCTCACTTTTGCTGAGGCTGACTTTGAACTCACAATCCTCCTGACTCAGCCTCCCAAGCCCCTGGGATTACAGGTGTGCACCACTGCGCTCAATTGTAAGCCTCTTTAGTAAAGAATTGTTCAGATATTTTGTGCTTTACACAAAAATTCCATAGGATTGTTTTCCTATGGAATTTCTGGAGTATTTATGTGTTGCAGATAAAAACCTTTATCAGATATATAATTTTCAAATATTATCTTGGGGCTTTTTTTCCATTCTTTTCACAATGACTTCCAAAAAGAAAAATAATGATTGATAAATTTTTATTTATCATATTTTTCCTTTCTGGATCATGCTTTTAGAGCCATATCTTTAAAAAAATATAGTTGCCTAATCTAATGTCACAAAGAATTTTCTATTTTTTTTCTAGAATTTTAGCTGTAGATTTAGGTCTATGACCTATTTTGAGTTAATTTCTATACACTACAAGGTAAGAATCTTTGTTTTTTGTTTTTTGTGTGTTGGTATCTGAAATGTCCAGCACACTTTATTAAAAAGACAGTTTTTTATCTAGTGTCAAAAATTAGTTGTCCATATATGTCTGGGTATATATCTGAACTCTAGTCTATTCCACTGTTCTAGTTTTCTAGCATTATTCTAAAATACAGTGTCTTGGTTGCTATAACTTTATAATAAGCCTTGAAATAAAATATAAATAGTTTCCAGCTTTACTATTTTTTTTTGCAAAGTTGTTTTCACCATTCTCCACTTAATTTTTGAACATATGGAATAGGAATAATATCCTTTTAGGTAATTCTAATATCTGTGTCATTTCTGGGTCCATTTCAATTTCTTAAATTTTTCTCCTAATTATGAGTCATATCTTCATTCTTAAAATGCCTAGCATATTAGTCAGATTTCTTCAGAGAAACCATCAAGAGGATGTGACTATAGAAAGAGATTTTTCATGAAGAATTTGTTTGCATAATGATGGAGGCTGATGAGTCCCAAGATTTTGCAATCAGCAATCTAGATACCCAGGAGCTTCTACGGTCTAACTTCAGTCCAGGTCCAAAGCCCTGAAAACCAAGAGAGCTGATGTCCAATCTAGTCTGAACCCAAGTAGTCTTAAGACCCACAAAGAACTAATGTTTAAGTTGGCATCTAGGCAGGAAAACACCCTGATGTCTCAGTTTAAAGGTGGTCAGCCAAGGAAAGCTCCCTTTTGTACAGGGATAAGTCTACCTGTTGTTCTAATTAGGCCTTCCAACTGAGTGGGTCAGTCCCGTCACATTAAGGAGGGCAATTAGCTCTATTCAGTTTATCAATTAATTTATTAAAAAAGTATTCAAACCACCCTCACAGACATACCCAAAATAATAACTGACAAAATATCTGGGCACCCTCTGCACTACCAAAGTCAATGCATACTATCGACCATCACACCTGTTAAATTTTCACTGTGTGAGACATTGCAATTTGATCTTGTACAACAGACATATTTGAATTCTTATGAATCTTTGTTGTTTTGTTTTGGAATGCAGATAAGTTATTTGAAAAAGTTTATACTTTTTAGTCTTGTTTTAAAAATCTGTTGGGCACAAATGGAGTAATGCTCAGTCTAGGCTTAATTATTCCAGGCCATAGATGCAAGACTCTTTTAAGTTCTCTACCAATGCTCCATGAACCATGCAATTTTTCTCTTTCTGCATATTGGAAACACATACTATTTTTGACCCTGGTTGAACACGAACATTATTATTTCCAGTTCTTTTTGGGAGATCCTTCTCTGTCCTCAGATATTGTCCTAACATGCTTGTGCAGATCAGTATTTAGCTGAACACTCAAAGGAAACCTTCTATTGATCCTGGAGTTCTCCCTGTGTATAGATCTTTCCTCTCTGATACTGTTTGACTAACTCTAGCCTTCTGTGTTTTACTTTGTGGATGCCACAATTCAGGGAGTCTACCAGGAGAACTCAAGTCTACCCCTTGAGTTCTCCCTTTCTTGCACCATGGCCAGAAAACCCTCTCAAGCAGCAAGCGGGGCAATCATGCTTTTAATCTCACTTTCTTCTCCACCAATCATGTATTATTAAGGGCCTTTGTTTTCTGTTGACCATGAAAACAAAGAGTGAAAAATACAATGTTTTGATATTGAGAAATGACTAAATCAAGCTAATTAACACATACTTCACCTCACCTCATTGTTTTTGTCCTGAGAACACTTAAAATCTACTGTTTGCAATTTTCAAGCATATGATATATTGTTATTAACCAGTCATCATGATATAAAATAGAGCTCTTGAATTGATTCTTCCTGTATAAATGAAATTTTATGTTGAATTGTTTGGGAATTTTAAAACATTTTTATTGTATTTGTTCATTTAGTTCTAAATTTTCCTTTTCTGCTCACTGCAGGAAAGTCTATTATTTAGTATGGAACAGTGCTTCTGACCAAAAAGACCTGAATTTGAATAATGGCTCAATACTTGTTTAGCTATAAAATACTTAGAAAACCATCAATCTCTCTGAGTCTTAATTGACTTATCTATAAAATGGGGAAAATAAATTTGGCTTTTGAGGATTAAATAAAATGATATATGTAAAGTTCTTAGCATTATTATAGATGCTTACTAAATGGCAGTCAGTATGATTTTACTACTCAGATGCAAAACTCATGACTCTAAATTCTTTACAACCCATAGCTTTCAAAATATTACAAAGATATTTATATTGTGAAATTCACTATTATTTTCAGAACCACTAAGAAACACAATCACTGCTAGTTAACAATAGGCACAATGCTTCTTATCACCAAGGATTACTGTGCTTTGTAAAAGAACTCTTTGATACTTTTAAAATTATATCTTATTTCTAAAATCGTATAATAAAATTGGCTTCTGGTATTCCTACTCTTTTCTGTTCAGAGTCCAAATCTCTGAAATACTTTTAGACTGAGAACTATTGATGTCCACATTTTTTTCAACAGAACATCATACCCTGTGCCACAAAGATTTTAATTAAATAAGGTTATTTAATTCAATTAATTATTAATTTAAATATTTAATTAGATTTTATTCAAATCATTTGGTATGAAAAATAAAGATACGGGGATGTTCAAAGAATAGTACACACTATCTCAGCTAAGCATTGATGTATCCTAACAAGTGGCTAAGTAGCTGCAATTTTACAACATCAACTTTAAATATGTCTGAATTTTGGAAATACTTGAAACATTTAAGAAATTATGCATCTTAAGATCACATTATGTGTATATAAGTACATTTTATCTATATGTTAACTATGTATAAAGTAAATTCATTTTATGTCATCAAGCTCAGGGATTTTCAACAGTATTAAGAACACTGACTCGCTGATAACTTCTTATCACAATGTAGACCAACATATAGTATAGAAAACAGAAAGTCTTGAGTAACAAAATTCTAATATAATTTCACTTTTCTTGGATCTTTCTTACTCTCACAATTAACTGATGCTTAAACATATGATCAAGTAGAAATTCAGAGGCAAAAATCAAAGACCTACATCCTGTCCAGATTTTGCTGTTTAACCTTAGGTATTGTAGTCAGTCTTAACTTTGCAGCAATTTTTAGCAACATCTGCTATGAAAGAACTGTTTCTACTTTATAGTATTGCTTAGTAAGGTCACTAAAATTCTCCTCTACCTCCTGGATAACTTACAAGAAACTTAAATAACTGGTAGAAAATTAGGTCAGTTAGAAAAGACGTTGGACCAATTGAAAACACCAAGTATTCCTATCCCCGTTCAACAATGAGATACAGATGACTTAAAAGTTCATGAAAGAGACTACTCTGAAGAGGTTTCCATACTCCCTCAATGGAGCCAAATATGCTCAGGCATTTGTAGAATGACTGAAATGTTAGAATTACACTAACTTTCACACAGAATAAAATTAAATACAGCATCTCTTGTGAAGAGAAATGAATCTGTCAAAATGTGGAAGGGTTGCAAATCTATTTACTCTGAAGGATGTCTGCTCTTGCAAACTAAGACTAAAATTGTTTTCCAGGATATAATTTTCAAAATAACGTATGCAGTGCCCTTTATATCAGTGGGAGAAAATTAGTTTGTACTTATAGTCAAAAAATTCAGTTAGCGATAATCAGCAGGAGAATACCGATTGGTTTTTCTTCAGTGATCCAAGGTTGATTTTCAGTTTTGATTATATTTTTTATCCCTTTAACTGCTTTTGTTCTCAAAATTCCTTCTCAGTTTTGATATAAAATTGGCATACTAATAACAATTGTTTTTGTAGCTACGGATCTCATTTCAACACTGTCAGCAACATTTGCTTCACCAGCAGCTGGATAGGTAGAATCCTCAGCTGATCTGTAATGGAAAGACTAACAGCCTATCAACCAGTAAGAACTGGAGTCGCCCTCCTGCTGATGCTTCAAGAGAAGCTGTCTGAGAACTTCCACTTCTGATAAGCAGCTTTTGAGTGATTAGCTACTAGTTCCACCCCAGAATTATTGTGTGTGTGTTGGTTTTCCTGCTTTTCTCCCTTTCTGTATAACCAGTAGTTGACCTTCGCTAACTAAGAGCCCTTATGGGTTTTCTTCTAATCAAAGGATGCTAGAGATGACTTAGGATTTAGATGTCCTTTAATGCTTTGTTCTGTTTGTTCCATGGGGCCTTCTATGAGGAGCAAGAAAGGTGACCTAGACCTCCCATCTTCATTCCACTCTCCACCATCTGTTTAATATATTGGTTTATCCATATGGTTTTATTTGAAGAGAACTTTCCACTAAGTTCTTTATTTTCTTTTCTTTCTTTCTTTCTTTTTTTTTTTTTTTTTTTGATACCAGGGAGTGAACTCAGGGGTACTCAACCACTGAGCCACATCCCCAGCCCTATTTTGTATTTTATTTAGAGACAGGCTCTCACTGAGTTGCTTATCACCACAATGTTGCTGAGGCTGGCTTTGAACTCACAGCCCTCCTGCCTCAGCCTCCGACCCGCTGGGATTACAGGCATGCACCACTGTACCTGGCTTCTACTAAGTTCTAAAAGCTTCATCCAATACTCTGACTTTATAGATAAGGCAATTTGGAAGCTTAATTATGGATCAAAACTCACCTAGTTCATACAGAGCTATCACTTAGACCTGCTCACTTCCAGTCAGTGAAATTTCCAGTATGATACATTGCCTCTGCTTGTATATGTGACCTATTTGGGGACAGCTCTCTTTTTTTTCATATATATATGAAATATATATTATAATTGAATAATATATTACATTCATGAATATATTATGTTATATATAAATTAATATTATATTATATATAAATAATATATTCATTAGGGTTCTTTCTGTGATGAACTTCAGAAACCCTATTAAACTACCTTTAGCATAAATGAGAATTTAGTGGCAGAGTTTGTGGGAGGAGAGTGTTTCACAGAAACCAAGGAATAATAGAACAAAACTAATACTGGTGGGCTGGAGGTGAGTTAGGGGACTGCTATAGCCAGACCTCTGAACTGCTAAAACCTAGGGTCTGAGTTCTGAGGGTTTTTCTCTACCTGTTGTATAGACTTATCTTTGTACTTACTTTTCTCTTTGTTGCTCCTTCCATATAGTGGGAAATGTCAGTTGTGGTTTTTAAAAATCCAAATCCAACCAATGTGAAAGAAAATGGTTTAGCTCAATTCTGTCATTCCCAGAACCAACATTTGCAGAAAACAAATTTGCTTGGTAAGTATGGATTAGATGACAACTAGGAAATCTAATAGATTCTGTGAACTATTAACACATGATATAATAAACTTCACACTTTGTGTACACTCCTATATGTTCATCTATATTTCTCTAGCCTCCTTGCCTTCCTTTTCTCCAATTTTCTGGTCCTTTTCCTATAAGACCTTTAATCAGAGGGCCAAACAATTGGCTGCTACCTAGGACTCAATATATTCTCACTTTGAGTCACATCTCCTTTCATACAATATAGATGACCAAGAATATTGCTCAGACACCTACTACTTGGATAGCTTTTCTTTCTCCACTGATTTGCAATGTCACCTCTAAACATTTAAGGTGCTATAATTATTTTTCATTTGTACACATATATCAAGATTATTTTTTTCTTTTGCTTGGGCATATGTGACACACTTTGTGGCTATAGGTGAACTAAGGGATGAGTGCTTATGAAAATATACGGGTTGATATAGGCAGTGTGGACTATCTGCTTATATACATACATGTTTTATATTTTTCTTAAAGTCGAGTTTGGGTTAAATTCAGAATGTATAACTTTCACATTACGAAGGATTCCTCCTGGGACTGCCTGAATTTCTAATTTTGTAGGTCCAAACAGAAACCAATGCATGATGGGCAGATCTGAATGTGTGGTCACGTAGTGCACCACTGTCAGATGTCTAATCTTTTCCAGAATTCAGACATATGCCAGGTGCTTTCTTTAAAGATGTATAATTCTCTGGATGACATAAACTTGCAGGAATCCAGAAACAGAGATAATTTTCTCACTGGTAATTTCCATAAGCTAAATACTGTGTTTTTTCTTACCATTAGTCTCTCCAAAACCATCCACTCTTTTCAGATTGCATGGCCCATGGTCAGCCTCCAGTCTTCTATTCTTGTCAGACTGGTCTTGATTGAGAAGTGTCTGAAGTCTGTATCTCTATCAAATCTCTAGTCAACTTTTCAGTTCTATTCCCCCTTCCACTCTTATGGAGTTCACTTCTACTAGATATTTTCTCAGTCACCATCCATAAAATTCTACAGCAATCAAGTTATGGCCCTTAATCAGTAACTATCCAGATTCCATTTACCAGACAAGATGGCTTCTTCTTTACCAAATAGGTGATGAATAACTGATGGGTTCTCAGTTCCCATCTACCTTGTTTCTTGGACCACTCCTAGTACTATCTTTATGATATAGGTCTTCTGAGAATGTTAATGGCCGAAACTCACTAATCAAAAGACATAGACATATAGATTCCAAATGAAAGTGAGTTATAAGAACTTTATTGGTGGAAAATACATTTTGAAGATGAAAGAGGGGAAGAAGGAGTAAGAGAAGCTTCATTTTGAAAGGCAAATCTGACTTATGCAAAAGGAAAGGAGAAGAATGAGCTGGGTAAGAAGTGTCTTAGACTATAGAATAATTCAAGAAAGTTTGGCAAGAGATAAGGAGCATTTGAGCAAGAGTTTCTTATACTAGTATTCCCTACACATGCATTCACTACAATCCTCCACTGGGAGCTTCCCAGGAGTAACATGATTTACATGCAAATACATTGGGAGATGCAGATGATCAGAAGCTGGAACAGTCAGTTAACTATGCTTCCCACAGGATAATATCTGCATGGTGCCTTTTCACAGTTACTACATGTACCAAGGATGAGTAAATGATACTCAATTGGGGTTAAATATAATGTCTTAAAATTAGAATAGAAAAATTCTATTACTAAGGTGATAGACATATGTGTGATAAAAATTTCTATAATAAGTGCTGAGGTTTTGGACTTCTAATGCTTTCAATAGTGAAACAATTCCCTTAGATGCAATTGACATTTTGCAATGCATTTGTTAAAACATTGCACCCAGTTCCTAAAGGTAATTTTTCCTCACACTCGTTCCTCACACTTGAGATCCCATCACTGTGATGTAACAAGTATGTAGCAAACTGGACTATCTTCAAAAGAAAGCAAAGTGAAAAATTTTGTCAAAGGATCAGTTGAAGGAAGTAGAATAGGTAGTAGAAAAAAATAATAATACCTTCAAATATTTGGAGGCTGTCTTATGGAAGAGAGAAAAGACATGTTTTGTTCCAAGAAGCAAAATTAATAACAATGAGAGGTAACTACAGGAAAGTAGATTTCAGCTCAGTAAAGAAAACTGTCTGTAACAGAGTTATCCAACATTTGAACAGGCACTTCAATTAAGTACTAAGTTCCCTGTCACCAGCCAGATGACCATTTCTCAGAGGTGCTCTAGAATTGATAGTTGCATTTAGAGGAGTTTATAGACCGAGCCTGATTTTCTCTTAAAATTGGGAGCCATCTTGCCACAAAGCCATGAAAAGATAATTTTGGTTTTACTATAAATTACTGCAAATTATGAACTAGCTTGGAATGCCTGCCCATGCCTTAAACTCACCCATGCCTGGTTCTCTCTGACCAGATAGCATCCCTCTCTGAAACTTTAGTGACACCTCATAAATCTTGGGCTTCCCTGGCCAGATACCGACCTTCTCTGAGACTCTAATGACCTTCATAAATTCTGATGTTGGGGCCAGCAAAAATGTAAACTAGCATTGTGTTATGCTCATCAGAGTTTTGTTACCTGTAATCCCGCTTTGTGTAACTTTCTGGGCTATAGAGCTGGGCTGCAAGAAAGATGCAGGGCTGTCTTGTTCCTGCGGTTTTTGTTGGCAGAGGCAGCCTGGCCATTCGAAATAATAAGCTTGCTTTAATTTGATTTTAATTGGAGTCAGTGGTCTTTTCTTGCATCCTGGTCCAACATTTTGGAGGCCCCAGCAAGATGACCCTGCCAGACCAGGCCACAAGACCAGACTGCTAGAAATTCTAAAGCGGGCCTTTGGTCCAGGGCTCCGGGCTGGAGAGCCACTCTAGGGGGTGCGCACCTTGAAATGTTCCAAGGCCTCTGAGTGAGCCTCGGTCCCCAGAGCACTGCAGTGAACTGCCGCCCTAAAACTATTAGCAAGCACCTGGTGGAGTAGGCCTCCACAGGTAAGTGGTGCCTTTATAACATCTGGTATTCAGTTAAGGGAGATCTCTTCTGAAGACAGAGAAGTAGCCTGGCAAGGCTCACATATACTCCTGTCCAGGATAGTAACGAGATATCCTTCTGTCCTCTGTATTGTTATATAAGGAATTCCTTTGGAAAGGTAGAAAGGTGCCAATGGGCACGTACGCTCTCTACCATGGGAGCTTTAGCTAGATGTTACATTAAGTTTTAGTGCTGGGTTTCTGTTTTCTTGTGTTTTGTTCTGTGTTCTATAGGTTTTTTCCTGCCTTTTGTTGTGTGATTTCTATGGTAAAAACTTAAGGAAACTGGACATGAAAATGGGTAATAAAGCAAGTAACCCTGACACCTCTTTGAACTATTTTAAGGAACTGTGATAAACTTTACCCCCCTTTGCTAAGCAGGATTAGAGAAGCCCCTAGTTGGCTGCCTGGAGCACACCCACTGCAGAGGGAAATGCCTGCTGGGGATCTAAGAACTGAATATCTCCCAGATTAACAAGTGAAACTCCTTTAAAACCCCTTGTCCCTCTAGATCAAGAGAGTTACAACCTTTGGGGCGAAGTCCCTGTGTTTCTCCTTTGTTAGCAAAGCAATAAAACTCCCTTTTTCTTTTTCTCAAAACCCTGTCCTCATTATTAAATTGGCATTAATTGGCTTCAAGGTCAGGAACTAAACTTTTAGTTACAAATTTTGATACCTCAGGGGGAACTCTAAAGGAGCCCCCGGTCCCTTCTTGGGGAAGCCTACCACTCCAATCAACTGCATGCCGAGTATGTAAGATGAACTTTTTGAGAGCTGACTACTGGAAAGTTAGGAGATATGGAGCGTACCTGGGGTGGAACTGAACCAGGAGAGCTAATCCTGTAAGTAAAAGGAGGGACTGAGGGACTCCCTGCAGCTGCCAAAGCCCTTTTGCTTCAGGGAACTCCCTCTTCCTTCCCTGCATTGTAAGGATTATGCTACCTCTGTCTACTTAAAAAAGAGAAAAAGAAAAAGGAGACACTAAATGCAGTAAAGCAGCCACTGAGACCCTTGATTTCACATTTCAGGTTGCCACTCTGTGAAAACATCTGGTCCACTCGTTGGGACATCTATGGTGCCACTGGTGTAGGAGTCAAATGGGAGTTAGAAACTTGGGGAATTTTTCTCTTATCTGCTCTGTTTTAAAAGTTCCTGTCTGTCAGCCATAGTCTGGATCTCCTTTCTGTCTGTCTGTCCTCTGTCTTTGTTTGTTTCTGGCCCTTTAAGTCATGGGCAATAATGTGTCGATATTATAGATTGTTTCTTGGCTAAATGTGTGTCTAAAAGATGATGTTTTATTGTAACAATCTGGTATCTGAATGGGTTTTTGAAGCATTGCACAATCTTGGGTTAAAAATTGGGTTTAGGTAATTGTTTAGTTTATGATTTTAGATAATTCATGCCAGAGAACTTAAATACTTAGGATGGAAAACTAAAGAACTCTACTTCCAAGTTGGCAAGTAACTCCCAGTCATTCAGTTTTTTCACCAATTTTTGAATTGGGTAGCCTGGGAAGATGTCACTGTGTGTACCAGTGCGTTAATTTGGAGAAGGATAATAAATCATAGTATGGTATCTGTTCCCCCCAGTGTGTAGGACTTGGGAAAGGAAAGTGTTGGATTGGGGGTTGGTCTGGCTTATTACAATGATGTTGAATAACAACAGTCTTGGAAATTTTAAAGCTTAATTTTGGATAAAGATGGTAGTGTGTGGTTCTCTTTTGAAAATTTTTAGGTGATTTAATGTAACTTAATACTACTATAGGAACTTCAGAGCAAAGAAAGTGGCCTAATGATCCTGAAGGGATTTCTTCTCATGTTAGCTTTTATATTATCAAGTAAGATCCTATTTTCAGTTGTGTGTGAGCAAGTTTTTCTAATGTAGGAAAAATTTTTTCCTTTGGCAAAACAAGATGTAAATATATGAAATTTTGTGAATTGTATCTTAAACTTGTATCATAATTTTCAACATCCAAACCTGAAAATTATGACTTATGGTTAAAATGCCTTAGACATGAGGTTTCTGTTCAGAATAGCAGTTTTCCCTGCTCCTTCCTGACCTCAGCTAGGACTTACATTGAAATGCAAATGGAAGAAGACTGTGAGCTCAGTAGGAGACTGATCTGAGGCCCAAGGAAAAAAAAGACTGAAGATGTCTTTTACCTGAACTCAAACTAGACTAAACCAAAAAGTAAATTGTATGGTATTTACTAATTACTGGCCGGTCATTTTTTTAGGACTCTTGCTTTTACTTAGATTCTGTATTTTTTTTTTTTTTTTAGCTCATGATTTTGATCCTACAGTCCTAGGTTAATGTTTTTCTGATCAGTTCTATTTTTGACCAACTGTAGAGTTTTTAAAACATTGCAATGGAGATTTCACCTGCAAAAAGCTACAAGGCCTTTTACTATTGTGTTATGTGTGCACACTTGTGTTATGTGTTGTATGTGTATATGTGCATATGTCTGTATATCATATATATATATATATATATATATATATATATATATTATACAAATTAACAGATATAAGGAGCGCTCATAAAAATTTTAAAAAATGGATCCAAAGATCTTTAATTCACGTGATT
>NW_025999960.1:5835457-5838588 GCF_001458135.2 Marmota marmota marmota
TATATATATATATATATATAAAAACTTCTCAGCCCTCACCCCTCCTGGTGAGAGGACTTCTATTATACAGTGACATGTTCCAGCTGATGCAACATTTATTCAGTACTCATGGTTTTTGTTTCTCTCATAAAAAGCACTCATCCCCAGATGACTTTACAATCTGTTCTTCCCCAACCAGACTTCAAACTGAACTGACTTCTAAAAGGAAACTCACATCCCTCATGCCGTGCCCCCTCACGTCACCCCCTCTCAGCTCAGAAGAAGCCAAAACCAGCAATGGGTTTACAACAATGGGGCCAAAAATAAATAGACAGTCAATATAAATAATTAGTTAAGTCAGGTCAATTCAGGGAGATCGGTTTTGGGTGAGTTCAAAAAAAGTTGGAGACTGTTACCTCAGGGATTAAAATTTCCTCAGTGCTCTTCCCCTACTTTATCAAAGATTTGAAAGGGACACATAAGAAAAGGGGGGACTGATAGACCCAGCCTAATTTTCTCTTAAAATTGGGATCCATCTCGCCACAAAGCCATGAAAAGATAATTTTGGCTTTACTATAAATTACTGCAAATTCTGAACTTGCTTGGAATGCCTGCCTGTGCCTTGAACTCACCCATGCCTGGCTCTCTCTGACCAGAGAGCAGCTCTCTCTGAAACTTTATTGATGCCTCATAAATCTTGGGCTTCCCTGGCCAGATAACAACCTCTCTGAGGCTCTCATGACCTTCATAAATTCTGATGTCAGGGCCAGCAAAAATGTAAACTAGTATTGTGTTATGCTCATCAGAGTTTTGTTATCTGTAATCCCCCTTTGTGTAACTTTCTGGGCTATAGAGCTGGGCTGCAAGAAAGATGCAGGTCTGTCTTGTTTCCACAGTTTTTGTTGGGAGAGGCAGCCTGACTGGTCGAAATAATAAGCTTGCTTTAATTTGATTTTAATTGGAGTCAGTGGTCTTTTCTTGTGTCCTGGTCCAACAGAGTCTGACATTTAAATTCTCTTCCCACCCAAACATTTCATGATTCACGCATTAAGTGTACAGGAAATCACAAAATATTACTTGAAACCTCCTTTTTTAGTCAACTGTATTCTATGAAATTTTGCTAACAGGAATTTGCAACATCTAATGCACTAATAATTATAGAATTGAAACATTACTTGATGTGAACAGATTACTCTTATTACTATTGGGATAGTAGTTGTTGGGGCTTTAGTAGCAATTTTCAGGAATAAATTTTAAAAATTACTTAGTTCATTTTATAGATAAGAAAAAAAGCCCTGACACGATCATGTTCACACAATCATTTAGTGGTAGATATGGTACTATTTAGATCTAGGTGAATATGTTCCACCACCCTGTACTTTCACCTTTCTAAAGAGTGAAGTTCTTATTTGGGTAGACTTTAATGGATCAAAAAGAAAAATTAATTCATTTGAAAGTGATGAATAATTAATTCCTTATTAATTTAATTCAATATATATTAAGAACAGCATAAATTTTGTGACCAAACATTATTACTAGCACTATGGAGGATTCATTAGTTTATTTACTTTTTCTCCTTGACTTTCAAATTCTTACAATTTCTTATTAAAGAAATGGATCTTACATAGAAAAGCATTAGGAAAAAACGCATTTTAATTTTATAAAATGTATTAAATCATTTAAGTACTATGAACAAATGTTTAAATTTGTTCTTTGGTGAAACTTAAAAGTAAGTATATGTATAATGACGGATTGAGCCTTTAACTTTTCTTTTCTTTTTTGTCCAAAACCTTATTTTTCTAGGAACTGCCATTTCCTTTGCTAGTGTCCCTTACCTACATAGTCTAACAGGAGCAGATGTGTTTTAAAGATTCATATCCTCCCCAAATTCATATATTGAAATCTTAACCCTCAATATGATGATATTAGGAAGTGCAGTGTTCAGGGGGTAATTAAGTCATGAATAATATATTAAATGCCCTTCTACCAGGGAGCCCAGAGGACTTTCCTGCCCTTTTTACCATGTAAGAATATAATAAGATATTAGTCTGCAACCTAAGGGATAGCTCTGACTAGAACCTGATCATGCTGGTACCCTGACCTTGGCCTTCCAGCCTCCAGAACTGTGAGAAATATATTTCTGTTGTTTATAAGAAACCCAGTCTATGGTATTTTTCATCACAATCTGAATTAAATATAGACCTTTATTATTGGTCACCCTGATACTGATGTAATAGGCACTAAAGTGGAATGGCCATATGGGAAATAAAAAAGAAACTTCGAATTGACCTTAGAATTTTTACTCCCACTATTACTGACTCTTAATTTCTAACCTGTCAGCAAGAGACCGATGCTGAGCCCCCAGTATTGTACTACCTCATGAAGCAAAGGGCCACTTAGTAGCAAGTTGACTTCAACAAGACCCTTCTGACCTGGAATGGAATGATAGAGCATCCATATGAAGGAGATTAAAATATGCCTAAGTCATGAGCAGGAAATCCTGCCCAACATGTTTCGGTATTCTATACTTTGCACATTTAAATCAAAGCCCCATTTGAAATTTTCTTTATGAAGACAAATGGGCACAAATCAAATTATTTTTCCTAGTGGGTATCCCTTTTTCTTAGCATGATTTAATGAATAATCCATTTTCCACTTATGATTTGACACACTGCTATTTTAATATACTAAATTCAATGTGTATATACTCTTGTATTTTCTACTGTTCCACTGATATATTATGCTATGTGCTAATGTCACAATGTTTTAATTTTTTCAGGATTTTTAATATTATTTAATATTGAGTTAGACTAAACTCCTTTATTCCTTTCCATCTTTTAACCAGATTTTTTCTAGATATTATTTTTTCAAGTTAAATTAAAATAAGCTCAATTATTGCATAGAAAAAATAGTACTAAAATAGGATTGCATTAAATGTAGATATTATTTAGTATATATGTGTGTATACATACATATGTATGTATACACACACACACACTATATATATATATATATATATATATATATATATATATATATATATATATATATATTTGCCTATTTATATAGAAATGTTTTAGTTTATTATTGTTGTTTGAAGAAATTTCTAATATAGTGGCTCATTGGTCAATGTTTTATATCATATATTTCCT
>NW_025999960.1:5840647-5860864 GCF_001458135.2 Marmota marmota marmota
AGGGGAGGGGAGGGGGGATAGTAGAGGATAGGAAAGGCAGCAGAATACAACAGACACTAGTATGGCAACATGTAAATCAATGGATGTGTAACTGATATGATTCTGCAATCTGTATACGGGGTAAAAATGGGAGTTCATAACCCACTTGAATAAAAGTGTGAAATATGATATGTCAAGAACTATGTAATGTTTTGAACAACCAACAATAAAAAATTTTAAAAAAAATTTAGGCAATCTTTACATAACAAACATTTTAAAGGAAGCAACATAGTTACATTTGGTGGATTTGCAGTGTCGTACAACTCTGTTGTACTTTAATATGTTCTTTGTAGCTTACTTTAAAAGATGCTATATGAATTTAATAAAAATTTTCCCGTGTTCTCTTAAAATGTGCTTCTAATATTTTTATTTATGTTCCAATTTTGCCTTTATAACTAAAACTTATATATCGCATTTATTTCTGTTTCTTATACTCCATTGCCCAAAAGCACACACTTGTTTATGTCTTGTATACAGTTACCCAATCATCTCGGTTGAGCTCCTTCTTAGAAAAGGCTCATAGAAACATTTTATTTCCTGGTTCTTAGATGATCTAATGGATGATTTATGACATTTTTTTACTTAGAAGACAGTTACAGTTGGCTTAAAATCCGGCCTACGCCTTCTCTTCTTGCAGACTTCAGAGGTCCTACTCCACTTTCCTTTGTATCTAATGATGTTATGGAGAAGACCAAGGCTCACACCTGCTTTTTTTCTGTTTATAAGTGACTTTATCTGCTACTTGCCTAAAGAATACCATGATTATTTTCAAAGTGCAATATATATAACAGGATATGTCTTTGTTAATTTTCTGGTCAATTGTCATTGGACAGAATAGGTCCTTTAAACATATGAATAATGTCCTCAGCCACATCCCCACCCTTTTTCTTTTTTTTTTTAATTTTGAGACAGGTTCTCACTAAGTTACTGAGGATGACCTTGAACTTGCAATTCTCCTGCCTCAGCCTCCAGAGTTCCTGGGATTACAGGTGTGTGCCACTGGGCTCAACCATTTTTTAAATCTCCTTTGCTGATCTCCATAGTTAATTTTTCTATGATCTTTTCAAACTCTTCTATTATTTCCATTTTGTTTTGTCGTTAATGTCTTTGTTTTCTGAAATGTTAATTCTTTCTCATTGTGTCCTTCAAAATTTGTTCTACTATTTATGATGATTTTATTCTTTTTTCTTTTTCTTCTGAGTTATCCAATTCATTTTCATCTTGGCCACTATGACATCCTTTTTTCCTTTAGTACTTACATTTTTTTGTTTTATATACTTGTTTCATAGACTGATTCTTTAAGTAGCTTATTTATATATTTTAATAATAAATAAAGCCTTGGAAAACTTTCTGTGTTCCATAAGAATATTTTTCTGTTGTAAGCTTCTTTCCAGCTTCTTATAACAGTGAGTCAAATGATTGTGGTTCTAATAAAATTTATTCCCTGCACATGTAAATGAAGACTGGTGAAAGGCATCCTGGAGCTAGCAAGGGCACACAAATTTGTCAGTTACCTGGGGTCCTTCTAACCCACTCTGCATCTCATCCTGGTCAGAAATTCAACCTGGAAGGTGAGGTGAGAGGAAAGTACCACTTTCCCTTTAAGTAAACCTTTCAAAGTTGTGCCTAACATTTTTTGTTTACCTCTCTCACCAAATCCAGGCAAGGAGTCCTGCATATTTTAAAAGGAAACCAAAAATGTAGTTTGTCAGCTGGGTGTCCATGTGACACCTGTAAATGACTATTCTTTTCCTAAGAGAGTAGGTGATATTAGATAAGTGAGGGTAGGGGGTGTTTAACAGCACCCATTGCCATAATGTTATTTGTTTTTAGATATAGGATCTCTTTACATGTCAAGTCTATCCTACAACTCCTGGGCTCAAGTGATGGATCCCCCTGCCCTGGGACAACAGGTGTTCCATAGTCCTACCTTGACAGAATAGTCTTGACCTGCCATTTTCTTTTTCCATTCCTTTCTCTTAACCTACCCTTTAAAAAATTGTTGTTCATTTAGGCAAGGTTTTGTGTGTGTGTGTGTTGTTTGTTTGTTTCTGGATCAGCCATTTGTAGAAACTTCCTGTAAGGAAAGGGACACAGTCTGTGACCATGATTTACATGAGAATTGTTTATCTGTTACTACTTCCCCATAGACAAGGATAAGTAGCCATGGATTCCACACACACCCACATCCTCATACAAAGGCTCCTCTCTGTCTTATTGTTCTTGATGTTATATAGTGTGCATTTAGGTTTTAACACAGCAGGGTATGCTCCTTAATTTCAGTGAAGGTGTTTCTGCTGGTTCTTCATAGAACCTCTAGTTAATGCCAGCCCTCCCACTAGAAAGTTTTTCTCTCCACTTTCTTTCATGTGTTCGCCAGCTCTGTTTGTAGTCTATGGCGCATCCTCCCAGCTATTTGAGAATAGCAGTTTTACTTGACCTCTAGTTTTGCCCAAAAATAGATTTTATATTTGTTTCACATCTTCTTGTTGCTTGTGAATAATTTTCAGGAAGAGAATGATAAAATGCTGACTTTTGTGACAGTATTCAAACTGGAAGTACAAATCATTACTTTTACAATCCATCTATAATAGTTTTGTTACCACGATATCAAACAGTTTTTGTTTTCTTACTTTTACAACGAGTCTGCCTCTTTATTTATAGTTTTTCAGTGCTCTTCGTATTCTTTCATTTCTCAACTTGTTATGACTCTGAACAATTAGTTTGTGAATTCACTGAACACCTTATGTTATTATCTATGGAACCAGATATGTGAATTCATTGAAAGCAGGTTTCCTCAATTCCTTGGCTAACTTGGATTTCAATTTCTGCTTTATACTATTTGTTCTTTTCTTTAAATTCTGTCCTATTTTTTTTCCCATTCCATTCTAATCTCTTTGCTAGAAAAACAAGGCAGAAGCAAAATCAGAACAGAGGTCCTGCTTGCTCTGTCTCATCTATTAACATTGTTATCTTCCCCATGCAGCATGCTATCCCCACCTGTGCAGAGAGAAAGGAGAGCTGATTATAAAAGAGAAACCCAGAATTTTTAATAAAAACCATACTTACATTGTTTTCTAGGCACTCATAAAATGAAATATACAGCTTGGAATCAGCTATCCTCTGTGTTTATTCATTTTTAAATATATGCTAGAATGAATGTGATGATTTATTATTTGTCCAAATGAATGAATTTCTCCCTTTATCACAACATGCCTACCCTAGACCTTTAATTACAATCTTTTTCATTCCTTCTCTTTACAACACCTCCACTGTCCTCCAGTCTCTAATGTTCCTGGAATCTTTTAGGACATCAATGCTATAAAAACCTTCCTGAGACTATATTTTCTGGTTTTACTACATTTATGTTTGCCTCTGATACATAAATTGGAGCTCTTGATTACCCATATCTGACTCATTCATTTATATCTTCCCAAGGCCATTATATTGCTTAACTCATATCGATAAAATGATCTGGGCTCTTCATCTTTTGTACGATCTCAAAACTCTCTAATTGCATTTACTTCTTTCTATAACAAATTTTTAAACTGCAAAATCAACCTTTTTTACAAACAAAGTTTTGCATGGAAGAAGAATAGAAAATATCTATATTTTAAAAATATATCCAGAACTATATTTTTTTATCCATGAGTGAGTTTGGATCTCCTCTCTTACCAAATTTTTAAGAAAGAAAAGAAGGGATGGCTATTACCTCAACAAAGAGAGCAATATATGTAGAGGAAAGTCCTGATCAGATAGGAACAAAAAGAAAAAGCTCTTCACATCTGGCCAACTAATTTGTTACAACATGACAGACACAGAGAGATGAGAGCAGGAAAACATGGGTCCTGTTGCCTCTGCAGATTTCAGCTTGGAAAAGAAGTAGAGGTATGTGGACAGTGTTAGGAGATGCCCTGGACCAGATGCATTTCCCTGGATTCAGGTATAGGTTTCCAAGAGGAAAGTTGAATCAGATGATTCTCGGTCAACATAAGGCAGCTTCTGGAGAGTTCAGCCAGAGGGCAGGTGTCTCCTTGGTTCCCTGCAAATATTTGCATTGAATTAAGAGCTGGCAGGCCTGCCAGGCAGTGGCGGTGGTGGGAGGCACGGGACTATGGCACAGAGGCTACAGCATCAACACCTAGGCCAAGGGTGGGATGAAGTACCCCTTGGATGGCTGGATCGCCTCTGAAGGACAACATGGAGAGAGAGGGGTGGGAGTCAGCTGCTGAGGGCTCCTGAGGCCTGGCTGAAATGTGAAACAATCCACAGGTTCCTCAACCACAGCCTTCATTATCCCTACAAATAGATATGCCCAAGTATTCCACCAAGCCAAGTAGAACCCTGAAGGTGCCAGCAAGGGCTTAGCTAAATCGGCACAGACCAAAGCATCCTTGGAACACCTTGAAATCAAGTGTTCCCCTCCCTCCCAAGCCCCATGCCTGTGCCTTTCTCAAGAGGAATAGATGGAAATGGAGAACTCTGTCAGAGTAAACAATCATCCAAAAGCAACTATATTAAACCAGGTAGCTTTTTTAAATCATTAAATTGAACCAAATCTTAACTATAATTTTAAACACTCATTGTGTCTGTATGTTCCACCCAGTATGTGGGAGCAGCTCGTGATAAAAGTCAGAGTAACAAAGGACCTACTTTTTAAAATACAGTAATCAGTAACATCTCTAAAAAGATGATGGTAAAGGTAAACCTGACTACATCTGTAGTGATGAGTATATATTTAAACATTTTTTTCCATTAAAGTTATAAATATTATTTTCATAGATATTTAATTTTGAATTAAATTATTCTCTTAAATGTATGCAAAATTTAATTTACATGTGTTGAGTGATCTAGCACAATCCTATTTTCCATATAGGCTGTTATATTTAATGAGTGATTTTATAAAGTATGTTTGTTTATTTTTTCCAGCAACACTTACATTATGCCATTGAGAAATGATGATAATTAAAGTAGGGGACCAGACATAGTGGCACATACCTGTAATCTCAGTGGCTCGGGAGATTAAGGCAAGAGAATTGCAAGTTTGAGTCCTGCCTCTGCAAGTTAGTAAGGTCCTAACCAACTTAGCAAGACTCTGTCTCAAAATTTAAAGGGCAGGGGGTCTGGGGATGTGCCTCAGTAGTAAATCACCTCTGGGTTCCATCCTCCCTACAAAAAGGAAAAAAAAAAAAAAAAGCAAGTGGCAGAGAACTAATGTGGGGTTGGTGGCTGTCTCCACACTGGTCCTTAGAACTAGAATAAAGGAACATGCTTCCAGACAAGAAACATGTCAAGAGTCATTCCCTCTTGAGTTCCACCTGATTCACTAATTCTTTCTTTTCTGCCACAGAAACGTAAGTTTTCCTAGCCTTGTCCTTTGGTCCTTTCAAATACCTCAACAAATGATGTATGTTGTTCTTCTCCTGATGAATAAGATTTGTCTGCTGCCTTCTCTAGCTTTCCAAAAGCATATTTAGTTAGAGTAAAATAACTTGGAAATCATGCTACAGGTTTTGTTTTATTAGTTCAAATCTTTAGTAAGTTCTTAGAGAATACTCAGAAAATAATTAACCGAAGAAATCACAGACCTTAAGGACACTGTACTCCACTTCATTTGGCAGCACCATCCCCACAGTTTGGGGCAGCAATGTGACCCCCTGGCTAAAGGTGTGACTGTGGTTTCAGACCTGTGTTCAAATCCTGGCCTCCTCACCCTCTGAGTAAACTTGGAGGTTCTTTCCCTAACACTTGGGTATTCTGTCTAAAAATGCCCCATCTTCTTGAAATTATTGTGGCATCTACTGCCCTGTTAACTAAATACTATACATAAAGCCCTAGTAATATGATTGATGCATAGAGAAAAAGCAGAAATATTAGCTATTATAAACATAGTATGAGCTTTTAAGTCCATAGATTGCAGGGGAAGGGAGAGTTTTGTCAACTTTTAAAAGAGTAATTTCACTGTGGGGTAAGAATCAAAACACATCTACTCCCTAAATATTTCAAACTATAAATCACAAAAACATAGATGTGGGCTGACCTTTATCTTAGAAACAGCATAATTTTGTTTTACGTATTGTTATAGTCACTTAAGTATTCCTTTCATTGCATTTATAAGAACCCCCAAAGGATCTCTTGGCTTCACGCTCATCGCCCCCATAGGTCGTGTTAACAGTTCATTTCTCTTACTACTTGCTTTTGGAAAAACATTGTTTTGCCCTTACCCTCACCCTGTCTCTTATAAGCACTTACTCACATACTAAATGGGCTGCTGTCACACAGGCACTCCCAGATTAGCAGTCTGCACAGCCGCTGCAAAAGCAAGAATGGAAATCAGGAAGATTTTGCAGTCTTTCACATATGTGTTACCAAGGAAACCATCTATGTGTTAGCTCAGAGTTGGGTTGGCCTTTGTTTTGTCTTTGATTCCGTGTGAAGAAGATACAATAAACTCAGATTTATCAAAGATGCCTCACGAACCATAGTTAAACTCTAATTTTTTTTTAAGTCGATAAACTGCCAGTGCTAGGATGCAAGTAATAGAAATACAGTATACATTTCAGTACCAACAAAAATTCATTGTAAACCTTCATAAAAATGCATTTCAGTACAACAGCCAGATAGATAGTTTAGAGAGAACACAGAGCTCACATTGCAGTCAAGCGAAGGTGTGACTGATTTCTTTTCATTCGCAAAATGATGGTTATGAAGATACTGTCAGGTGTTAGATAAAAAGGTAGAAGACTAGTCTTTACTCTGAATTCACCCCATAACATTTTGGAGTCTTCTTTATCTTAGGTTTAAAATTGGCACAAGGATACCTACTCTTTCTACCTCAAAGTTTGTTTAGGATCTATAAAATATGAGTAAGGGGCTAAGGATGTGTCTCAGAGAGAGTGCTTGCTTAGCATGAGTGAGGCACTGGGTTCGATACTCAGCACCACATAAAATAAAATTAAAATATTGTGTCCACCTATAACTAAAAAATAAGTATTAAAAAAGTGCATGAAATACATTGTGAAGTACTGAATTGCTGTTTAAATACATATATACATATGTGTATATGATTTTTATAGTATAATTTCCCAAGATGCTGGAAACATGTAAAGTCAAATTAGTTCTTAAAGTGAATAAATTGGGTATTTTAGTTCATTTTTATCCATAGCCATCTTTTCTTGCCATATTAATAGTTGTTGGTCAAGACAATAAAACTAAAAAGTTAGTAACTATGAAATGGTAGAAAGATCTGAAATTACACAAAAGCTTGCATTCAAATATAATTCTATCCACAACAGGTTTTTAAATCTTAAGTAGATGTAGACAAGTGAAGAAACAAGTAATATGGATGTCTAAGATGAAAGATTTTGAATTTTATATATGATAAGACTACCAAACAGATTAGGACCTAGAGATCCCAGCAGTAGTTTCTAATTCCAGTCTTCCCCCTGCCATGGAGTAGCCATAGATCATAGTGCCAACAGATCATTCTACCCTCACATTTATCCATAACTTATATCACATATCTCTATGGTCTACCATGGTTGCTTTTTAAAATCCATCATAATGTAATCTCAATCTCCTAAAGCTCACATCTCTATTATTAGCATGTATTCTCTATTCTTATGAGTTGCACTTAAACAATGACCATTTCTAGTCCATCATCTATGGAATATGCATATTTTCATTTTTAGATTGACTACACAAGAAAAATAGAGAACCTGTAGTAGGACCTTCTCAATTAGACTGACAGTACCCATCTTCTCAGAATCATTCATATCACTATTTAAGGAGGGAAGTCATTGTCAGTTTGTCAATAAGTGTCTTAAAACCTACATTCCAAAATTAGTGTTCTAGAAACTTTGTAGTATTTATGCTACAAAGTGATGGACTATATTTTTTGTTCAAACTCATTATAACATTAACATTATTTTTTTCTAGTGACCCTTTTATCTTCTGTGTAACTAAAGGGAAGAGCTCTTATCTGATATAATCCTTAAGGTATTCATCTTTACTTGCCACGTTAATACTTATTGGTAAAAATAATATTTATAAAATTTTTAAAAATCACTGTAGGGTAGTAGAATTTGAAATCCCACAAAAACATATGCTCAGGTCTTGGTTCTAGACAAGAAGACACTTATCTTGTCTAGATATATTAATCTAAAATGGAAGAATAATACCAACTTGATTTAGTTGAATTGAGCTTTGATATATAGAATCTGATACATATATGATTATATAGACACATGAATAATGTATTATACAGAAAAGTCACAAAATATCTTAAGGTGCTTACTACATACATAGTCACAAATGGTGGTAAATTACTGAAAAATCTTGAATGTTAAGTTAAATTTTATTCTCTGAATTTTTATAATACCTGTGAGTTTTCTTCTATTGAAGGAAGATTGGTTCCATCTGAACATTTTATTGAAAATTATGAAGATTCACAGTTTTAAAAAATTTGAAAGAATAACAAGCCCAAAATCTTCCCTTTTAATATATCAGATAATTTGGAGATAGAAATTATAAGCACATTACCTACTAAAACCTCCATATTTTCACAGTTAAGGAGAAAGCAATCTTTTCTTGAGGAAGTGAAAGGGTTTTATATATTAATATTCTATTATGGGAATGAAGACACCAAAGGATATGACATGTTCATTAACTTGCTTATTTCTAGGGGCACTATAAAGACTAACTGCCTGGGTTTTCCTAGATCTTTAAGTAAGATGTACAAATAATATGATCTCTACATAATGATTCACTTTGTTGCTTTTAGAAATTAGCATGAAATATTTAGACCTATTCAGTCAACCAAGGTTTTAAACATACGGGTGGAAAATCTGAGGTCAGTAAAATTTCATGGAGAGATTTATCTCACAGGATTTTCAAGCAAAGGAAAAACTAAATTATCCTCACTGGTAATTTCCCACCTCCATCTTCACAGCATATCCTGTTTCCATACCATGATTGCTGGGTCCTTCCATGATCCTGTCAACCCCCGCACCATGATATATGTGCTTTCTTCAACCTCCAACACCCCTGCCTTGAAGAACTCTTACTCCTCTTCCTATTCCATCCATGTTCTCTCACACCCACTTTGTGTAAGCCCCATGTTAACCCACTTCTACAATTTTTGAAATAATGTGTGTTCTCCTACATTAAACTTTGAGCTCCTTGACAGAGTTTATCATGCCATATGTATTATTGTTTCTTCATGACTTAGAACTGTGCTTAACAGATTGTAGTCAACAAATGTTTGCTGCTGTTTAATTAAAAGTTTAAAATGGCTTTATTTGCCTTTTTAAGTAGGATAATTAAGGTAGACAAGGGGGTTGTATCCAAGGAGAGCCCAGAAAGAAACTCCAAATGAGAAGATTCTTAGGGAACTGCAGCGGAACTGCAGCTAAATGTGACTAACTTGAGAATAATTCAAGATCCTGATTCAAAGAGAAAAAGATTTTTAGGTAGTGCAAGTTTTCTAATCACATTTTTTTTCTCAAAATGATTGGATTTAGTGAAAAAAATAGAAAAACAGTTTGCACAGTCAAGAAGCTGCACTATAGAGCTGAAACAGCATAAACCAGGCAAGCTGGTGTACTTGGAATGCTGGATATGCTCCTGGTAACCGCGCATGGAATATGTTCTTATCAAACTGCAGTGATGCATTTAGTTTCTCATATTTCTTGTACTTTGCATTTCCAACAAAAACTATTTTTTGTCAATGCTAATTTTGGATTTTTGAGCGTTGATATTTGAGTTGCATGCAAAATCCATCCCCACTAACAGGAAGACAAGTCAATACAACACAAATACTCTTAAAAAAAATCACTATCTCATTGCTATGCCTGGCACATTAATTTTCTAATGACTGACATAATAAATCACCACAAATTTATTGTTTTTTAAGCTTATAGTTTTGTAGGCTAGAATTTCACTGGGTGAAAATCCAAAGTGTTAACAGAGCTCTATTCCTCCTGGAAGCTTTGAGGAAGAATAATCTTTTCCCTGTTTTCACCAGCTTCTAGAGGCCACTGATATTCCTTGACTCCCAGTCCTCTTCCTCCTCCTTCAACCTGGCAACCCAGCAACACTCTGACTCTGCTTCTGTCACAACAGCTCTTTATCTGACCCTCTCTGCTGCCTCCTTCCACATTCAAGACTCTTGACATTACATGAGGTCCACCCTGAACAATTTGAGATAATCTCCCTATTTGAAGTTAAGATGATTCGTAGCCTTAATTCCTCTACAACCTGAAATCCTCTTTGCCTTGGAACCTAACATATTCATGGGTTCTGGGCTTTAGAATGCAGACATCTTTGGGGACAATTATTCTACTTCACATACCTGGTAAGGGAAGTTCTTTTTTAGCCTCAACTATTAACAACACCTGACTTGAAAGAGATCCAGAGCTGAGGTTGAGATCATTGAGTTGAGGCAATATTGTTACAAAGGTTTTTCTTCAGGTCAAGGAATTCTTAACCTTAAGCATTCCCTTTTACAAACTAGTGTAAACAATTGCCACATTCTTCTTCTTCATATTAGAGGAACATCTTCCTATTAAACAATTTTACCTTTCCTTGTACCTCCTTTTAAAATACTTATTCCCCAAAAGCTATTTTTTAGGATCTTCATAGTATGTTTCTAAACAAAGTCCATATTGAAGTAGGACATCCATTGTTGTTAATAGATCAAGAAATAAATCTATACAATGTTTCTAGCACTAAATAGGACACAAGTAATCATCATTGTATTTGTTCTCTTCTTGACAGAGAAGTAATATTAAAATTAGCAATATTAAACATTATTTTCATTGAACATTTATTAATTTGTGTTTAAAAACCTACTTTAGTATATTCAGTTGTACTTGAAAAGATCAAAGAAGAAAATGGTGAAGCCAAGTATCTGGAAAAAAGACACAAAAGAGTAGTAGAAACTACATGAAATATGTCCCATTGAAAAAGACCATTAAAAGTAAGTCATAATGGAAGCAAGAATGCTGTTCTTCAGAAGGATTGTAGTATAGCTAATACATAGGGGCTGAGAGGCCATGTTTGACTTTGGCTGGATAAAATTAAAGTAGCTAGATACAGAAAAGGAAGTCTGAAAGAAAAGAGGAAGATGTTAGGGAACAATTAATCTTCATGCCCTGATTAGCAGTCAAAAGCTTTAAGTAGAATTTCATAGGTTAAAAAAAAATAGCATTAAAAATTATTTGAAATCTAATTGAATTAATTATTACTTTTGAGTTGAACTGCATTATTCATATCTAGCTCTCCTCTTAATAATAGGTACCCAAGAAGAAAAATAATTTTTTAAATAATAAAAATATTTTCCATATTTACTAATTCTACAACTACACAGCTATACTGTCACATGTATTTGACATTAACCAAATATTGACCCTACCATCATAAAGTTTATACTTTTACTGATTTGACAGTAGTATTGACACTTGTACAGAAAACATAAAACTTAACAATGTCATCAGCGGTAATGTACCATGAGGAACATGATTCAGCGTAAGTAATAAATAAGTACTAGTATATTTCAGACCGTGCAAACAGAGCCATGCTCCTACTAATTTAATTCAAAGGGTGTTGCTGCAGGAAGAAATAACAAAGAACAGCCTTCATAGCTACATATCCAGATGTTATAATGCACCGACCTCATCAGATCAATATTGTAATTGTAGCAATATTCTGAACTCAGAAAGCCCCCAGGAAATCCTCTCTTGCTTCTTACTTTGGCTTTATCATCACTATGCGGCCTCAAATGCTCTCTCTTTTTTTCCCTTTGGGATCCTTCTATTTTACCCCATACTGTTATCTTTTTAGTGTCTTCTCTGTTTATATACTGCCTTCTGCCTTAATCTTTCTTTTTTTTTTCATTTATGTTTCCTAAGAGGAAGAGAATTTGAGTGTTTGGCAGTTATGTCCAGAGATGTCATAATTGCTCCCTTGAAGAGCCTCTGCAGGCTGTCCTCAGGTACTCTCTCCACTGTGGCCAGGGAGGAGATTCACATGGCACAAAGAAAGAGTAAGTGCCTCTTACTGTTTTTTCTCTAACAGGTTGTAAACATGGCAAGATCCCAGAAAGCCTTACTTGTTCATAGGTAATGTATATTCCATGACATTTTGGGAATTGCAATTGTTTAGAATTTTATACTCTCTGGAATGATGACCCATAGCACAGAATTCACAGCCTGATCAGGTGAGAGCATGATACAATGTGAAGTGTGTGGAGTGGTATTATTTATTTACTCATTATTATTGGGCATTTATTGAAAATTGAGTTCTATTCTTTGTGTGATATAATAGGCACACATTTTCCTAGTCCATTGAAAGTTTCCAGTCTAATGGAAGAACCAGCCCTTACCACAAAATTAAAATAGTACAAATAACAATAATTCCAAATGTAATAAATGCCACTTTCCTCTGCTGCTGCCATCAAACACCTAAACCACCTCACCTGTACCCTTACTTTCTGTCTTCCCTCGTGGTGTTGTGGGGGAATGACTTAGGCTCCTCCTATAGGATGGAGTCTCCTCACTCAAGTTACCACTCCCCAACTCAAGTTACCACCGCCATATGTCTCTTTTTGCTCTCTACTAGATTATTCCCGTTATTATCTCAAAATGCTATAATTCTCCCATCTTAATACACAAGTCTCTTGATCGTAGATCGCCTTCCAGTGATGGCCCAATATCTATGCTTCCAAGAAGTGGTATAGTCACTGTCAAATATTTCTTCCTGTTCTCTCTTACTATCTAGCCAAGCTATTTTTTTCAACATCTCACTTAAACATTAAACTGTGCTTTTGAGGGTCACCAATGACGTCCGAATGGCCAACTTATAAGACTAATTTTAATTTCTATATCATTTGTCTTATCAGCAGTTTTCCCATAATTGATCACCTGTCCTATAAAACTTTTTTGTTGTTGTTGTTTTACTTTGCCTCTGGCACACAAACTTCTCTTACTTCTCCACACAAAGGACTAGCCATTCATATGTCTCTGCTGATTCTCTTCATCTCACCTGCATCAAGTACTTGCAGTCTCTAATCCCTGGACTTCTTTATGTATCTATTGTTTTATGTGTGAGGTGTACAGAGACTGAAGCCAATCTAGTTCTAAGGACTTCACAGTTGACTGACATAAGAAGGAAGATGAATATTTTGGGTGTTTGGAATCCAATTGGATCTTTGTCTATTAAACCTTTAAATGTAGATTCCATTTTCCTCTGAATCATAATGTCAACTCAAAAGAATATATATAATTTAAGTTCTTCTTTTCCTATTTTTATGCCTTTAATTTCTTTCGTCTGTCTAATTGCTCTGGCCAGTGTTTCGAGAATTATGTTGAACAGAAGTGGAGAGAGAGGGCATCCCTGTCTTGTTCCAGATTTTAGAGGGAATGCCTTCAATTTTTCTCCATTCAGAATGATGCTAGCCTGAGGCTTAGCATAGATTGCTTTTACAATATTGAGGTATGTTCCTGTTATCCCTAGTTTTTCTAGAGTTTTGAACATAAAGGGATGCTGTACTTTGTCGAATGCTTTTTCCGCATCTATCGAGATGATCATATGGTTCTTATTTTTAAGTCTATTGATGTGGTGAATAACATTTATTGATTTCCGTATATTGAACCAGCCTTGCATCCCAGGGATGAATCCTACTTGATCATGGTGTACAATTTTTTTGATATGTTTTTGTATCCGATTCGCCAGAATTTTATTGAGGATTTTTGCATCTAGGTTCATTAGAGATATTGGTCTGTAGTTTTCTTTCTTTGAAGTGTCTTTGTCTGGTTTAGGTATCAGGGTGATGTTGGCCTCGTAGAATGAATTTGGAAGTTCTCCCTCTTTTTCTATTTCCTGAAGTAGCTTGAAAAGTATTGGTATTAGTTCCTCTTTAAAGGTTTTGTAAAACTCTGCTGTATACCCATCCGGTCCTGGGCTTTTCTTAGTTGGTAGTCTTTTGATGGTTTCTTCTATTTCCTCAATTGATATTGGTCTGTTTAGGTTGTCTATATCCTCCTGACTCAATCTGGGCAGATCATATGACTTAAGAAATTTATCTATGCCTTCACTATCTTCTAATTTATTGGAGTATAAGGATTCAAAATAGTTTTTGATTATCTTCTGTATTTCTGAAGTGTCTGTTGTGATATTGCCTTTTTCATCCCGTATGCTAGTAATTTGAGTTCTCTCTCTTCTTCTCTTCGCTAGCATGGCTAAGGGTCTGTCGATTTTGTTTATTTTTTCAAAGAACCAACTTTTAGTTTTGTCAATTTTTTCAATTGTTTCTTTTGTTTCGATTTCATTAATTTCAGCTCTGATTTTAATTATTTCTTGCCTTCTACTTCTTTTGCTGTTGTTTTGCTCTTCTTTTTCAAGGATTTTGAGATGAAGTATGAGATCATTTATTTGTTGGTTTTTTCTTTTTTTAAGGAATGAACTCCAAGCAATGAATTTTCCTCTTAGAACTGCTTTCAATGTGTCCCATAGATTCCGATATGTTGTGTCTGTGTTTTCATTTATCTCTAAGAATTTTTTAATTTCCTCCTTGATGTCTTCTATAACCCATTGATCATTCAGTAACCTATTGTTCATTCTCCAAGTGATGTATGCTTTTTCCTTCCTTCTTTTATCGTTGATTTTCAGTTTCATTCCATTATGATCAGATAAGATGCATGGTATTATCTCTACTCCTTTATATTGTCTAAGAGTTGCCCTGTGACATAATATATGATCTATTTTTGAGAAGGATCCATGTGCTGCTGAGAAAAAAGTGTAACTGCTTGATGTTGGGTGGTATATTCTATATATGTCAATTAAGTCTAGGTTATTAATTATGTTATTGGGTTCTATAGTTTCCTTATTCAACTTTTGTTTGGAAGATCTGTCCATTGGTGAGAGAGGTGTGTTGAAGTCTCCCATGATTATTGTATGGTGGTCTATTAGACTCTTGAACTTGAGCGTTGATATTTGAGTTGCATGCAAAATCCATCCCCACTAACAGGAAGACAAGTCAATACAACACAAATACTCTTAAAAAATCACTATCTCATTGCTATGCCTGGCACATTAATTTTCTAATGACTGACATAATAAATCACCACAAATTTATTGTTTTTTAAGCTTATAGTTTTGTAGGCTAGAATTTCACTGGGTGAAAATCCAGTGATTAATGGGTATATGAAAAAAATTCTTGACCTCACTAGTCCTCAGGGATATGATCACAACTAAAATAAGTGTCACTATTATTTTTAAAGGCACATAATAACAATATTTGCAAGGATGTGGAAAATTAGAATCCTTTTACCATTGTTGGTGTGAATGAAAAATTGTGCAGCCACAGGGAAAACAGTATGGAGATTGCTATAAAAAAAATCTAAAACTAGAACTAGCAGATGATCCAGCATTCCACCTCTGGATATTGATCAAAAAGAACTGCATCAGAATCCTGAAGATATTAGCACTCCCATGTTTACCACAGAACTATTTATAGTACGTAGGATATGGACACAATCTAAATGTCCACTGACAGATAAATGAATTCTTTAAAAATATAGTATATATGCTTACCGTGGGATACTATTCAGTCCTAAAAAGAATAAACTTCTGCTATATATTACAATATGGATGGACTTTGATGACATTATGTTAAATGAAATAAGTCACTCACAAAAGGATGTATACTTTAGTATTTTACTTACATAAGATACCTAATAGTCAAATTTGTTAAATGATGGAATGGTATAGTAGCTCCCAGGGACAAGAGGAAGGGAGAAATATAGTTAATAATCAGTAGGCATTGCGTTTCAGCTGAACAAGGTGAGTAAACTTGAGCCCTGCTGTACAAAGTGTACATAGTAGTCAGTAATAATCTGTTGTACACTTCAAATTTTAAGAAGGTCGATCTCACATTAAGTATACCTAACAGAATAAATTCTTTTTTTTTCATTTACTCAAATTTTTTTTAAATAATAAGCCTGACTTCTAGATAGATACAGTGACAGAAAATTTTGCTATTAGAGATAATGTCAGTTACCTGGAAGACTTGCACTGTCTCTGTGGGCAACTCCATGAATCGAAGCATAAGCATGAATGCTGAGCAGGCACGAGGGCTGTTCCTGCAGTAGGAGCATATCCACCCACATTCTTGTCTGTGTTCCCCTCTGTATCACAAGGGCCAATATGTTGAAGTACTATTTCTTGCAGCTGGAATCAAGGATCTGGCTTTGTTTTGCCAGTGAAATTTACTCCTACATGTTGGGAAGGTGGAAATGAGATGGAACTAGTCTTACTGGGGTTGCAAAGGGTAACAACAATGTTATGGTGCATACAGGTATGGCTGGATCAGAGGCAGTTACAAGGTCTTCAGTAGCAGAAGCACCAATCACATCTCTGGATCACAACCACAGTTGTGATCTGGACACTGATTGCTTGGAAGCCCTAAACTTGCATTTTTTTCTATCCTTCCAACAATTTGTGAGCAGCTTTGTTCTCTCTACGATATCTTTTTCTTCTTGAAATATTAATTGCTTTCTCTTTCTAGCATGACACATTGCTGCATACATTATGCACGAACTTTAAGATGGTGAAACCAGTTTCCTCACTGTAAAATTATGATGAATATACTGCAAAGTTTTGTTTTTATTTGAGTGTATAGAAATTCTAATAAAAACTCAGTGCATAACTGTTCTTCCCACTAACACTCACTAATTGTTCAAATGTAAAGTATTTGACCACTAGCTTTATTACATTGCTAGAACTATAATACTACAGATGACTAAGTTTTGAGCATTATATTCAGTGTCACAAAGTATGATTGAACAGTTTTGTGGTTTCCTGGAGTATATTAAGAAGATATTTTCTTTGGAGTGTGTGTTAAAAATTTCACATCCCTCTCCCTATTCTATTTTGTAATCCTTGAAATTTTAAATCAGGTTAGAGAGTTTATAAATATTCCTATTTTCACAGGGATTACCATTCATCTCCTTTTTTGTTTACACATAGTTTCTGAGAGAAATAGAAGATGAAAACTTATTATGCTATTCATAGATTGGAATGTTTCCCTCTGGTAATTTATGTGGCTTAGATTTGTCACATTAATGGGAAATGTCATTGAATTTATGCTTTGATTGTGTGTGTGTTTAATTCCCATAAATAGAGAAATTTTCTAAATATATTCCCTGGAATTATATTAATGAATACAGCTTTCTTAATCTTCAGAGTAGCATTTTAGGGTAAAGGAAGACCCACATTTCTCTGTAATAAAGTGAGAAATAAAGAAATCCTTCTTCATGCTGCTGTGACCTTTGGCAGGTGTCATAGCTAACTGGTTGTGGCAGCAGCAGGATTTATTTCTTTCACTGAGGTTTGTGTTCTGCCAGGTGGAGACAATCACCAAAAATAAATGCCTCAGGTTTAAAAAAAGAAAAAAAGTGTTTGGCTTTTTTATTGTGCTCATTCTGGCCCTGAATTGTTGAGTCTTAGTGAAAGACCAGAGGAATGTTGCGGGTGAGGTGAACACTAGTTCTAAATCTTACTTGGTTTATAAACTGCTATCAGTTTTGTAAGCCCAGTACCAGAAAATTCAAGAATCTACTATTAAATATGTTTAAATTTTTCATTTCAGAGCATTTCTTCCTTTACCTTTGCTCTGTCTGAAAATCCTTAAGTCATTATTAATGAGTCTTACCTAGCATAGTATATAAGTTATCATTTCCAGAAGTGTCTATGACTTGACTTACCCCACTATTTACAAAATCTAACATAGGGAGAATCTGAAATCCTTGTCAGAGAAGCACTTATTTTTATGACCTGGAAAAAATTAAAATAGACTAACATCATTTAGTTATAACAACACCATGGGATTGTTTGCATATTTATAGTTTCCATTGTCTCTTCATTAGTATCACAATAATAAATGGAATCCTATATCTGGCAAAACTGACATTCAACATTAAGGGAAAAATTAAGATAGTCTCAGATAAACAAAAGCTGAGGGAGCTTTAGTACAAGATCTGTCCTGTATGAAATGTTAAAGGAATTCCATCCAGTTAAAAAGAAAGGACAGGTACTCGAAGCCATATGAAGAATAGAAATATTCATGAAGGTAAATTACAAGGACAATTATGAAGCTAGCATTATTCCAACTTTGATTTGTTAACTTCACTTTTGGTTTTCTACATGATTTAAGAGACTAATAGCCAGGCCTGGTGGTGCATCCCTGCAATCCCAGTGGCTCAGGGGGCTGACATAGGAGGATTGCAAGTTCAAGGCCAGGCTCAGCAACTTAGCAAAGCCCTAAGCCCCTTAGTGAGATCCTGTCTCAGAATAAAAATATATAAAGGACTGGTGATATGACTCAGTGGTTAAGCATCCCTAGACTCAATCCCAGTCCAAAAAATAAATGAATAAATGAGAGATTAAAAAAGACTATACTCAAAAGACATAAAAACGGCATACTACAGGGACACAGCCATATCAATGTTTATAACAGCACAATTCACAATAGCTAGACTGTGGAACCAACCTAGATGCCCTTCAATGGATGAATAGATTAAAAAAATATGGCATATATACACAATAGAATATTACTCAGCACTAAAAAATAACAAGATCATAGCATTTGCAGGGAAATGGATGGCATTAGAGCAGATTATGCTAAGTGAAGTTAGCCAATCCCTAAAAACCAAATGTCAAATGTCTTCTCTGATATAAGTGAGGTGACTCAAAATGGGATAGGGAAGAAAAGCATGAGAAGAAAATTACCTTTAGATAGGGAAGAGAGGTGGGAAGAAAAGGGAGGGGGAATGGGAATTGCATGGAAGAGGGAAGGAGACCCCCTTTGTTAATCAGAATACAGGTATGAAGATGTGAAGGGGGGAAAAAGAAGAAATGGGTCACATTAGAGAGTGACTATACTAATAGAGAGAAGTGATGGGAGGGGAGGGGAGGGGAAGGGGGAGAATGGAAGGACAGCAGAATAAAATAGACATTATTATTGCTGTGGGTATATACGTGACTGCATGACCAATGTAATTCTGCAACCTGTACACTCAGAAAAATGAGAAATTTTATACCATCTGATCCAAATGTATGATATGTCAAGATCATTGTACTGTCATGTGTAACTAATTAAAACAAATAAAAAAATATAATAAAAAAGAGAGATACTGGTGAATTACAATATATTACACATGCCTATAATCACACTCAGATCGTAGGAAGGCTCAAGCAGGAAGATCATGAGTTCAAGGGCAGCCTGAGAAACATAGCAAGGCTCCATCTTCCCCTCCCCCACAAAAAATTACTAGTACAGAATTTTGTGCACACAACATATAAAGATGTAAATTTGTGATATCAGTAACTTAGAAGAAATGAGGCTAGAGAAACATAAAAACATAGTTTTTTAAGGTGTTGGTAAAAATCAAATTAGAATGTCTTAACTATAGGATGTTAAATATAATAACCATGGTAAACACAAAGATAAGAGTTATAGAATACACAAAAAGGTAATGAATGCATTTACTATAAAAAGTCAACTAAGTGCAAAAGTAGACAGGAATACCTAAAATGATGGACAAAGACTATAAGGCACACAAACAAAAATAGCAAATGGAAGAAATAAGTCCCATCTAATCAGCAAAGATTGTCTCAATTTAGAGTGGTTTTTTTGACTTTACAATGGTGTGCAAACCACATCTATTCAGTAGAAATCATACTTCAAGATTTGATGTTTTCCAAGGTAGCAATACATTGTAGGGAACTCTCTCTTGACACTGAGCAGTGGTAGTAAGCTACAGCTCCCAGTAAGCCATGTAAACATGAGGGTAAACAACTGGTACTCTACAGTGTGCATTGTTGCTAAGCTATGATATTTGGTAGTTTACGTGTATTCAATGTATTTTTGACTTACTATATTTTCAAGTTATAATAAGTTTATTGAAATGTAACTCTATTGTAAGTGGAGGGACATCTGTAATTACTTTAAATGTAAATAAATTAAACTCAGTGAGGCAACCACATCAATGTCTATAGCAGCTCAATTCACAATAGCCAAGCTATAAAACCAACCTAGGTGTCCTTCAATGGATGAATAAATAAAGAAAATGTGAGATATATATATATATATATATATATATATATATATATATATATATA
>NW_025999960.1:5865583-5871526 GCF_001458135.2 Marmota marmota marmota
GAGATATATATATATATATATATATATATATATATATATATATATATATACACACACACACACACACATACATACACAAACACACACACACACACACAAAGGAATATTACTTGGCCATAAAGAAGAATGAAATTATGGTATTTGCCAATAATGGATTGAAATGGAGAATATCATGCTAAGTAAAATAAGCCAATTCCAACAAACCAAAGCCCAAATGTTCTCTCTTATATGTGGATGCTAACCCACAACAAGGGAGTGGGGAAAGGGGAAGAATAGAAGTTCATTGGATTAGACAAAGGAAAGGGAAGGGGAAGGGGAAGAGAAAGAATAATAGAATTAGTCAGACATAACTTTCCCAGTCTTGTATTTGAACACATGACCAGGGTAACTCTGCATCATGATAACCACAAGAATAGGATTCTAATTAGAATAAGCTATACTTCATGTATGTATAATATGCCAAAATACATTTTACTGCCATGTATATCTAAAAAGAACAAATCAAATTTTAAACAAAGGCAGAGATTGGAAGAATAGGTTTATAAAATGACTCAACTATATGCTATCTAAAAGAGATTTGCTATAAATTCAAGGACACAAATAGGTTGAAGAGGAAATAATGTAAAATCATTTACCATGTAAATAGTAATCAAAATAGAAGGGGAGAGAGAGTGACTATACTAATATCAGACTAAATTTTAAAACTTAAGAGATAGAATGAACATTACTCATTAATAGAATTTTTAATACTGCAATAAGATAATAATTATTAACCTTCAGATGTCCAATTATCAAATTATATTAAGAATGGGAAAAATTCAAAAAGATAAATAGTTCTATAATAATAGACACTTCAATGCCCTAATTAAATAATTGATAGACTAACCACATATAAGATGGGTAAGGAAATAGAAGACTTAACATGACAAAACAAGATTTAATAAACAAATACAGAACTACTTAATAACAATACACAAGTGTACATAGAATATTCTCCAGAATAGATCACATGTTAGATCACAGATTAACTTCCAGTAGATTTTAAAATGGATATCAAATAAAATGTCACTGACTACAGTAGAGTGAAATTCCACAGATTCATAAAAAATAAGCAATACATTCTTAGACAAACTATGGATCAAAAGAAGAAATTATAATGGAAATTAGAAAAAAATTGGAGATAGTTAAAAGCGAAAACACAACAGACCAAATCTTATGAAATAAGAAATATCTCAAATCAATAGTCTAAACTTACAATCTAAGGAATTCAAAAACAACAACAACAACAACAAAAAAAAAAAAACTAAACCTCAAAGCTAGCAGAAGGAATGAAATAGTAAAGATTAGAGATAGATTAAATAGAGAACAACAGCAAAAAAAAACAAGCAGAGAAAAGTCAACAAAACAATAAGTTGATTCAAACATACTGATAAAATTGACAAAATTTTAGCTAAATTGACTAAGAAAAAAGAGGGAAACAGATCAGGAATGAATATGGAATCATTAGTACCAACTCTACAGAAATGTATCATAACAGATTACTTTGTACAATTGTACATCAACCAATTGAATAATCTCATTGAAATGGGCAAATTCCCAGAAACACAAAGGCTACCAATACTGAATCATAAAGAAAATCTGAATAGAGCTATAACTACTAAAAGTATTGAATTAGTAATCAAAAATCTCCTAACAAAGAAATGTCTGAAGCAAATGGCTTAACTGGTGACTTTTCCTGTAGATGTTTTGTGCTACTACAGCAAAATGCCTGAGTTGAGTAATTTATAAAGAAGAGAAATTTGTTTTTTCACAGTTCTAGAGGCTGAGAATTCCAAGATCAAGGTTCTGGCATCTGGTAAGGGCCTTCTTGCTGCATCATAACAGGGAAAAGGGTATCACATAGATAAGAGAAAAGGAAAACAGAGCCAAGCTCTCCCTTTTATAATAAACATATTCCCACAATATGGGCGTAATCCATTGCCTTGGTACCAAAGCCAAAGAGGTACCATAATAATGTCCCTGATGAAAATTGATACAAAAATCCTCAACCCAATACCAATAAGTCAAATCCAATAGCACATTAACAGGATTATACATAATGACCAAGTGAAATTTATTCCTTGAATGCAAGGATGGTTCAATATACAATACTGAGCATCAATGGTATATACTACATTAACAAAACAAAGAATAAAAATTACATAATTATTTCAATTGATGCAGAAAAAGCATTTGACAAAATCCAATATCTTTTCATGATAACATTCAACAAACTTGGAATCAACAAAAACTATCAAAATAATAAAAGCAATTTATAAAACAAACAAATGAGAACAACAACAACAAATATTGAACACACTCAGTGGTAAAATACTGATAGCTTTTACTTAAGGATTAGGAATAGGGAAGAATGCCTATTCTTCTCACTTTCATTAACCATGGTACTGGAAGTCCTAACCAAAGCAATTATGCATGAAAAAAGAAATAAAATATATCAATGCTAGAAAGTAAGTAATAAAATTCCATTTTAGATGATATGATCTTATATGTAAAAAGCACTAAAACTCCTACACACAAAAAAATGAAACCTACTATAATAAACAAACATCACAAATTAGCAAACTACGATATGTACTTGCAAAAATCAGTTGCATATCTACATACTAACAATAAATAATACAAAATAACTGAAAAAGTAATTCCATTTATAATAGGAAAACAAGAATAAAATCCTTAGGAATTAATTAAGAAACTAAAAGACTTAAAAATTGAAAATTATAAAACCCTACTGAAAGAAATTCCAAAAAGATATAAATAAATGGAATGATATCCATCATTTGTGTATTGGAAGACTTAATTGTGAAGAGTCAATAATACCAAAAATGACCTACAGATACAATGTAGTCCCTGGCAATAAACCAACAGTCCTATATATGTCAAGGAGAGAGCAGGTACAGTGTCCAGAGGCCATTCTTCTGATTTCTTAGCTCATAAGTGAGGGGGACATATTCTAAGCCTCTAGGGACCACATGCTTATCAGCTATTAAAAACACATTTGGGATTTTAAAATATAATCATAATAAATGGAAAAATTGAGTAATCGTAGCAGAGAAATGAGAACTACAAATATATATATATAAGAAACTTCTAGAGGTAAAATGTATAATTACCAAAGAAAAATCAATTGGATGATTTAACAGTAGATTGGAGGAAATGAAGGAGTAAGTAATGTTTAATGAGAGAACTGAAAATATTATATCCAGAGAACTGGGATAAAAAGGATTGAAGAAAAATTAACAGAATCTCACTAACCTATGCAAACTCATAAAACAGTTTGAAATGTATGTAATTGAAACTACAGATATAAACAAGGAACTAGCAGAAAATACTTACATTTAAGAGTTCATCGTTTTTGATACTCTTGGGCTTTACCAGGAGGTGAACAAAAATGAATCTGCTTTAGCTGCTCAGGCATTTTGAGCTTCTTCAATATGAAAACCATTAACATCATTTATAACCATTATCTTCCATAATTAATCCCCTTCACCCACTTAATAATTAACATATTTCTCTATAACTGATCTATCATTTCAGCTTTACTGACTTGAGACTATTTAACAATAAAATTTTCATGTCCTAAATTAACCAAATAAATTCCCATTTGGGGACATTTGTTTTCAGTGTTTCTCATAAGCTCTTTCTCACAAAGAATGTGGCATTATATAGTTTTTTTTTTCAGTAAAAAATTAAATGTCTAGCAGAAAATAATAACAAAGCCAAAAAAGAGAAGGTTCCAGGTGTTAATTAACAATAGTCTTAGAAAGTGTTAGTAAATAGGAGTACTAAAAGTTTCCATTCCCTATGACAATGTTTCAGCAATCAAATGGCTTTGTTTGTTTGGAGTAGGTTGGTTTGTTTTTACACAATTAATGGCCCAGAAAATGAAAGAATCTCATAATAAACCAGAAAGAAATGCCTTTGCCAGCACTGTTATCTCAAAATGAGGTTTGCAATGCTCTCAGAAAACTCCCAGGTCATTGGCAGGGACATGACTTCCTCTACTTCACATGGCCTTCTTCCTATTTTGAGGTGCCTACTGGATGGTAACATATAGACCCAGAGAAGCCTCACTTCATCAGCCTTGGAAAGAACTTGCAATTGTGGTGAGGGCATCACAGCTGAAACTGCTATAAACTTGAGGAAACTCATCTTTCACGCTGTTTCCAACACTGTTGCATTGCTTATCAGAACCAACACAGGTTAGCATCCCTACAGCTTCCTGAGTCTTCTTCCATCTCAGAAGTCTATTTCCATTAAATGGAGTATTTTTCCATTAAACTAATTATTTTTTTAAATAAAATAAAGCACACAACAACAAAGTAACTGCAATGAAGAAAGCAAAACACAAAATTCCAGGATAACAGCCAAGATTCAAGACAAAAGTTGCTGAAAGAAACAAACAAGAACAAAAATTGGATTCCTAAAGCTAATTTTCTCAAGAACCAAGTGACTTTCTTTGAAAACCAGTTCCATCATCTTGACAATCAAATGTTTTTCTACATAAAATGCCAGTAGACCCAGTCTTATTATTTTCATTCTGCACACTGTGGTCTATGGAGAGTACATCTTCCAAAATAGTTTAAGCTGAAGATAATGTAACTTATTTTCTATTTGAAGGCCCTATTTTTACTCTCATAGGTAAAGGAAAGTTAAATTGCTTCATCTCTCAATTGGCTAACTGATTTGATTGTCAGTACCACAAAATGTTCTTCCTGCAGACTTTCAAGTTTAATTAGGTCCCTAGAAAGTTACATGAAATGCCGCACTGCTTAGTCCATGGCACAAACACACCTGGACCAAAGAGAACTCAATCTTGTGATGTTTGATATGGTCACTGAAGCCGAGGTAGTGACCTTGTTTAAGTGACAGCCAGGATTGTGAGGCTACAGCCTAGCTTAAGCAAGTTCCCAAGAAGGAGATAAATCCCAGCTCATGTTTGATACACTAGAAGAATTTAAGGGGAAATCAGACTATTGTAAAAAGAATAAATAAAATTTAACATTTCTTCAAAAAGATTAAAAAAAAACATAAGCAATGAAAATAAGCATTTTTGCCTGAATAGAGAAAATAGCAAGAGAGATAGCACAATCTGTGTGTGCTTTTCAAAGGATTATCTTTGTATAATCTAAAATTATAAAAGATATAATGGGCATTAAATATTAAATAGAGTTCATCAGTTGGAAAATTTGAGGAAGTGTTGTGGAAAATAAAGACTGGTGGAACTGTGCTGAAGATATATTAGGTTCCTACTGCAGCTGTAGCAAACTACCATAAGCAAGTAGCTTAAAATAACATGAATTCATTATCTTATAGTTCTGGAGGTCAGAAATCAGAAATTGTGGTGAGCCACTTCTGCTATTTATGCAAATTATGGTCACCATTACACGATGGCGCTGGCTCCGCTGTGGTCTGTGACAAACAACTCCTTGTTTGGGAGAGTTGGCGCATGACTTTTCATCACTCTATGAGAAAGCTCCACGTGGCTGCTTTGCATTGGGGCTTGAGATGCTTTATTAAGGCTGGGAGGGGCATCCGAGAGGGGAAGAAGAAGAACTATCAGGGGCCTGAATAAAAGTTGCTGAAAGAAGATTCTTGGGTTGCGTCTTTCTTGCGGGCAAGAAGTCGCGAGCAACAAGTGGTGCCGAAACCCGGGAACTCAGAACTTTCAGCAGTCAGGGGGGTGCACCGTAGTCCCAGGTAAGTGGGACCCGCAATCAAAGCGGGAAATCGTCCCAAGTAAGTGGGATCCGCGACCAAAGCGGGGCAGCAGCTGTATTGTGTACTTTCGCTTTTACTTTCGCTTTTGTTTTCTGTGTTTCTCTTGTTGTGTCATTTTGTTGTTGTTTTTTGTGCTTCTTTTGTTGTTGTGTCATGGGTGCCGCA